>NC_090272.1:60465000-61067500 GCF_040414725.1 Anabrus simplex | reverse complement strand
TCCCATGCCATGAATCACGAGTCGTTATTGCTGTCTGACGAGTCCCTGCGTGCGGTTTGGGTCCGCTTTGCACGCTGAAGAGTCTAATTGACGCCGTGAGTCCTACGTGTTGTAAATGGCCTTACCTTTTGAACTGAACGCTTCTCGACCTCGAAGCGCTGAAACAACCCCTCCACCACCAAATTACAGATTGTTAAATTACTTGGTGGGGAGGCTGCTCGCCTCAACTTACAAAACAATCTTAACTTGGTTGTGTTGGCTCGCCTGTTCTGTAGCCAACTTAACTAACCGGCTACTTTCTTCAATGAGTTCTGGCTCATCAGTTCCCACCCTCCCCAATCGGTGTTTTTAATTGTCTACTGGGCTTGACCCTTCAACTTGACCCTGTGGAAACAAGAAGGTATTTGGAAACTTCTCCACAGCCGGTAATAGGACGGTTGAGGATACTTCACTTTCCCTTCTGGGTAGTTAATAATGGAATGTAGCTCTTCTCTAGGAAGACATTTGCAGGAAATACGTACTCCCTACCATTCTTGTAAGCAATAATGAAATATAATTCTTGGGGCCGGTGACTTAGGTATTGGGACTCATTAAATAACAATCATCATTGTCATCAATGTAATCCTTACTAAACTTTCATCAGCTTGTTTCAAATGCTTCGAGGGACACAGGAGCCTGTTTTTGGTTGTAGCCGTGGGTTCAATACAATATATATTTTTTGTCACCACGTAATTTCTCAAGTGAAAATTCCAACCCAGGATCAACCGGGATTCGAACGTAGTCCATCGAAGCAGAAATCCGACAGTTGAACCAATGCGATAATTACACCCCACTTCTCTTTTTGTTACACGGCGTTAATGAAAGCACAAGTCATATTTTCCCATTTTGCAATTGGTTTCATTTCCCACCGACTCAGACAGGTCTTATATTGACGATGGGATAGGAATTAGAAGGGAACGACCACGCCTTTACTTAAGCTACATACTGATTTGAAAATGGGAAACCAGGAAAAATCCTCATTTTACAATCCTTTACAATTTTTTTATGTCGCACTGACACAGATAGGTTTTATGCCGACGATGGGATAGGAAAGGCTTAGGATAGGGAAGGAAGTGACTGTGGCCTTTGATCCGAGGTATCTGTGGAACAGCAGAGGTGAAAGAAGGTGCGGGTTGGAATGGGTCTAAACTACAAGGCCAAAAGATTAATCTAAAATTTCAATAAAGATTATATTTTCGATATTTAACAATGGTGACATAGAATTTTGAGCATACAACAAATAACAACAAGTTAAATCAGGTACCCGACCAAGAAGTCCAAGATTTAGAGAAAATTTTAACCCGTTTCCACTAGGGGAAATAACAAAATCAGGTACAAGAGTAGATTTACAAGGAAAGCCCGAGTTTCGGGTTCTTACAAGTCCTGGGGTCCGAGCCCCAATCTGACAATCTTTGAACTTTAGCTCAACAGTACCAAGTTACAGAATTACTTTTCAAAGGGCAGAAAACCCCTTCATTACCGGGAGCGTTAGCTCCAAAGACACATATGGGCCTCCTAGAGGCACATCTATCACAGCAGAAAGAGCTAACCCGCTCTCAATTTCTCACGCCTGTTAAAGGCAACAACAAACTTTCCTCTAAACTGCCTCTCAAGGCACAATTATAAGGACACAGGGGTATCTAGTACCCAACCTAAGAGGCCTGAATAGCAAATTAAAGGTTAATTAAATGGCCCAAACACAAGGATGAATGGAGGTGAGTTCTTGCACTCCTACACTAAAACTTGTTAAAACCTATGTGGCGCTAGTCCGATAATACAGGGGCTAATCCCAATCTATAGAGGTGACTAGTCTGCAAAATAAATTTAACACATTAAGAAGGAAGAGAAAAACTGTTACGAAAACGTAGTCACCTCAAATTCCAAAAATGAAAGGGAGCTCCAGAGGGTAAAGCACTCTCTATCCCCGAATTACAGTGCAAGTTAAGTGGAGTTTTTACAAGGACTGAAAAGGCTTACATATTTAAAGATATAGGTTACATATTAAAGGTTTCGAACCTTCCCCGCGAGTTAATCTGCTGAGCTAGCAAGAAATAAAGATGTTAAGAGGCCATTACCTTGTTGACGAGGTGCTGCCTGAAGAACGAGGCGTTTCCCGCCCCCTGCTACATATTCACACACTGAGCAAGATGTTATTCGAGTGGCCCGGAGACAAGAAAATCAGCAGTTTTATACCCTCGTGGAAAGTTCGAGACATTTCTTGAATGATAACAATCCGCCCTCAAACTTTTATTGGGTACAGTACACAGTTACATACAACATTGAAGAAGAAAGCCCCGATTGGCCGAAAATTAATTACAGAAATTCCTGATTGGCTACATTCAAAACAGGCGGAAAGAAAGGATTAATATTGCCAACCCACAAATGACAGAACAAAATTTAGTAAAGACAAAACTTATGAATACAAAATTTCTCCAAGAAAGTTCATTCCTTTACACCAGAGTGCGTTATCATAGTTTTTGGTAGAGACATCTGTTAGAGAATGTCCACACTTCTTGATCAATGAAAAACAAAAGCAAATCAAAAACACTCAGTGACATCTTCTGATAACCAGTAGAGTTAGTTCAGTTGTTAAAGTTCAGGGTTTCTCCAGTAGAAAGGTACCTTAAGGCGGAAAATTCAAATGTGCGGCGTAGAGGTGTACCAACCGGTACAGCCTTAATTAAGATACAGCTCTAGCATCTCCATGTTGTTGCTATTAAGCGTCCTGAATGAGACCGAAATCACATGCAATGGATCTTGCTAACAGAATAACAACTAACCCACGGCGCCACTGAGATCTATGGTGTTTGATGACTGATGAACCATTTTCCAATTATTGGCCTCTAAGATCACCTGATATGAATATCAGTGATTTTCGGTTTAATAGATATCTGAAGGAACGTTCAATCATGCCTCGATATGAAGTTATATTGGAAGGTACATCCAACATTGTCATGGAGATAAATCATACAAGTTCTTAGCAAACAGTTGCATACTTTCACATTGTTCTGGATGTCAATGAGTGACTCAACGTAGATCACTTGTAGCCTTTAGGATTTTGAGTCGACAGTAATGAAAATGCTAGCGCCGACGATAGTAATTGTGCCGGTCGCACTCCTCTGGGGCAATGATTAATGACTGACAGATGAAATGAATTGATATTGGAGTGCGTTGCTGGAATAAAAGATGATAGGGAAGAATGGAGTACCCGGAGAAAAACCTGTCCCGCCTCCGCTTTGTCCAGTACAAATCTCACATGGAGTGACCGGGATTTAAACCACGGAACCCAGCGGTGAGAGGCCGGCGCGCTGTCGCCTGAGCTACGCAGGGTCTTCTGAATCGACAACAGTAGAAATTAATCGTAAACCGTACACAGTACGATGTTAAAAATTTAAATATCAATTTAATATTCGTGCTACGTTTCGAATAAATCGGTTTCCATTTATAACCATTCACAAACAGGTACAGTTGAATTATGTCCGGTTCCATGGATAAATGTTTAACGTGCTGGCCTTTGGTCCAGAGGGTTCCGGGTTCGATTTATGGTCGGGTTCGGGATTTTAACCTTCACTGATTAAATACAACGGCTCGGGGGCTGGGTATTTGTGCTGTCCTCAACATCCCTGCAACTCACACACCACACACAACACTATCCTTCAGCACAATAACATGCAGTTACCTACACATGGCAGATGCCGCCCACCCTCATCGGAGGGTGCACCCGGCTAGAAATAGTCATACGAAATTATTATCATAAGTTGAATTCTAACCAAGCGCTACTTTTAATATCTTCGTTAATTTGTTAATTCCTCTCACAAGTGTGTGCATTTCTTACTGCTAATAGGCAACTCAGAGAACTTTCTCCCTCATACCTGAAATTCCTACTAGGTTATACTGTAGTGCTCATTTCGTTTCACGGTCTCCGTTAAGAACTAAGTTCGCAAACAGAGTGCTCATTACCAGACCACCGTGCACCGTGAAGTCATTTCGTTGCGGAAACTTTGAGTACATTGCATTGTGGCGCGAAAAGTGAGGCAATAGTAGCTAGCACTTGGCTGCGATGCAGTAACCATTGAGGACGCTATTGATAACTCTGATGGAGTTAGCAAAATAAAAAACAGTATTGAAGTGATATCCTTTGGACTTGGAACTGGAAAAACCACTCAAGATAACATCCTGTAAACGGAGAAAAGTAAATAAATGCTTTTATATCTTACATTAGAACATGTATGAAGGTTTTTCATTATAATGACGGTTGAAACTAGTTTTTAATAATAATAATAATAATAATAATAATAATAATAATAATAATAATAATAATAATAATAATAATAATAATGAGGCCCGTGTGGGGATTTACCGGTTACCTCCATCGGGTGCGTCCCATTGGAATTGGGGAAGCTCGCTGGCTCTGCCGCCAGCAGAGTCAGAGGGTAGTAGGGAAATAAAATACCACCGTGAAAAAAAACTGGTCCCTTGCCAGGGTTACGGCGAAGACTGGTAAATGACCAGAAGCCAAAAAACATCTTGAGGCAACCTCTAGGTCTAACAACCCTAGTTGTAAAAGGATGGGTACCCGTCCAAGGCAAAGTCAAGTCAAAAGGCATGATGGCACAACATTTCAAGAAACATACCCCAGGGGGTAAATCTTCGGATAAATCCCTCGTCGTGAACGCCACGGCGCACGAGTCTCGTTCGGATTCTGGGGGAGACTCGACATCATGCAAGAGACGAGTCGGAGCGTCTCGGTGTACCCCGAAGAGTCAAAAACTCAGGCCAAAATCTAAAACCTTTCTAGCAAATTTCAACGTAAATTCACTTACACAAACTGGCAAGCTGAAAACCTCACCAAAGCTCTTCACGAAAATCAGATATCCATAATGGCCCTACAGGAAACAAGGTACCCAGATAAAGAGATTTTTGAATCCGAAGGCTACCGATATTTCAAGAGCAAAGCGCAAAGAGGAATCCTCAATGGAGCTGTGATGCTTGGAACCGCGTTTGCTGTTAGAACCAAGATCCTTAAATCGGTTGCAAATTTCGAACCTGTGAATGACAGATTGTCTATACTCACAATAAAATTCTCGAACAAAACCTACGCCCTAGTTAACGCACATGCTCCTACAAACGATAAGAACAAGTCTGATCCAGACGAAGTTGATAATTTCTGGGACCTACTGGATGAAAAATTAAACAAAATCCCCAAACACCATGTTAAGCTTATTTTGGGTGACTTCAATGCCCAACTGGGTCGTGAACAGAAGTACAAGAAAGTTATAGGAAATTACCCTGCTCACAAAAGAACCAATCCCAACGGCAAAAGACTGGTGTCCATTTGCAAAAATCACAACCTGCGTGTCATGTCGACCCATTTTCGCCATCTACCCAGAAAGCAAATGACTTGGCGTTCTCCCGTCCAAGCTCTCGGAGAGTTCCAAATTGATCATATTGCAATCTCCAGGAGAAACAGCCCTGAGATTATGAATGTCAAGGTAAAGAAAGGCATCAATGTGGCCTCAGATCATTATATGTCTCTTATCAAATTCAAACCAATTCCCGCAAACACAAGGAAGACAACCAAACAGATCACACGCTTCGACAATGATAAACTTCGGCAAAGGGTCGAGGAGTTCCAGGAGAAGGCTAGACCAAATGACTGTGACTTTAACAACGCCAAAAGTCTCCTTGTTGAGGCCGCCAAAGACGTTGCAGAAATCAAGAGAAGCAAAAAGCATGCCTGGTGGATTGGTACCTGCGATTCAGTCCTCCAAGGAAAACTCAATGCGTGGAAACAGTACTACTCTACGAAATCAGAAAATGATTGGGAAACCTACAAAACCCAACGTGCCCAAGCAGCTAGGGTTTTCAGAACTGAGAAACGTAAATACGAAAAATCTCTCGTTGAAAAGATAGAACTAAACTTTAGGAAGAATGAAAGCAGAGAGTACTACAGAGCCTTCAAACGCAAACTCACTGGCTATAAACCACCATATCTATGCTTTGAGCGAAAGGACGGCACACTGGCGACGTCAAATGAAGAAAATTGCAGCATTCTGGCAGATTACTTCAAGAATTTACTGAATTGATCTAAACCGCAAAGCGCCATTGGGACCAAGGAACCCTTACTCAGGTACCCAGATTCCAGACCACCCGACAGAGATGAAATCAAGCGCCACATTGCCCGTCTCAAAAATAACAAAGCGCCGGGGGAAGACTCAGTAGTAGCAGAACTATGGAAATATGCCCCAGAGGAATCACTTGATATCTTGCAAAAGCAAATAGAAGAAATTTGGTACAAGGAGACCCTACCCGAAGATTGGAAAATAGCTTTGATCCATCCATTACACAAAAAAGGCAGCATGAAGAACATCAACAACTACAGAGGAATATCTTTGCTACCCGTGACTTACAAAATTCTATCACTTGCCATCCTGGAGCGTTTGGAAGCACAAGTCGAACATCAAATAGGTGAATACCAAGGAGGGTTCAGGAAAGGTCGCTCAACAGCTGAACAGATCCAAAATCTCAAAACGATCATCAGATATTGTACACTAAGGTCCAAGCAGTATGTGTCTGTCTTTGTGGACTTTAAGAAAGCGTACGACTCTATTGACCGGGAAGTCCTGCTAAACATATTAAATGAATTTGGAGTTGATTTGAAACTGCTGGCATTAATTAGAGCCACCCTGACCGATACAAAATCCAAGGTGAAGTTCCATGGATGTCTCTCGCATTCCTTTGACATCAAAACAGGAGTCCGACAAGGTGATGGGCTATCCCTTATACTCTTCAACTGTGTTCTTGAAAAGATCATCAGAATCTGGCGGGTGAGATTACAGGAAACCAACTACAGTCCATTGAGAATAGGAACCAAATCCAAGGGGATCGCAACAGACTGCTTAGCATTTGCCGATGATATTGCTGTTCTGCTGATTGCTGATACGGGGACATCACCCGAGTAGACACATTCAAATACCTGGGAGAGATCATCATGAAAAATAGACTGGACAAAGAAGCACTTCAGGAGCGAGTACGCAAACTGGAAATAGCCTACCAAGCATCCCGCACAATCTACAACAAAAAATGCCTTTCCCAAAACACCAAGCTACGTCACTATGAAACAGTTCTGAAGCCAGTAGTTCTATATGCAGCCGAAACCCTGTCTCTAAATGCCAGCAAAGGACTTCTTGAAGAACTGGAGAAAAGAGAACGCAAAATTGTGAGAGGAATCTTGGGATCAAAGTACAGAAATGGAATCCATCAAAAGAGATCCAACAAAGAAGTCTACACCATAATAGAGAAATTACAGACACAATCAGAAAAAGACGGGCACGATTTTACGGTCATCTGAAAAGAATGGACGGAAGAAAGTTAACTAAAGAAATCTTTCACTTTTTTGTTTCAAACCCCAAAACCACAATTCCCTTGTTTAGAAATACCAAAGAAGACCTGCAAATAATACATATCTCAGCTGAAGACGCCCTTAACAGAGATCTCTTCCGCAAGAAAATATTGACGAACGGGCTAAACCGAGACGAGCAACTCAAGAGAAGACACGGTGCCCCTTGGACAGAGGAGCGTAAGCAGGCCCACTCACAAAGAATGAGGGAAATTTGGGCTCTAAAGAAGGCCAAGTTCAGTGTCAAATGCAACAAGACTTAACGTGGTCCTTGATGGCCCCATCGAATTATATATATAATAATGAGGATGAGAATTATCAGGGAAATTCTAATGCGAAAATAGCATTTGGATGGAAAGGAAATCATAGGAAATCTATCAAGTAATAGAAAAAATTACATATACCATTAGAAACAGAAGATTAAAATTCTATGGTCACTCGATCAAGATGGATAACAAGAGGCTAACAAAGAAAATAATAAATCTCGCAGTATCTCTAAAAAATCACAACTGGCTTACCAAAATAAACAAACGTCTACAGGAAATTGGTATAAATGAAAAAATCATGCAAGACAGAAAAAATTCAGAAATCTCATAAACAAACACAAATTTGCAAGACAAGCTACAGGATGGACGGAAAAACGCAAAGAGAAGCACAGTGTAAGGATGAAGAAATTTTGGGAAGACAAGAAGAAGCGTTGTGCTAAATAAGTTCAAACGTGCTCTGTAGTTTGGCATAACGTATCAATAATAATAGTAATAATAATAATAATAATAATAATAATAATAATACCTTTTTAACGTCCTACTAACTAATTTTACAGTTTCCGGAGACACACAAGTGCTGGAGTTCATCGCCGCAGGAGTTCAACATCCTCAGCCGAGCATAATGCTAACCACTCTACCCCACCAAGGCCGGAGGTTACGGATAATGGAAGCCTTTACCATTCACCGCTCGAAAGACATTCATGACCTGTACGGAGACGATTTTGCTATACTTTTTTTTACAAGTACTCTACGTCACACCGACACAGATAGGTTTTATGGCGACGATGGGATAGTAAAGGCCTAGGAGTGGAAAAGAAGCGGCCGTAGCCTTAATTAAGTTACAACCCCAGCATTTGCCTTGTATGAAAATGGAAAACCATCTTCAGTGCTGCCGACAGTGGGGTTTGAACCCACTATCTCCTGGATGCAAGCTCACAGCTTCGCGCCCCTAACCGGACGGCCAACTCTCTTGGTGGTATACTGCCAATAAGGACAAACACTATGCTGCCGCTCTGTCGATCACGTCACCTGGGCCTACTTGCCTAAGACACACCACCCAAAGCAAATATAGTAATCTATATTTTAACTGAATAAAAATGGCTAAAATATCAGCACGCCAACCGTTGGTCCAAAGAGATTCGGGTTCGATTCCTGGGCGGACTTGGGACTTGAAAATTTATTGGTTAATTTCTATGGCTCGGGGACTACAGTAGGTTCTTGTGCCGTATTCATCATTAGAATTTCATACTAGGTTGGGCACCGTCATTGCAGGCAGGCAAGTGGCCTATAGGGCATCAATTTGAAAGATATGCACCAGGCCAATCCGGAGACTACATGCCATTATTATTATTACTATTATCCAAGAGGACAGCAGAAAAGTACAGGATGTTCAAAAAGCTAAAATGAAGAAGTGCTCAATTGACATCGGCAGCTTGGAGGATGCGGTGTTGTCCACGAGATCGCACAGAACCTTTGGAATAAGAGTGGCAAAGGCACAAGATGAATAAATGAAATCTTAGAGAAAAACAGACTATCCGAGAAGGCTTTCAGAACAATGCGGTGACAATGTTTTGCCACAGCGAAGTGTTTACCAGTGGATTGAACATTTCAAAAGGGGTCACACGAGCGTGAAGGATGAGGGAAGATACTGGCGTCCATCTACAGCCGTAACTGATGCCAATATTTTTTTTTTTGCTAGTTGCTTACGTCGCACCGACACAGATAGGTCTTAATGCGACGATGGGACAGGAAAGGGCTAGGAGTGGGAAGGAAGGTGGCCGTGGCCTTAAATAAGGTACAGCCCCAGCATTTGCCTGGTGTGAAAATGGAAAAACACGGAAAACTATTTTCAGGGCTGCCGACAGTGGGGTTCGAACCTACTACCTCCCGAATACTGGATACTGGCCGCACTTCAGCGACTGCAGCTATCGAGCTCGGTATGCCAAGATTGAACAAGTGCATGATATATTCCTGAATAACAGACCAGTAACTGTTCTATGAATTTACGCTCCTGGTAAACCCTCAGAAAATTACGGAACGCTGTATTTTCTTGGTGCGAACAGACAGTGGCGCGGCCATCTTCACGTCGCAACAGCGCAAGCTGTACTGATCTTATAACGCTGAAACGTACCACAGACTTAGGGAACGGTGCCATCTAGCAGCTGGTGAGCACACAATGCCATAGAACCAGCCTAAAGACAATTAGAGCAAAATTTCAGATACTTGTTGACTAGCCTACGAATAAACTGGGAAAAATGTACGCATACGAAAATGATCACGGTGGATCGTGACGACCCGCAAACAACCTTCCTCGACAACTCGAAGGTTCGAACTGGTTGGTGACTACTGAATTGTAGAGGAATAAGTGTTAGAAAGATAGTGTGGAGAGGGCTGCTGTGGCACAATTGATGGGGCAAACGGAAGTATAAGCGTGCGGGTCATTCTGACCCACCGCGACCGTTCTCGGGTTAAGTGGCCTGATTGTATATGTAATAAAACGTAGATAATTCCAAGATAACACCTTATGGCTTTTAAAAGTGTTATGCAATATTAGTTCTTTCCTTCGCTCCGTTAGTTTTCTTTTCACGTTAATTTCAGTAGCCTACATAATCGCACTTCCACGATATAGCGACACAACTCAAAAATGAATGTTTCCGAGAAAACAAATTTGAAAGTTTAAAATACCATATAAAATAAAGGATAATATTTCATAACACTTTTTCTATATGACAAAATAAGCATATATTACTTCATATTTTCACATAGTTTAAATGAAATGAATCACAACTAAGTAGCGTCAATATTCTTGAATGACGATGTTCAGTATGCTTAAGTGGTATAACGGCATTTGAGCTTTTTGGTGACGAAGAAAAGAGTTACACTTATAACAGTCCTCTAGATCTAAAGAGTGATTATTTTAGGATTTAGTGCATGTTGTAACTAAAAATGACACTCTTTTGATTTGTGCCACTGTTTCTGCGGGGGTGCGATTTATGTGGATATTATATTTTTGTCAACACATTCATCTTCACTGCTTGAAATTTGCAGTTTCCTTGTCAGAGTTCACAAGGTCTTCATATCTCCTCAAGGAACATCGGTATTTTATGCATGTTTTGCAAGAAAGCCTCATTATTTTACCATAATTTAGCGACTATGGGAAGATGAGAGTTACACCCATCACTAGAAAGCAAAAGTGTTGTTGCGGACAAGGCAAATTTATATGTCCAGTCACATAATACAAAAAAGTGACTGATATTACTATCAATTCTATTACACAACAATGTTCGATTTGCTACAAATACATTGTAAGGAGCAAGCATTAATGAGCGCTACATTCTATCAATCACAGACTGTCAAACAAATCTTAAAGTTTACTCCTACCTCAAAGAGTTCTATGAAAGATACATTAAGGAACCTGCATACATACCTGCAACAAAAGAGAGAACATAATTTCATCAAACCGTATTTAATAATGAATTTAAGTTTACTTGTTTTATACAATAGGAAGGCTTTCTCTTCTCTAAAATGGGAATCATATTGAAATACACAATTATGTAACCTAAGAAATTGAAAACAAATACTGTACTTAAACAAAGTAAGTGTTTTCTCAGCTGCACAGGGAAACGTCGAACCTATGGATATTTTTTAGACTTTCTCTCTGTATAGGTCTAGTACGTCAATCATAAAATCTTCCAAAATCACGTCTTTCCATCCACCAAAATGGCGTCCTTCTTCCATCCACAGCCGATGACCTAGCTGTTTTGACCCTTTAAACAACAAACAAAATAAAATATTCCATCCATGTGACGTATATTCGTTGCCTGATTACGGTGTCGGGTTTTTAACCACGCTAATTTTAGATAGATTCCACAACATAAAAACATATCCATGTTACTACATCTTGCAAAGACACACCTGCATTATTTTGGTTTCACCATCCGTAACCACTAGTGCTGTAACACTTAAAGTGTACATTCCAGTACTTCTAGTTATTCAACGACTCCTGGATCTCTGCAAGACTTTGCACAATTCAAATTAAGTTCAAACAGAGATACGTCTTTATATATCGTGAGGCTCGTATTCCTCTGTTGGATTTTTCAACGACTAGACATGCAATGGATATAAAACTGTCGGAGCTCTAAAAAAAAATCTGATTTCCGTAATTGTTCTGAACAGCAGATTCTGCTGCTGGGACGATAATTCAGCAGCGTATTTATTGATTAGCTTTCATAATGGCCATATTGGCAGCAGCATGTTATATATAAATACTGCGCTCTCTGTGCTCCTTTGTAAATCATGTACGACATATTTAGTTTCCTGAATCTCTCACGCCTGACAAATTGGAGTGAGGAGAATAAACACAACAAAAACAATACAAGGACAAAAGAAGAAAGAGAGTGGGAGAGGGAGAGAAGGAGGGAGGAAGGCTACTGATGGAGATATTAATTGGAGCTGAAATAAATTCAAATCGGCGTTTAATCTAGCGTTTCGTGTATCGTGTATCGTTCTCACTGTCTCATATTCTATTCATCTTTAGGACTGTCCCCCAGGTGGCAGATTCCGTATCAGTTGATTACCTAAATTTCTCTGAAATTATTTCAAAGGCGTCGTAAATATATCGAACACCTCCCTGGGTAAATTATTCCAGTCCCTGATTCCCACTATTATAAATGAATATTATCCCGAGTTTGTCCAGTTGAATTCAAACCTTATTATTATCTTTCCTGCCCACCTCTGTGGTGTATTGGTTAGTGTAATTACTTCGTTTTTTTTGTTTTACGTCGCACCGAAGATAGGTCTTATGGCGATGATGGGATAGGAAACGCCTAGGAGTGAGAAGGAACCGCCCATGGCCTTGATTAAGGTCCTGCTCCAGCATTTGCCTGTTGTGAAAATGTGAATCCACGGAAAACCATCTTCAGGGCTGACGACAGTGGGGTTCGAACATACTATCTCCAGGATGCAAGCTCACAGCTGCGCGCTCTTAATTGCACGGCCAGATCTCATGGTATTAGTGTGATTAGCTGCCACCACCGGAGGCCCGGATTCGATTCCTGGTTCTGGCACGAAATTTGAAAAGTGGTAGGAGGGTTGGAACGGGGTGCACTCAGCCTCGGGAGGTCAACTGAGTAGAAGGTGGTTCGACTCTCATCTCAGCCATCCTCGAAGTGGCTTTCCGTGGTTTTCCCAATTCTCCTCCAGGCAAATGCTGGGATGGTACCTAACTTATGGCCACTGCCGCTTCCTTCCCTCTTCCCTGTCTATCCCTTCCAATATCCCCATCCTATACCACAAGACCCCTGTCCAGCCTAGCAGGCGAGGCCGCCTGGGCGAGGTACTGGTCCTCATTCCCAGTTGTATTCCCGACCCAAAGTATCACGTTCCAGAACACTGCTCTTGAGGTGGTAGAGGTGGGATCTCTCGCTGAGTCCGAGGGAAAAACCAATCCTGAAGGGTTAACACATCAAGAAAGAAAGAAAAAGTGATGTTCTTTCCTACTTTTGAGCATGCCATTCAAGCTTATCTATATAATATACAATATCCCTAAGTCTGTCTATCATTCACAGTGATATTGAGAAAATGGGAAGGTTTCAACAGCTGAAATTGGTATCAGTTATAGACTGTTGTCTTCTTTGTGAGAAAAGTACAATGAACCTCTGATGATCAAGACTTTTGTTCTTTTGTAAAGGAAAGTACGTTTCTATCAGCGAAGTTCGCCATGAGGGTGTAGGTACACAGCGATATCTATAGCATGAGGTGGAAGTACGTACATCGTGACTTCTGTTGCCTTCCACTGTACAGTATATGGAGGAAACGGGAACGTTCGAGAGTTAAAGTGGTACCGGAGTGGATGCGTGCTGGGCGCATAACCCAGAGGTCTGTGGGTCGAAACCACGCTCTGCTACCACTTGTTCCGGGGTATCTGTGGAACGCAGAGGTGAAAGAAGGTGCTGGGGTGAATGGGTCTAACTACGATGTCGAGAATTGAATTTAAAACTTAAACTGGAGGTTATATTTTTAGAACTGCAAACATAACAATTCTTTATGACAATGTTACATGTACAAGTAGCAATCATTGGGCTACAAGAATAATGCATCGAAGACCATTATATTTCAACTATTGAGTGAAAAATGATATCTATGAAATGAAATGTCGTATGGCTTTTAGTGCCGGGATATCCCAGGACGGGTTCGGCTCGCCAGGTGCAGGTCTTTCTATTTGACACCCGTAGGCGACCTGTGTGTCGTGATGAGGATGAAATGATGATGAAGACAACACATACACCCAGGCCCCGTGCCGTAGGAATTAACCAATTAAGGTTAAAATCCCCGACCCGGCCGGGAATCGAACCCGGGACCCTCTGAATCGAAGGCCAGTACGCTGACCGTTCAGCCAACGAGTCGGACAATGCTATATATCGGGGAAATGAATGAACAGTTTTTTCTTTTTTTTTCCTGTCGATAAGCACGACAAACTGTGGCCTTACTGGTGGCCATGGTCGTTAACGCATCATGCTTGTATGGTCTAACACCGTGGATAGCCTGTTTGAGTCTCAGTCGTTGAAAATACTTTTACCATCAAAATGTTGACCGTAACAGTAGGGGAGATGGTGGTATACAATTTCTAATCACTAGAATGCGTCCCAAAAGCCCGGATTAAATTCTACACCTCTCCGCAGTGCTCATATGGAGGGAGGGCACATGATGCTGTTGATGGTGATTCGTTTAGGACAGCTTTATGTAGCTTTCTCAAGAGTACGAAGATCCATAGTCGTCAAAGTACAACTCCGAGCTACAAGTGCACTCAATATGAATTGTAAGGAAATTCGAATGGCATATAAAATTAATGTTTTGACATGCTGTTAAATTTAATGTCGTGGATCATGAAACATGTACAGGTTTATACGAATTTCTACACACCATAGAATCGCAGTCACGCTGGTTCAATTGCGTAGAGGTTACCCTATTTAACATAAACCTGCTTCCTGTCCCGTCGGGGGTCAGTACTAAGTAGTACGCAGTATACAAACCTCTCTCGGCAGACTGTTGGTGACATTGGTACGCACTATTCGAGTATGAGGCATCTAAGCGGAGCGGAAGTGTCCCGAGCTGTTGCCCTACTTCAAGAGTAGAGAACAATGCGGCGTGTGGCTAACGACCTCAGAGTGTCTCCATCCTTTGCGCACAGGCTCTGTCATTGTTATGCTGATACAGGAGGTTATGTTAGACAAAGCCGCAAACAGAAACGTCCTGCTCAACAAGACAGATTCGTTCGGTTATCAACAATACGCCGGCCCTCCGGTAGCGCCAGGGAACTGCGAAGTGACCTTACATGAGCCTCTCGCGTTTCCCTGTGTGTGCAGACCATACGTAATTGATTAACCCTGGAGTGGTCGCAATGGGTCTACGAGACCCGGGCGGACATACTTATTTGTGTTCCTGTTGTTGGAATGCACCGAGCGCTTCCCGATCCCTGGTAGCTTCTTGGCTCCCGACCTTCAACCGAACACAGTAGCCCGCTCTCAGTTGCCTTGGAAACTTTTCGCGTACAGGCTGTTCAGGGTCTTGCAGACCCGGTGCGACTGTTAACGTTGGTCTTTTTTTGTCAAACTTCGCATTGTTAGTTTAGTACACTTTTTCTTCCGTGTAACAATGGATGAAGCTAACTCTGCCTGGATTCGTTCCATGTTGGAGGAATCTGAAGATGAAGAAGCTCTTAGTCATTTCTGCCCGACAAACAAAGAGGACGACTTCCTTCATCTGCTCCGAGGGCCAAAATTTCATTTGCGGAGAACATGGACAATTTGTCTGCAGAATGTGCATAGAAATTGATTAAAGTGATGTTTCCATGTACCTAGATGTATTTCTAAAACTAATTTGATTTTAATGTTATGAATTATAATACATAATTCACACATACCTTAAAAAATTCCATATTTTTGTACCAATAGTTCAAGTGTGAAATTCTCAAAATATATATTTTAATAAGACTGTGTAGAAAATAGATGAAAGTGTAGCTTTATGCATGTAGATGCAGGAAAAAGTGAAAAAAATGATGTGAAATACATTTTACTGTTACCATGTTTTATCATTCACAAGTTAACAGAAAACAATAAGTTTTTTCAGTGTAATTATTAAAATACATTTTTGGTTAAGAAACGGGATAGGTAAATATTGTAGTCATGTAAACTGCATTAAAATAAACGAAACAATGTCCTACAATACTGTAATTGAAAATAAAGTATAAAAATCTAATGGTAAAACTCTGAGAAAAAATGGGTCTGAGAGACCCGGTGCGACCATTAATATTGACAAAACCCATGCGACCACTCCAGGGTTAAGAAAGGATAACATACGCTCTAGAAAACCTTTTTGTGTAACTTCCCTCTCTAAGGAACACCATAGAACTCGTCTTGCATTTGCCAGAGGAGGACATGGTCACTGGCAACTGATACACTTACATCAGGTAATATTTACAGATTAGTCCAGGTTTACCTTACATTGACCGGATGGCCATCAACGCGTGTGGAGACGACGAGGATTCGTTGAAGGTCTTAAGCAGAAAGCGGATAGACATGGTGGTGGATCGGTCATCGTGTGGGGAAGGATCATGATTGATAATCGTATGGATCTTGTGGTGGTATCTGGCCGTTTGAAGTCTGCAGTATACATCAGGGACATCGTAGAAGACCATATTGCTCCTGCTGCTCTTCGTGTAGGGCCTGATTTATTTCTGGTGGATGGCAAGCCATACTGTACGCGACACCAGGGAACATCTCCAACGATTGCACATCTCTGTTATGGGGTGGTTTGCAAGGAGCCACGACCTTATTGGATGTACTGCAGAGACGGATTCGGCAGCGCGAAAAGCCTCCACAAATATTACACGACCTCAGTGAAGCACTGGTTGAGGAGAAAGGACGCCATTCCACAAGCAGTCATCCGACGTTACATTGCAGCATGCCACGCAGGTGTGCAGCTGTAACTGAAGCTACGGGAGGTGCAACACCATAAACATACATACATACATACATACATACATACATACATACATACATACATACATACATACATACATACATACATACACACATACATACACCAAATATACTCAGAAGGTATCTCTGAACAACCTTGCGAAAGTTAATCAGTGGAGTTCGGGTTCACTCTGTATACTGTACTATCCTGGAAGAAAGACACGAGGTATTTTAATATAGAAAAAAAGAAGTTGATCGTTATATTTGATTCTCATAATTATCTTGCTTTTCTTGGAAATACCGTGATCACAAATTTAACGTTGTACTATGCCTTGGTTCGCTAGGGTTAAACCTATGAAAACCCCAAAAATTTCGTAATTTAGTTCTCCTGAGGTAGTGCAGCTCTTTTCGGGCGCAACCCGTAATGGTGGTTCTTAATTTCGTGTGGTTATTTCTAGCCGGGTGCAGCCCTTGTAAGGCAGAGCCTTTGATGAGGGTGGGCGCCATCTGCCATGTGTAGGTAACTGCGTGTTATTGTGGTGGAGGATACTGTTACGTGTGGCGTGTGAGTTGCAGGGGTGTTGGTGACAGCACAAAATCCCAGGCCCAGAGCCAAAGAAATTAACCATTCAAGGTTAAAATCTCCGACCCGGCCGGAAATCGAACCCGAAACCCTATGTACCATTCAGCCAAGGAGCTGGACCCCAATGGAGGCGAGCTGCATGTATCATTTTAACCACATACTAGCCCTTATGCCATACTTAAATCTCTGTCAGTACTGGGAATGAACACAGGCCTCCGAAGACCGCAGCTGATAACGCTAAACTTTACGCCACGGAGACGGTCAGCTGAAGGTGAGAGTGCGAAAAAGGATTGATAAACGAGAGGTGGTAGTGATGGTGGTGATTATTGTTTTAAGAGGAAGTGCAACTAGACCACCATCCTCTATACAACATTAATCAGAGAGAAAAGAAGTAGAAGGGATCCGACACTTCGAAAAATGAAGGTATCGTTTGTAGAAAGACAAGAGCCACGAAGGGCGTGAAAATGAAACACACCCTATTCCTCGAGTGCTCTAATACCGTCGGTGTTGGAAAAGAACAACAGTTGACCAAGAGAAGTCGGATAGGAGAGATAAAAGTAAGGAGCTTGACACAAGTTATTGGAAACAATGCCAGGACTCAGTCGAAGGCTCCGTAGTCGCCAACCCACACTCCCAAGTTAAGATTCCCCAGAGCCCTTATTAGTCGCCTCTTACGACAGGCAGCGGATAATTGTGTATTATTCTACCGCCCCCATTCACAGGGGTTTGTTGGACGAGACCTTTGTGCTCACTTCACACCGTCTCCCAAGCACAGAGATACTTTCAAGCTTTAACTGCTCGGTGCATTTCAATATAACTTCAAATCCTTGTATTTGATATCGAGAGATATCGGTAGTTTGTTTTGATAATATCGACATATCTATACGTTCCTTATCGATATCGAATGAAATAACGATATTCTACTACATCGGAACGTCCTTATTCACTACACACGGACGAGTTTTGAATCGGATATCACAATTGCACAAACCGGGCGATGTGGCCGTGCGGTTAGGGGCGTGCAGTTGTGAGATTGCTTTCGGGAGATAGTGGGTTCGTACCCCACTGTCGGCAGCCCTGCATATGGTTTTCCGTGGTTTCCTACTTTCGCATCAGTCAAATGCTAGAGCTGTACCTTAATTAAGAACAAGGTCACTTCCTTCACATTCCTAGGCCTTTCCTACCCCATCGTCGACCTATCTGTGTCTGTGCGACATAAAGCAACTTGTAAAAAAAAAAAAACCATTCGAATATTTTTTTAATTTCAGAAACACAATTTTTGTAACGACGACCCTGTTTCAAAATTGATAAGTTATTTTCTTTCGTGGGGGTGGAGAACTACTTATCTAACTGGAATGAGCGTCATTAATTCACGATTACTTTCTTCCAGATCTACATAGGCATCAGGAACTACCTGGCGTTTGTCTTTCTCTCGCCGGTATCCTGATTCTTAAAACTATTCGAAATCTCGCCCTTTTCCTCTGTTCACTATCAAGATAGGTTGGTTACCCAGTTTACTTTCCCCCACGAATATAAACTTACCCAAAATAACACAAAAACGAACAGTTTACTTCTGTCCTGGGTACGGTCCTGTTTGATGTAGCGGAAATAAATTCTAATTGGAGTTTAATCTAGCATTACCCCACATATCATTCCCTCGCCTACCCAGTCCCCACTCACGACCTCATTCTCGCTCTCTGCGAGTCTCTCATCCTGAGGCGTGAAATATTTTCTCATAATAACTCCACTGTGTGTGAATGTGTCACGTTTAACTGGAAACTAATGAGTTCTTAATTGCAGACTTCCGCGAAACGTTAAACCCTTCTTTCCAAACAAGTCGTCATAATGTTGTAATGGCGAGTTTTGTATATAACACAGTTATCTTGAATTACTCCTTGCTGCGGTAAGTGTTTCACACGAAGCTAGAAAATCTAGTGCAGTCTCTACTTCACTCTTGCCGGCAGTGCATCGCGCATCACAGTGTCAGAATATTATTTATTTATTTATTTATTTATTTATTTATTTATTTATTTATTTATTTATTTATTTATTTATTTATTTAATTGAATGCGAATATGCAGGTGGTAAACCCAGTGATATTATTTATTCATTCAGTGGTACATACACTATACAATTAATACAAACAAATTCAACACAAACAAAATGAAGTAAAACTAAACAAAAAGTAAAACATTGCCATCCCCGGAGGAAGGAGTTCGATTCCCGGATCTGCCACGAAACTTGAAAATTGGTGCAAGGGCTGGAACGAGGTCCGCTCAGCCTCGGAGGCCAACTGAGAAGGGGGTGCGGGGTTCGTTCGACTACCACCTCAGCCACCATCGAAATGGATTTCTGTGTTTTCCCACTTTTCCTCCAGGCAAATGCTGGTATGGTACCTAACTTAAGGCCACGGCCACTTCCTTCCCTCTTCCTTTTCTATCCCTCCTGATCTTACCATCCCCCAACAAGGCCCCTGTTCAGCATAGCAGGTGAGGCCATGAGGCCACCTAGGCGAAGCAATGTTCCTCATCGCAAGTTGTATACCCAGAACAATGCCCTTGACGCGGTAGAGGTGGGATCCCTGGCTGAATCCGAAGGAAAAACCAACCTTCGAGTGTAAACGGATTAAGAAATAAGGAAAGAAGGAAAAAAGGAACTAAAACATATAAATCACGGAGAAAATCAATGATATTTTAGAAATATAAATTACACACGTTTCTAGATTTAATATTAAAGAAATAGAGTAAGCTGGTAACCTCGTTTAGTAAACAATTAATTACGTATTATTAAGCGTATCTAGGAAAGAGAAAGTTAATGTCATACAGTATAATATTAAAATACCTAAAAGCACTGAAGAAAAATAATAAACAACAAAGAATAAACTGGGAATTGACATACCAACTGACCAAATGTCTTTAAAACAAGAAATCTCTATCCATCGCCGGGCTGAGTGGCTCAGACGGTTGAGGCGCTGGCCTTCTGACCCCAACTCGGCAGGTTCAATCTTGGCTCAGTCTGGTGGTATTTGAAGGTGATCAAATACGTCAACCTCGCGTCGGTAGATTTACTGGCATGTAGAAGCACTTCTGCGGGACTAACTTTCGGCACCTCGGCGTCTCCGAAAACCGTAAAAATAGTTAATGGAACGTAAATCCAGTATCATTATTTTTAATATTATCTATCCATCAATGCAAAAATCAGACACTACAGCACCGTGGCCAAACCAGAGTGCCTATACACAGCAGAATTCTTGAAGATGGACATGAAAACGACTTGAAGATATCAGTAAAATCTTATCCATACTTAAAAAAGATTATATGTGCATTATGAGAAGTAATGCATAACTATATAGAAATAAACCTCCTATTGTTTGCTTTACGTCGCACCGACGCAGATAGGTCCTATGGTGACGATGGTATAGGGAAGGCTTAGGAATGGGAAGGAAGCGGCCGTGACTATAATTTATTTGCCTGGTGTGGAAATTAGAAACACGGAAAGCCATCTTCAGGGTTGCCGACAGTGGGATTCGAACCCACTATCTCCCGGATGCAAGCTCACAGCTGCGTGCCCCTAACCGTCCGGTCAGATCGCCCGGTAAAGTCATCTCCTTCTCCGATACAAATCTCCTGGCCTGAAAACATTTAGTAGTAGTAGTAGTATGGTGGATTTGTGTGGTGAATGTTATTGGTGGTGGTAATTATTGTTTTAAGAGGAAGTACAACTCCGCACCCTCCTCTATTAACAACAACCAGAGGAAAAACTGGAAGGGATCCGACACTTCGGAATTTCAAGTATTGCCCGAAGAAACCCAAGAGGCTCGAATGTTCTGATACCGTCTGGGTTGGAAAAGAACAGTAGTTCACCAAGGGAGGTCGGATAGGATAGATAAGAATGAGGAGCCTTCTACGATTAAGTGGAAACAATTCCAGGACTCAGCTAAGGGCTTATTGGCCACGAATCCACGCTACCAAGTTAAGAGCACTTGGGGTCCTTTTAGTCGCCTCTTATGACAGGCAGGGAGTACATAGGATGTTATTCTACAAACCTACCCACAGGGGGATGTACTAGCTGGTACGTGGTTTGTTGTATGGAGATGAATATAATTATAATGGCGTGCGGCCTCCGGAGAGACGTAGTGAAGGTCTTTTGATTTGACTCCCGTAGGTGACCTGCGTGTTGTGATGAGGATGAAATGATGATGAAGACGACACATACACCCAGTTCTCGTGCCAGGGGAATTAATCAATTACGATTAAAATTTCCGACCCTGCCGGGAATCGAACCCGGGACCCCTGTGACCAGAGGTCAGCACGCTAACCATTTAGCCATGGAACCGGACATAGAGATGAATAAAACAGTTTTAAGACGGGCGCAAATACCCAGTCTCAGAGACAGAGGAAATAACTCAGCCTGGACAGGAATCGAACTCGGGGCCCTGTGAAACAACGAGCAATGTTTAGATAATGCAGTCAAGACCAGACACCGCATAATTTACAGCACTTAATATACTTTCTTGTTTTATGAACACTAGTAATCCTATATACCACAGGATTGGACCAAGACACATATGATGAAAGCCATGAATCCGTATAGAGTTTGATTCAACAGGTCAAAACGACCCATGGCTTTTGAAATAATTGAAAAAAACCATTGTATCTCATGTGATAAATCCGAACTAAAGAGGCTAAGAGATAGGGGACTATTCCAGTAACTTCAGAAACTGTCTTCGTCGAAATTTTTGCCATAACTATCCAAGTTCAATTATTAAACGACCTTCATATATCTCAACCAATGCGCCCTTTACAGCAGCAGTTAACTCGCTCTGTTTTCTGGAGTCAAATGGCCGCCTTTAAACAAGTTCAATGATCTACCACAGAGCCAACAGGTCACTGGCTGCAATTCATTTTACCACCCTCCGAGCTAGCGCAATGTTTTTGTAGTAATTAACGAAGTTTATGTAATCAATACCAAACCCTGCACAATGTCCGATAATCTACGTGCTCTCCCCAACGTCATGGCGAAATACAAGTGACTCCTCCAAACTTTAAATGCTTGTATTGGTAGAACACGCGGGCAAAAACAAGATACTTTAATATGTTACTATGCGGTGATTTATTGCTGTGTAAATCTCGGGCAAATTGTTAATATCTAAACCGCTAACTAAAACGGCGAAGTAAATTAATATTCTGGTCTTGGTGGACTTAATGTATGGATTATGATGGCCCCTGAGTTGGATATCCATTATTAGTCAATCTTCAGTGGACTTAAGTTTTATTTTCCTTTAACTGGGCCAAATAGTGGCATGATATTTGCACCAAAGATTAGTATTTAACGTACCAGCATATCTGCGGACATGCAGCTCAAGCAATATGCATACATTTTATGTGGCTCTCTAGCCCCGTACTTTCAGTGTATAGGTGTCCCGCATGCACTAATGATTAATTGGATGCCTAGTCGTTAGTTTACAAAGGAGGCGTACAACGTGCTATATTTCTGATGTGAAACAAATAGCAGTCACTTCACTAAACACGTTCTGCAACAGGGTGCATTTGTAAACACGCCAAAGATACAGAATGTAAAGTTTAATACCTCATTAATTTATACGCATAAGGACATTCCACTCTACCAAAGAGTTGCTTATATGTGTCTTGAACGATCGATTAGCTTGTAACTGAAATATGTTCGTCGAAATACGGTGGGTAGAAGCCAGACATTTATTTGAAAACTCCTGCACATACTGTCTGCGAGCTTCGGCTGCATTCAAAGCCAATTCTCCATGCACATTCGTCGTTACTGAACACACCAGCCAATGTTGATATGTTGATAGGAACTGTAGTACTGCTCTACCAAATACCAGCCTACTACTGAGCATTCAAAAACGAAGCTTACTAAACGAAGGACGTTCCATTAGACAGGTATCGCTGAGGAACATGCAGCGAGCGGCCGCCAGATTGTTATCTCTTCGCACTCTGATATAACTTTCCTTCAGGCAGTAATACCCCTGTAAAAATCAGTTATTAGACTTCCCATTCATCATTAATGCATTCGGGACACTTATAAGTAGAAAGTACGGGGCTGACGGGCCACCTGATACATACATACATACATACATACATACATACCTACATAGTACTGTTAATATTAGCATACGGTGTCCTTCTGTAAAGTTGATTGATTGATTGATTGATTGATTGATTGATTGATTGATTGATTGATTGATTGATTGATTGATTGATTGATTGATTGGATTGATTGGGTTGATTGTTGCCTCCACAGAAGCCTGGCGGAGGTTTTCTTATTTTTACGCCCATGGACCACTTGCGCTTCTGGGTGTGGTGGTGGTGGTGGTGGTGGGGTAGATGATGAGGTAGGGAGAGGGTGAAACCCGGTATCGGTACATAGCCTACTCCTGTCGAATACCAACAAGGCTTAACGTCTCCATCCGATGGATGAATCGCTATCATCAGCGTCATGTACCCTCACTCCCGATGAACATTGCAGAGAGGTTTGGTAATGAGCCCAGGATTTTTACACGCAATCTAGTGATTATAAATTGTATGCCACCATCTCTTCTACCCTGCCGGCCAACATTCTGGTGGTGAATTTTTCCACCAACGAGACACGAACTAGCTAACCAACTACATGTCAGATCTTAAGAATTTCCTGCCTTTATGATTTTGGCCTTCCGGCGGGCGTACGCATGCATTTAATATCACTAGCATAAATTCTTATTATTATTATTGTCAAATATTTCGTTAAGGTAGATTACAGTGGAGTGTAAGTATATGAATGTTCAACCAGTTCAAACATTTCCTGTGTTACAACTGTAAATAAACAACAGACAAAACAGCCTTCTATTCATATGGTCCTCCTCTCTCATTTATTTGCAACTCTTCTTTTATTTTCATAGGAAAAAAGAAAACTTTCTTTATTTGCGTTCTTGTATTTTGATGTACTCTCGCCTAGTCTCGAGGGATTGACTTCTGTCTCTAACGCTCCTACGTTTCAACAGTCAATACATAACAATCCTTGGGGAACTGGATACTTTTTAACAACTGCGTATTGGAAAAAGGAAGAGACGGTACAACATATTTATAAGGTGAGAGAAATAATGGTGTCATGTATTGCTTTCTCGTGGTTTCTTTTAGGAAGGATAATACCAAGAACACGGAAATAGTGTTTTAGATTGTTCAAATGTACGACAAAATCCAGAGAATCAATTTAAAAAACAGTAATAATAATAATATTACCCATGGCGCAACAGCCGTGATGAGCCTCGGCCTAACAAGCGGTCTACTGGGTCCGAATGCTGAGTGGAACTCGAACCAACCCTCACTCACAGCCAATTAAAAATCCCTAACCTGGTCGGAACTGAAATCGGAGCCTCTGAGTTAGAGACAGAATTGCTACCCCTAGACAACAATACTGGAAATAATAATAATAATAATAATAATAATAATAATAATAATAATAATAATAACAAATTAGAAATATATAGACAACACATAATAAGTGACTTCTCTACCTCAGCCCCTGGTGAGTCCATTCAGTGACATAACAACATTACCAAAATCATTCATCAGATGTATTTAGGTACATGTTTTATCATCGATCATACAGCCTATGATTGATGACATCCGCTGCCCGTTCATGATAATCTGGAGAGGAATGTGTTTTGGAACAATGGGGTTCGGCCTGGCAGAACAACGAATCACAACCACCTCATACTGTACTGACAGACAATGTGTCAAAAGTCACAAATCTGATTGACATTGCAATACCAGCTTCTGAGAACTTCCTGAAGAAGATCAGAGGAAAATTCCAGGAGTGTCAACCTCCGGCAAATTATACGAGAGAGAGATTTGGCATCAGGATAAACTTGTTATTGTTTCAGTAAGGAAGATTACCACAAATTCCTCACCAGTTAAAGCTTAACAAGAAAATCTGCACTGAGCTGCAGAAGATCGGGATTTTAGAAACCTGTAACATTATGAGGAACTGACTGAATAAGGATTTGAAAGATTCCTAAACGAAGAGCATCAGAAGATCAATAGTGTCTCACTAGGCCTGAGTAGTAATATCCAAGATGATGATGATAATAATAATAATAATAATAATAATAATAATAATAATAATAATAATAATAATAATAATAATAATAATAACTTTCTTGTTATTTCATCATGCTATCAAGTTAATAGTATTGGGGACATCGATCTAAGTCGGTGTCATGGTTACAACTGAAGTAGTGAGCTTCAGAGGTTGCTGAAGATGTTGGCGAGCTGAGCCTGTTTTTGGTCCGCGAGAGGTACTTTATTTCCCTCAAACCCTCAGGACGAGTCCGGCGACATGGTCAACTCGCCCGGTAATAATAATAATAATAATAATAATAATAATAATAATAATAATAATAATAATAATAATAATAATAATAATAATTAAGAAACCTAAGAGAATTTAATGCCAGGTAGGGAATACCAAAACTGAAAATTGTGGATAATTTAAAGTAGTTAGGAAAACTGTTGTCCCAGGATGGTGGTATCGTAAGTGAAATCAAAGTGACATGTAACAAAGCCTATGCAGTTGTTAGTGTAGCTCACCACTTTGTCATTCTTCACCGTTCAATAACAAATTCTAGTAGTCGTTTGTGTTGTGTAGAATACAAGGAAGTGCAGCGTGTCATAAGATATGGAAATGAAAAATCACAGCCTGTTTCCAGTCATTCGACCGAGTCAGGAAGGGAATGAGTGAAGCCCCCATTTAGCGGCGAGGATAGGAATAATGCTGGCTGCCGAAGCCTGTCGCACTCCTCCAGGGAAATGATTAATGACTGACATATGAAATGCAATGGATACCTAACATTACAAAGGTGCAATGTGCCAAATTAAAACAAAATAGATTTTTCGTTACAATGGTGCAAATAGCCAAGGAGCATGACATATCATCTGGGCTAAGTCCAAAGAAGATTCTAGGGCGTTATTAAAATCAACGAGACAAGGCCGTGGTGCTAAGACCACAATGTTTTTCATAAAAAGGGTGCAATGTGCCAGTCCTATGTTTTAAACTCCCTCCATTTCATGTGAACAGTGTCGTTGCTTGCTTGTGTTGTAAATTGAAAGGTTTTGCAGAAGAGTTTTTATTATATTGTGTAGTGTTTTCTACTGACTTAGGTAAATCCAAACTGCAGGAGATCAATTCATACATACAAATGTATAATTCCCAAAGCTGTTAATATCACTTATGATACGTCACAATTACCACATGTCCGTGTGAAACAATCCTACAGTGAGATTGAGTGTGGCCGTGATGTGGCAGTTTTGAAAAAGGGAAACACGTAAAAAACATACAATAATCAACGTTAGACGTTAGCTCCTCTACGCGTACTTTGACACATGAAAAGGAAAAAGGAAAGAAAGATTCGGAATCAATGATTCCCTGTTTGTCCATGCATGAACATAAAGTATTTTCAGCAGATCTGTGAGCAATGGATGGAACTTTGCATGTATGAGTTGGTTGCAGGACCTTTCTTAAATTATGATTTTGTTAAGCTTTTGAGAGTGTTAATTTCAATATTTCTACCAATATGTTGACAAACATTTATTACAAGTGGTCAGTTTTACCCCTAAATATTAAATAAATGACTTAAATTGTACCTCTGGGACAGTTTTTATTAAAACGTTACTGTTACTGCAACTTTGTAATGTTAGATATCTGAATGATATTGTAGAGCATTACTGGAATTAAAGATGATAAGGAAAACCGGAGTACCTGGAGAAAAACCTGTCCCGCCTCCGCTTTGTCCAGCACGAATCTCACATGGAGTGACTGGCATTTGAGCCACGGAACCCAGCCCTGAGAGGCCAGCGCGCTGTTACCAGCGAAACGGAGGCTCTGTCATAAGACAAATAGATGCTCTTTATGACATGTTTGCAAAACTTCGCTTTTAATTGAATTTAAAATGTTGATTTGGTCAGTATTTTCTTTCGACTAAATAAATAAATAAATAAATAAATAAATAAATAAATAAATAAATAAATAAATAAATAAATAAATAAATAAATAAATAAATAAATAAATAAATACATTTTAGAATTATAACAAAAGGTTATGAATTATACTTTATATTACGTTAAATTTGACGCTGTGGTGAACGATAGGGGAGGAGGAAGTGAGGAAGAGTGCGTAAGTTACAAATAATTAGTCAAGTAGTTTGATCGCGCGGAGAGAAACTTCCGAGCATCGTTCGCTGCTGAGCGGTGAGATAAAAGTGACGCGAATCACGTCAGACTTTGGAAAGCCTAATAACATGGCATAAGGAGGAGAGGAGGCTGTGTGTTCTCTGACGGGCAGGATTACGGCTAATCAAATGTAGACGTGCTCTGCCTTTACAAGCTGTACTGTCGTAACAAAAAACATCCAGCCGTGATATGAAAACATAGAATCGTTGTGGTTCCTTTTTTCTCTTTTTTAATAACTTCTGCTTTTATGACTCTTGGCGAAGAGGAAGAGGCTGAACACCGCGAGAAACTTGGAATGAACTCAGAATCTTGTCTTATCTTAGTTAATAAACTTGAATAAATATTAAGTTTACTATCTTTATCTGTGCACGAATTTTACGTGCTTTTCATACGCTAGCTAAGAAAAATTCTGTGACAGTGCCCAGGGCAGAAATATGTTTGGCAGTCGAACAGCACTCATTCTAAGAAGAAAGCACTCTGTAAATTTATCATCAACTGAGAAATATTCGTGAGCACTTAAGTTCACTGAAATTCTTTTTGAATTTGTATTGGATATTTATTTTGAAACCCTTAATTATCCGCTATGATACCTTTAGCCTACAAATACCTGAGATAACATAGAATAAATTTTGTGCAAGAGGGCCGGGGTGAATAACTCAATCAGTGGAGCGCTGGTCTTCGGAGCCCAAGTTGGCAGGTTCGATCCTAGTTCAGTCCGGTGGTACTTGAATATGCTCAAATAGGCCTACCAGCCTCGTGTTTGTAGATTTATCGGCATGTTAAAGAACTACTCTTTCTTTCTTTCTTAATCTGTTTATCCTCCAGGGTTTGTTTTTCCCTCGGACGCAGCGAGAGATCCTACCTCTAGCGCCTCAAGGGGAGTGTCCTTGAGCGTAAGACATTGGCTCGGGGATACAACTGAGGAGGATGACCAGTACCTCGCCCAGGCGGCCTCACCTGCTATGCTGAACAGAGGCCTTGGTGGGGGATGGGAGGATTGTAAGGGATAGACAAGGAAGAGAGAAGGAAGCGGCCGTGGCCTTAAGTTAGATACCATCCCGGCATTTGCATGGAGGAGAAGTGGAAAACCACGGAAAACCACTTCCAGGATGGCTGAGGTGGGAATCGAACCCACCTCTACTCAGTTGACCTCCCGAGGCAGAGTGTACCCCGTTACAGCCCTCATACCACTTTTCAAATTTCATGGCAGAGCCGGGAATCCAACCCGGGGCTCCGGGGGTGGCAGCTAATTACACTAACTACTACACCACGGTAAACAACTCCTGTGGGACAAAATTTAGGCTCCTAGGTGTCTTCGAAAACCATAAAATTAGTTAGTAGGACCTAAAATTAAACCATTATTATTATTATTATTATTATTATTATTATTATTATTATTATTATTATTATTATTATTATTATTATTTTGTGTTACAACTATGAGGCGTTAGGTGTTTTGGACCGGTGTTATCATATGCTAAGCAAATATCACACATTTACTGTCCTTTTTTTTTGTATTTCTCCAATCAGCGGCCATCAATATTGTTCTCCAAAGTAGATAATAAAATATTGAAGTGATTACATCACTCTGCAGAAGAGAATGTCTAAATAAATTTACAGTTTATTGCCTGTAACCTCAGTCATTCTATCTCAAGAAAGGCTTCTTTTTCAAATAACCAATGGCATACTGGAACTTTGTTTTGATGTTGGAGTTTGAGGAGATATGATGGAAATATCATGGGGATAATGAATCCGTACTGAAATTGGTCAAAATACTAAAGTACTTAAAATTAGAGTTAATGCTTGCAAGGATTCATAAGAATAACAGAGAAAGACAATAACACATTTAAAAATCAGAAGAGAAATCCATTTGCCTGTTTACTTTGCTTACTTTCCTGGTAACTTTTAATATTACATCAAAGTACAATTTACCCAGTAGACTATCATTAGACTATCATTAATAATTTAGTCAAAATACCCAAAATTTCATTTCAGTAGTGAATAGGTTATGGAAATGACATTCAAACCTCACTGTCGACAGCCCTTAAGATGGTTTCCCGTGGTTTTCCATTTTCACACCAGGCAAATGCTGGGGCTGTACCTTAACTAAGACGACGACAGATTCCTTCCCCCTCCTAGGACTTTCTTATCCCATCGTTGCCATAATGCCTAACTGTGTCGATGCGACGTAAAGCAAATCGTAAAGTAGGAATGATCTCACAGTGTTTATAGTGAGTCTGTAATTACATTACTTCAATGCATATTTCATTAAAATATTTGCATGGTAATCTATATTTCATAGCCCTTTCCTCGCTCCTATTATGTTTGTTCGTCGTAAAATCGTTGATAACGTCCGTAAGCGCATCAGTCGCCTTATCTCACAAGGAGAGGCCAGAACCTGCGTCCAACAGATTTCAACGAGCTTTGACGTACCTGATGGGGAACGCTCAACAGTAATTCGTGTAGAAAGGTTCGCGTCAAAACGCTTTCGTTTTCTAAAAAAACGTGAGGTCAAATATCAAAGCACAGGATTCGCTTAGGACCAAGTGGAGATGTTAAAACACGAAAAGGCGAGTCAACCGGAGGGGTGATCGATTGGTCACCGTACTTCCCTGCGAACCTCGACGACGTGAGTTCGACTCTCGTCGCACCTGTATTTCTGGTACAAAATAAATTATTGATGATGATGCTTGTTGTTAAAAGGCTCCTAACATCTAGGTCATCAGCCCCAAATAAATTGTTATTTGAGGGAACGTGGAGATAAAATGGAACAGAAATATTACGAAAATTGCAATATACTCATTTTCTACCAGAAATTAATATGGGCCTAAACGTTCTCACTAGATCATAAGATCTGTATGTGTCGGTGTGGCGTAAAGCAACTTGTGTATGTATATATATATTGAAACGGTAACACCCTACGAGCATTCACGTTTCATTCTTTTTTCAAGAGAAGCTCGCTAACACCCGGCCGTAAGCCTTTAAAACTTGCGCCGAGCGCACAGGCATAATGGGAACTGCGAGCAAGTTCGCGACGTCACGCAGAAGGTTCCTTCGTGTTCCATTGCTGCATGAACGAAATATAAGCGAGTCGCCAGCCTGGGGTAAGGCAGAATGTAAGCAGAGAGAGCCTGCAGTAAAGCAGAGAGAGTGTGCGGTATGCGACGGCAGTGTGCTGAAGGCAGAGAGTGGAGTGAGTCGGCAGTAAGCCGTGAGTCAGCGAGTGTGTGCAAGTAAGCACGTCACGACATAATTCGTCTCTCGGTCCGGCTGTATATTTGAATTCGTTTAAAGACTGTGTTCTCGCCAGCTTGAATTCATTTAAAGACTGTGTTCTCACATAAACTGTGCCAGCTTTGAATTCGTTTAAAGACTGTGTTCTTGCATTAATTGTGTCAGCTTTGAATTCGTTTAAAAACTGTGTTCTCGCCAGCTTGAATTCATTTAAAGACTGTGTTCTCACATAAACTGTGGCAGCTTTGAATTCGTTTAAAGACTGTGTTCTTGCATTAATTGTGTCAGCTTTGAATTCGTTTAAAGACTGTGTTCTCGCCAGCTTGAATTCATTTAAAGACTGTGTTCTCACATAAACTGTGCCAGCTTTGAATTCGTTTAAAGACTGTGTTCTTGCATTAATTGTGTCAGCTTTGAATTCGTTTAAAAACTGTGTTCTCGCCAGCTTGAATTCATTTAAAGACTGTGTTCTCACATAAACTGTGCCAGCTTTGAATTCGTTTAAAGACTGTGTTCTTGCATTAATTGTGTCAGCTTTGAATTCGTTTAAAGACCGTGTTCTCGCCAGCTTGAATTCATTTAAAGACTGTGTTCTCACATAAACTGTGCCAGCTTTGAATTCGTTTAAAGACTGTGTTCTTGCATTAATTGTGTCAGCTTTGAATTCGTTTAAAGACTGTGTTCTCGCCAGCTTGAATTCATTTAAAGACTGTGTTCTTGCATTAACTGTGCCAGCATTGATTTCGTTCAAAGACTGTGTGAAAGCAGCGGTAGTATTTCTAGCTAGCCTCAATTTCATTTAAAGACTATGCCTATCCGTTGAACTGTGTTGCATTATGATCTTAAGTGCCAGTGTTAATCTGAAAATCACGACGTACGGGAATTTGGACTGTCATTTATTTCAACAAATGTATTATGCTGGTGGAGTGCAGTGCAGAGACTGTACTCGATAAATTTAATTTTCTTTATGAAGTGCTTGGTCACCGCACCTCGGAAGGTTCTAGATTGTTTCATTTGCGTATTATCCCAAATACGAACTGTGACTCTAACTTTATCCTTGCTGCTGTGGGAACTATTTCGGCGTGCTTCGCCATATGGAAGTGTCACACCAGTACCCCATGACGTCAAATGTGGAAGCTCCACATTTCCCCGTTCCTGCCTCTGGTTCGAGTCATCAACACTAATACAAACACCAACGACGGAAGACGACGCCGACGCCGACCGCAAGACGACGCAGCCGCCGCGGGACAACGTCCTCTTCACGCCCTCAGGGACAAATCTACAATTCAGCTATAAAAGGTGACATAATTATTTGCCTATTTATTGAATAAACTGAAGGATCCACTTAATCATGAATTTTTCTTTCACTACCCTTCTCTCTTACTCTCTTAGCATGGGCCGTACACGCCTTGTCGTTCCTCATGCTCTCCGATAAACTGAAGTACGGGCGTTCCTGTTACAATATATATATATATATATATATAGTACAAAAATAGCTGCGAAGAGACTCGACCTCAGGTCGTCAAAATTCGCAGACAAGTACGGTGACCAGTCGATCACAGCTCCGGTTGAACCCTCTGTAACTCTCAAAGTATATTCATGTTGCTTTTGAATCGGGAATTCACAATTTTTTCGGAAATTATTAGGATGCGGACCTGACATGTTTAAATAAAATTTGTTCGTCTTTTAGTGTTCTATCACCCCCTCTTGGTCCGAAGCGGATTCATGGCATATGACCTCAAGTTTTGAAAACAAAAGTGTATTGACCTAAACCCTTCTACACGAGTTACTGTTGAATGTCCCCCAACAGGTAAATTGAAGCTCATTGAAATCGGTTGGATGCAGGGTCTGCCTTCTTCTTGTCAGTCTACACGCTGCTAGCCAACATGCTCAAGGTCGATCGAAATACGGTAGACTACTGATGGTTTAATCGAATACTTTTAATATTCGAATAACCTCCATCCGATTATTTAGATAATCGAAGAAAATAACCGAATGAGTTTCAAACATCATTCAGTTGTATCGCATAGAATATTCAGATGCGTCATGAATCAATTTTTCGATATAAGTGCGTCAATTTGATAATCGATTGAAATGAGCGAATATATGAACTCTCATGAAAAGTAGACATATGCCCTTTTCCTAACATACCCCCAGATGTGGAAACTAAATGAGTGAATTAACTTTCTTAATAACATCAGTTTTCATAGGATTATTACGAAAGCATTCACTATTCAATTGCCTCATGCATTACAATGGAGTTTCGAAAGAATAAACGAAATAATAATCGAATTGAAAAATTCACTATTCGATTCCCTCGTTGATTCGAATGGAGTTTCGGATGGATAATAAAAATAATCGAATGGAAAAAATATTCACTATTCGATTGCCTCATTCATTCGAATGGAGTTTCGATAGAATAATCAATGAAAATAATCGAATGGAGAAATTCACTATTCGATTCCCTCATTGATTCGAATGGAGTTTCGGATGGATAATCAAAAATAATCGAAAAATAATCGAATGGAAAAAATATTCACTATTCGATTGCCTCATTCATTCGAACGGAGTTTCGAAAGAATAATCGAAAAATAATCGGATGGAAAAATATTCACTATTTGATTGCCTCATTCAATCGAATATATAATCGAATTATCGAATAAAATTATATAAGCGATTATTTTCTTTCCATTATACTATGGTAGTCAGTATGAGGTTCGAAAGATCGTAAGCGAAGGAACTGGGTGATTCGCAGACCTTTACTACCCACCAGGATCTTAGAAAAAGTAGCGTGGCCAGGACCGACCGATTGGGCGGGGGGATTAAAGTTACGACATGATGATAGGACATAATGAAGGTGCTTGTGCGTGTGCAGTGCGCGCATGCGTCAGTTTTTATAAATATACTGATATAAGTGACTCATGTTGATATTCAGACTGCAGTACACTAGAAAGACTTACACTAAAATACAGACGGAATAATAAGATCAAGGTCAACAGTTTGACAGCGAACGGTATGTTCAGATTAAAATCTACAATTCAACTTTCGGGACTTCTTAAAAAATAAATTCTAGAGATGTGTTTATTGTACAATTATGTCTCCATGAATGTTCAAAAGAGCCAAGCCATTGAGTCGACTTTCCCTTGTTTATTTTCAGTTCCTGTTTATTTCCTTTTGTAAAACTTCCATGGGGAGCGGGGTTTCTAACACCCAGTAACCCTCGCTTGGCTACACCCCTGATCAGCCCCCTGCCGTACAAGAGTGAAATGCGGGTAGTATCACTGTTTAAAACGCTTATAAAGGAGCTGGAACATTTTTACTTTTTGATGTTCTGTATTATTTGATGCTGTTAGGTAACGGATCCTTGCACGAAATACACATTAAAAACGGTTAAACCAAAAATAATGCTCACTGATTTATTTACAATTTAAACTAAATGTTCCAATACAGGACAAAATGTAAAAGAACAACTGAAGTCCATCATTTCGACAGTCACTCATTCCCGTAAAAAAAATGTAAAAACCATTTCGTTCAAAATGAATCTCTTCCCCCGCCTACTGTAGATTTGATGCATTAAACGACGATGTACCTATTAAAACGCTGTGCTGTTAGTAGAAAAAGAATTGGAAAGGTATTTGTTACAAGCATAGCACCATTAATTCGTACAGGGAAAAAAAAAGCTTGGCAATTTGCTTTCTGAACTATTGAATTCAACTACATGGTTACAGAGGTGAATAACAATACAGATGTAAATAAAAATTGCCAGACCGGGTGAGTTGGCCGTGCGCGTAGAGGCGCGCGGCTGTGAGCTTGCATCCGGGAGATAGTAGGTTCGAATCCCACTATCGGCAGCCCTGAAAATGGTTTTCCGTGGTTTACCATTTTCACACCAGGCAAATGCTGGGGCTGTACCTTAATTAAGGCGACGGCCGCTTCCTTCCAACTCCTAGGCCTTTCCTATCCCATCGTCGCCATAAGACCTATCTGTGTCGGCACGACGTAAAGCAAAAAAAAAAAAAAAATTGCCAGTTAAATAATTGCTACAGCAACGCCTCGTAGTGAGGGGGCCGAGTAATTAAACCACTTTGAGCAGACAATGAACTGACTGTCAGACAACGTAATAATGGTTCTTCCTAACAAAGAGAGTAGAAATGAAACAGTATCATAGGGAGAATGCTTTGCAGGATGTGAGTGTTTAAAAATTCTCAGAGATCTAATATACGAATTTGCTAATCAAGCCTTTACCTTATTACTTGCTTTAAACTCGGAACATAATCGATGAACTGACTCAATCGTCACTTTATTTTCATTACGTGACAAAAGGCTGATGTAATCTATTACGTACACAAAAAAGGCAAAACAGACAAGTTTGAAGTTGTAGACGACACTTTATTCACTCACTTTTACTTGGAATTAATTTAATGTTTGGAAGATTATTATTATTATTATTATTATTATTATTATTATTATTATTATTATTATTATTATTGTACCGGGCGGTACACCTCCACGCCGCTAATTTAAAAATTGCGCCAGTTGAAACTCCTCTGCTGGAGGAAGTCTGAACTTTATCTACGCTATTAATTCTCTACCTTCTCAGAAGATGTCACCACGTGGAAAATTTTGAGTTTTTGAACTGTGTCATTTTTGATGTGTTTTTGTTTCGCTTGAAGTAAGAAGTGTGAACTTTCTCTTCTAGAGGACACTACTGAAGATCAACAATAGTGCACCCTAGTGCGGAGTCAAAGAACTATTTTGTTGGAGAAATTTTTATTTCAAATGTTTGTTCTTTGCTAAATTTCTTTCAGTCATTGGTTAAGTTGGCAATATTAACCCCTCCTTTCCCCTTGTTTTAAATCTAGCCTATCCCGAATTTCTTAAATTAATTTTCCACCAATTATGTGTTTCTTCTTGGTATTGTGTAGGGGGTTTATTGATGAACCAATAAAATCCTCGTGGGAGGGTGTTCTCATTCCCCTAACGCCTAGAACCTTCCGCGAGAGTATTTAAACTGCTGATTTTAGGGTCTCCGGGCCACTTCTGTTCCATCTTTCAGTGTATTAAGTACATAGCAGGAGGCGGGAAGCGCCTCTTTCCTCGGCAGCGGTCAGCAACAAGGTAATGGCCGATTAATAACTTCTTTCTTTGCTAGCTCAGCAGTTTAACTCTCGGGGCGGGTTCGAAGCGTTCCACCATGTAACCTTTTCCTAAAATGTAACTACTCGTTTCATCTATTTTCTTTTAAAGCTTCATACTGGGATAGAGAGTGCTAACCCTCTCGAGCTCCCACTCATATTGTTGTGAGGTGAACTTAGTTTTCTCAACCTATTCTTCGTTAACGTAAAACAAATTGTTCTCTTCTTAAGTCACCTCTTTAGTATGGGATTAGCCCTTGTATTAACGGCCTAGTGCCAAGTAGGTCTTAATCAAAGTGTATTAGGAGTGCAAGTTTACCTCCTCTCAAATTGTTATTTTAGAGGTCATTTAATTAACCTTCTTTTCATTTGATAGACCTCAGTTGATTGGGTATTTTACCCCTGTGTTTACGTCCGTTGAGGACAACTTGAAGGTGGAGTTTGGTGTGGCCTGGGAGAGGCTTAAATTTGAGAGCGAGTGGCTCTTTTGAAAATTGAGTGTTGTATGCCTCGTGGAGGCTTTTCAGTGTAAATTGGAGCAAGGGCTCCTAGGCATGAATGGGGTTTTCTGCCCCTCTGTTGAAGCTTGTGTTTGGGGTAAAACTGAGCTGATTGTCCTAGCATTGTGAAGTCAGGGCGCGAAGCCCAAATCCTGTAAATATTGTAACTACCCTTTTGGACTTGCTACTTTGTACCTGCCATGCTTGTTATTTCTTTGTTTCAAAAAGAAAATATAACCTTGTTAAATTTTAAATTAATTTTACTTTAGTAGCTTGAGACCTGTTCACCACCCCGCACCTTCTTTCACGCATAACTACCACAAAAACTCGGTAACAATTATTATTATTATTATTATTATTATTATTATTATTATTATTTCATTCACTGCTGTCATCTATAGTCCCTTTTTACACAATTCACCATATTTTATATTTCTCAGACTTAGTCTCTTTTCCTTAGACTTCTTCTAGATGTTCGTAAGACTTTGACTTCTCCTTTTTCGCTCTTCAACTGAGATGTTGCGTGAATTTAAGGTTAAGTCAATATTCCACCTTTACAATACCATAAGTTTATTGTTTATTTATTTAAACAACATTATTAAATAATACGGGACATGTTTCGTCTAAATTGCAGACATCATCAGCCGTAAGATATTCAAGAAAAAGCTTTAAAAAGGACAAGGACAGAACAAACACAATAAAAGTAAATCGGTTGTCGAACACGTCAATCAAACTAGCGAGGATGTTCCAGATTGTTCCAAGTACAAACATTCAAATCCTGTTGACGACAAACAACATTATATACTTCATTATCAGCTTTTGCCGACGCACCTGATTGCTGCATATCAACGGCACACTCAACAAGATTTTTAACAACAAGCTTTACTATATCGTTCTCATGTGTGTGAATTTAAGTTTTTATTGTAAAGGTGGAATATTGACTTAACCTTAAAGTATACGTACGACAATACGGACTTTACGATGAAATTTATTTTTTGTAATGTTGCGTGACTTTACGAGTTTCTCCGGTGCATCCCTCATTCCCGCAATTTTCTAACTAAAGGTTGTTCTTTCCTGTATATCTTCCTCCTGGATAGCCATTTCTTCCAAGTCTTTGTGAACTTCCTTAAGCCATAAAGGTTTTGCCTTCCATTTTTCTTGTAGACCAACTGTCCTGTGTGCCAGTCTCTTTGGATTCATCCTCTTAATGTATATGGAACTTGGAACATGGGTTGTGAATCTAGTAACTTCTTTGGACCTAAGATTTTCCTAAGGATCCTCCTATTTCTTTTTTCAATGACTGGGTCCGTTACTCTCGTCATGGTTTTCGCCGCATATAGACATTGTGCTCGGACCACTGAATAACTATGTTTTAATTTTGCTTGGATGGATATGGACTTGGATTTGTAAGTTCCATGACATAGTCTGAAAGCCATTTCCATCTTTTCCACACTTCTATTGGTACCTTCTTTGTAATTTCAATTCGTGATAGAAATTTCTTCCAGGTACTGGGATTTTTGAATACGTTTTTTTTCCCGAATTTGGTTTTGATTCTGTCTGTGAGATCTGTTTTATCGTAGTACGCTATATGCAGTTTTTAAAGATATTATTAAGCCAGTTGATGATTATTATTATTATTATTATTATTATTATTATTATTATTATTAATTTTCGATCGTTTCTGTCATACGATTTCTTCTTTAGGATATATGTGTAAAGCAGACATATCCAATGTGAAATTCCATACTTCACCATAATGATAGCTAACATATATTTTTTACAATTGGCTTTATGTCGCACCGACACAGACAGGTCTTATGGCGACGATGGCGACTTGTCCGGTAGCTAACGTAAAGTTAATAATAATGTTATTGATTTTACGTTCCATTAACTACATTTATGGTTTTCGGAGACACCGAGGTGCCTGAATTTAGCCGCACAGAATTATTTTACGTGACACAATCTACAGACACAAGGATGACGTGTAACGGACTGAGTCAGGATCGGACCTGCCAAGTTGGATTCAGAAAGACAGCTGTACAGTCTCAGTTTCTCTGCCTGGCAAATTTCTTATAACTATTCCTTTTCAATACAAGAGGAATTTATTCCTGAGGTTATGCCGCTGAGGTTTGATACATCCTGTGCCAAAATCCCACCGCTGAACGCATTGATATATCGACCAGGTTTAAGAGCCCATTGAAATGTCAGTGTAGGTCTACAGTATATCCTCAATTATTTAAGGAATATATCAGTGTTTATCGTTCACCAGTTATTGGAAAGCACAAAACAGATATTCAATTAAAACAAACGTTCTTGAATTGAATATCGTGGTTTTGAAACGTAAAGGGATGAAGTACCTATTGTGAGTTAAGTGTGGCGTAAAAGCGCTGCACTGTTTGCTAAAAAAAAAAGCATCAATTCCAGGTACAGTGCAATTAATTGGAATGCGGAACATACGTTTCACTGTGCTCTGTTCAAACTGTTGAATGTACCACAGTCAGAATGTTAAATATCAATAAAGAGCTCGATAAGATTGGAAGGCTGTCTAAAAAGTTTGAACAGCTCTAAATTTCAATGTGGATATATTGACTAAACCACGTATATTCATTCAATCGATATTTAGTTCTTCACATGGTTCTTGATATCCTGTTGCAGCGTTTGTAAGGGAGATCCTCCGTCGAACATGTGGCACGTATGGGAAACTGCTTGTTATTATGGTAAAGTTAACTCCGGAGGTGGTGCAGCTCTTTTAAGGCACACCCCCAATAAAGATGAGCTGTATGTACCATTTCAACCACATACCAGCCCTCCTGCCACTCTTAAATGCCTGGCAGTACCGAGAATCGAACCCTGGCCCCTACGATGGCAGTTATGTTATTATAGTGAAAGATTGAGATGTGCGTGGGGAGTGAATTGCAGGAATTTTGGGTACAGTAAGAATATCCTCTCCCCGAGAGAAGGAAGTTAACCATTTAAGACTAAACTTCCACGACCCTGTCGAAAGTCGAACCCGGGACCACTCAGTCACTAATGGAGCAGGATATTTGACATCTGATCGAACAGAAACAGCTGATATTTAAAGAAAGGATGAAGTAGACCTATACGCATTCGAGAAGGATTTTATTTCAACAAGTGAAATTGTACAGTTGTCAGAAAAGTTCAGAATAATAATAATAATAATAATAATAATAATAATAATAATAATAATAATAATAATAATAATAATAATAATAATCTCATATGAAAAAACCAACTGTGTGGAGGCATCGCCTCAATACTTCCAAAGGGAACCCACGAAGTAACAACCCGATTTCCTAGAAACTTGGCTCAGTGAAATGAGTATACACACGTTTCGGCTTATCCCTAAATACTCAACAGTTTCCAAGAAAATGACAGCCGAATTTTCCAACGTGCCTTATGTGCCTATTAGCGCAACGTTTCACAACGTTGTGCCCAAAAAAGGAACTCGATTGAACTTATCTGGTAAATAATAATACAATGATGGTGTTCCTGTTTGAAGCGTTTTGTGAAACACATCAGTTCAATGAATGAATCTACTTCACCAATCTGGCAATTTCAAGATGTCTTCATAGAGGCACTCGGTGAAACTCTTACCACTTATTTTGGGGAATCACATCTTACAAATTTTGATCGTCGTTGCCAAATTATGGATATCACCATGGAATAGATATAATTCGGGCGAATTGGAAGTTCACATACTTGTTCCTCATGAGGAGTGAAGAGATTGTACTTTTCTTTCTTTCTTCCTTTTTTTTTTTTTTTTTTTTTTTTTTTTTGCGTGTAGCAACGTAGGCTATGTACTTGCATAAGTCTGAACTACTACCTGCTTTGAACTTTTCGCCTTTAGAGAACGATATCTCGCAAATATGCAATGAGTTGTTCATTTTACGGGGTAAACCGAGACGAGCAACCGAAGAGAAAACACGGTGCCCCTTTGACAGAGGAGCGTAAGCAGGCCCACTCGCAATGAATGAGCGAAATTTGGGCTGTAAAGAAGGCCAAGTTCAGTGTCAAATGCAACAAGATATACCGTGGTCCTTGATGGCCCCAGCTAATTATATATACTGTATATAATAATGTTATTCAGGACAGCTGACTTCGGCATTTGTCTTTCTGTTATCAAGTTTCGAAGATAATTAAATGCAATAAGTTAGTGTTTTTGCCACCTGGCACGTTGAAAAATTCCGTTATTTCGGAGTCTCTTAATATTGTGTATTGCAGTCGCTTAAGTCCGGCCAGTATCCAGTATTCGGGAGATAGTAGGTTCGAACCCCACTGTCGCCAGCCCTGAATATGGTTTTCCGTGGTTTCCCATTTTCAAACCAGGTAAATTCTGGGGCTGTACCTTAACCAAGCCCACGGCCGGTTCCTTACCATTCCTAGCCCTTACCTGTCCCATCGTCACCACAAGACCTATCTGTGTCGGTGCGACGTAAAGCAAATAGCAAAATAAATAAATATATATATATATATATTGTGTATCAATGGAAGGGATGTCAAACAAGTACTACATTATTCATGCAAGAGAGTGTAATACAATCCATACTACCCTGTTGTTTGTGTGCTATATATTAATTCAGATCAGAGGTGTCACGACCGCGTGTCGCGACGTGCCCCCTTTCATGTCTCAATGCCGAGCGAACGTACTCGAGCGATTCTCGAATCCGCGACCTCGAGACCAAGGATATTGAGTATTGATCTAGAGTTTATATGATCATGTAACAGTGGCAAGAAGTTATAGAGTTTCAAATGTTGAGTGATAATTTTATTAAGTGGAGGAGAGTAATTATAAGTATTCAAAAACATAAGACTTCGTACAAGTTTTACTTGAAGCAATCTGGTGCAACATAAAGTAAGTGCACGTGTAATGTTGTGCAATAGTCAGCCACACGCTGTTAGTATCAAACAGAAAACACAAAACAAAGTTCTCTAAGTGTTTCTAGAAACGAATAGAAGCAAATATTGCGTAGATTGTTGACGCAGTAGGAAGTAAATTGTTGGTGTGAATTCCATGACACTCCCCATTAGTTAGTGGGAGGAACTCAAGAACCAATCAGACTTAAAAACGTCGCACTTCTGGAGAAATAGAGGGGAAAATATTCCAGATACTTCGAATGGGAAATATAGAGAGAAGTTCTTAGAGAAGACGCGGACAGAATGGGTGTAACTACGGTACAGACAACGTGTGTCACAAAGGGAGAGGATCTATTTAGCCGCCTTGTTAGACTAGGCCCCATAGCAGTGCAGAATGTGTAGGTTATGTATGTGGCAGTAAGCTGCGTGACAAGTATTGTGTGGCCCTGAACCACCCAGAGAAACAGTCCAGAAGTTGTAAAGGGTTACGTGAGGCAGTGAGGGAATCACTGTGTACAGCATAGTTAGCAGGCTGTTAGTACAAAGACTTTGAGCAGCAACGACTAAGTCACTTCGCCGTAGCTGTGATCCTAAAGACTAGGAACGAACATCGAACTGTTTGTCAGGAAGGCCGAGTGGCATAGAGAGCCTATCCCAGGGATGGCGAACCTTTTCCAACTAGTGTGCCATTTCTGGTGTGGATTATTATTGTCAACTGTCTACAGTGCCACTTGGTATTTTCGTTTGTAATGGCCATAAATACCCCCCTACTCACCACCGCCACCACCGACCTCCATTCCTAATTCCAAATGAGCTTTCATAATATGATAATATATATATATTCCACCCTTTGGTCCATTGGTCCATACCGAAGGATACCTACCTTTCTTACCTGTCAGCAAATTTCATGAGATCTGTCTCTTGGGTCGTATCGGGTTCTTCGTCACTTGCTGAGGTAAAGGTAGGGTTCAGTAATTCTAACCTATCTACTCAAATGAAAGGTTTGTTTAAAAAATGTTCCTATTTATTCAAGTATTTCATGAAGCATTTCTGCTTTATCAACGGTATCACTTAAATCGTGTCCAATGGACACCATAATTATTTTACATAGAGGGTCAGAACACTGGTGTGAGCCTTTGACGTAACTGCCTGATGGGCATCCTTACTAGAAACCATTGTCTGAATTATTAATTAAAGAAAGGAAAGTCTGGAAATCCTTAAATTCGGCTTCCATGTGAGACTACAGGTACCATCATAGTGATTCTCGTAACACGAACTCTGGACTCTAGGTATAATTAAGGCAGTCCAATCGGTGTGTGCCACTCAGTGGTTATACGGCATGGACCCTTAATTGAATCGATGTGACCTGCGACTATGTCATGGACCGACATTTAAACTTCTAAGTTACTTTAAAGTCATTGTGGATGATGACCGCAAGGAAAATGATGCTACAGTGGCATATGGCCCTAATCTAAGTCACTGAGGTTGATGACCCCCTGACCATCCAAGTTTCTAAGCTGAAGGCTAAACACAGTTACGTTACATCGGTTGATGACCAAAGTTTCCACTTTACTATCCCCATCACATTCACTGCTCAATCAATCAAAGTTAAATAATACAACAATAGAAATGCTCACACTACTTTGTGGCAGTAAAATCCATTACCTTCGGACATGTCCCCTTAATCGTTACGTTAACGTTTACACATTCCCCAGAAAACAAACTAAGATTTCCAGAATGAATCTCCAAGTTATTCGCTTGATTTAAAGTTATTTCAAAATACGGTTTTCACTGAATTTAATGATTAAATAAATTTAAATGATTTATTGAAATCTTAATGAACAACAAATTCTATCTCCGCGGACGGATGATTTCTTCACAAATTCCTACGCAGTTGTGACGTAAAATTTTTAATCCTGTGATGTTTATCTTTTAATTCCGATAGCTGGAAAAGAACTATTACATCATTCATGTCCAGTTTATATCTTGTTTCATGACCTCACACTTTAAATCTAATCTAAGACTTAACACTTGGATAACCCTAATAATTACGTACAAACCAAAAGCAACTCGCCATATAATTACGATGTCATATCTCGTCATAACATTTTATAAAGTTTGCGCACCCCTCACAGACAAACAATCATCACTACCATCGCTCTATATTTTGGACAACCCTGGATTTGGCTAATCTTGTTCATTATATTCTAAGTTCGTGGTCTCAAATGCACATTACGTTCCCAATTAAGCACATTCTCAGTGTCTAATAACACGCACGTTATTCCCGGATGAAAATTTCAACTAAATCCAACATTTAACGTTATCCCCTGCCGAGAAATGCAATCTCAATTCAATGAGTAACACACTCTGCCTGTTCCGTTATCCTAGCGGCGAACCCCTATCAGCTGACGGCATTTCGCCCCAAGCCCGCTTGGCAGTGATATGTGACATCTGGTCGTTCTACCTAACTGGCCTCTCAGAAATGCAACCTTTAAACTCTGCCGACATAATTAAACAAATACGATATTTCTAACCAACAAAATGCACATAGATTATACTTCAAAATGCCCACAATAATTATACACGTCGCAAATTATTACCGGCGCGGATCCTTTTATACTGCTTTCCATTCCCAACATTATAAAATCTTCCTCGGGCTTCCACAAGTCCCGGCTTCATTGACAGGTCTCCAACCTGATTCATAAATCTCATCTTGACTCACACGAGAAAACTAACCTCTGTTTCCCAACTCACGACTATCACTGACAAAAGAACTGGAATAAAATCCTTACTAGAATCCACGACGTCTAATAACGCACAGTGCTTTAATAATGTATAACTTCGCATAGAATGATATCGTATTTTAATAACTGGATTATCACGAAATGACTGAAAAATTCTACTAAATCCTTTTTTATTGTCAGTCAGACACAGTTTAAATGGGCCTAGAAAAACGTTTCACTCCGTGACCAAATTCATCATTCTATACTCTCACCCGACAGCGCGCTTCCACTCGATAGAAAATGAGTAACCATGGATTTCTCATATTATTTACGTCAAAATTTCAGACAGAAAAATTTTACGTCGAATGAACATCTTAATTTGACATCACAAAATAGAGGCAATAAACACACGGAAATGGCGATCTACATTGGACGTGATATCACTTCGAAACCCTATTTAATAACTTTTTACATCATACGGCACTCGCAAGACTTCAAAATGTTATCCAAGTGGAAAATAAACAAATGACCCTTTTTCGTCGTATTCTAACATTTACAAAAACCACGTAGGGGCGACCAACTGCGTCGTATATGCCCCCTTCAATTACACATATTTTAGACATCATGAAACAAGATAGAATAGGTGGTAAGATGGTAAGTCACATACCTTATGTCACGCCATCGTTCATCATTGGGCTCACCTCTGACCCTGGCAGTTTTATTTAACCATTTCTTACATTGTTGGCAGTACAGATCATTTTATTCTTCCGGTTTCCTGGAAATGAAGCATATAAAAAAGGAAAATGTCCTTCACTTGTCCTTGTTGAGCGCACAAGATGGACTGTAATTATTTCCGCACACGAATTACTTTCTTCATCCACTACCAATTTATTTCGGTCCATTGACCGTCCTTTTGGTATAATTATTTCCACTCAAGAAAAACTATCTCCACATGGAGTCAAGACCCCAGCCACAACGCCTAAATCTGTTGGTTGGACTTAGTCTACTTTTGTCGTTCGATTTCACAGAGCAAGCTCAACCCTCTGTCTTCAGCCTCGTGATACAAAATGCAGGGGCTTCGTCATGGCGTCCCTTCATATTTATAGAAACTTCACCCTCTCTCCGGGCATCTCTCCTTGCCGCCAAGAAAATTTCTGTAACTTTTCTGACTTAACTAAACTGTGATTACAAGAGTTTTGAAGGTGACTACATACTTGCTACATTTCCGGCGGTAGTGTTCACGGACATTTAAAATTTATACATATTCAATTAGTTGGATAAATGACCTCATCTGATAGGCACTATATTTTGTCGACTTGGCTTGGTCACGCCATACACACGCGCTCTTCTGAAATAGTTCACAAAATGACTTAAGATTCTTCCGCCGTCGACACGTGCGAACGACGTCACTTATCCCAGAGCGTGGGACAGAAGGCAGCCACCCCCTCACCACGTGTCAATTCCGTGCTATCAAGAATCGAACTTCTTATTCCAATTGACAATTTAATACATAATATTCTTACGGCACAAAGGTCATGGGTTCAATATATATTGTAAAATAATACATTTTATTGAATGTTTCGTGGTCATATTTTGCCAATACCTCAAGAGGCCTTAGTAGCTATGTTATTTTCGTTAGGTTCATAATTTGTCTTCAGTAACACACGAGAATCACTTAGATCTGAACTAAGACGGTTTCTAACTGTTGACTTCACAACGTTCATTGTAGGAAATAGCTTCTTGAAAGTGTATGATGACCCAAACCAGGCAAGTAGCGCTGTGGCAAGTTTCTTTTTGGCCGAAAACATTATTTTGTGGGAGGCTGTTCCACTGTTCAAGTATTAAGTTCTCCGGCTTCAGGAGAGAGTATTCACCATCACAACGCAATCGATTCTCACCAATGCTTCATCAAGTTGTACGAAATTTTTCACCCGTGTATTGCTTTCTTAAAATTCAGTCAACTCCATTTCTAAACTGTCAGTATCTAACCACTCAATAAAAGGGACTCATTTGTGCAATATGAGGTGTTGAAATAAAGTGCGATAATTTCTGGAAATCTCGAAATGGGGATAATCTCTTGGGAACTATGTCTTACAAAATTTAAAACAATAAACAGTTACTCACTATGAATAATTACGTGATGCTGGCAACCACACACAAGTCACACTTCACTAAATTCACTGATGTGGGTGAGGAAATGGCCCGTCAGCCACACTTGACATTTATCTCACTTGACTTCCGGACCTATCAGTGTTGCAGTGTTGACATAATACACGTGCAAACGGAACGAGAATTTAGATTTTCAGTATTTAACTCTGAAACCTGGAATACTATGACTATACGATGCACGAGATAAGTATAATCTACAGTACAAAACGTACATAAAAAATTTAATATGTGCATGTGGTGTGCCACCGAAATCGTGTTCGCGTGTCATCTAGTGACACGCGTGGCATAGGTTCACCATCCCTGGCCCTATCCTATCAGTAAACATAACCTAGTAATCAGAAATTTTGGGAGATAGACTATTCTGATCGACGACGGAGTTTGAGGGTGTTGTGTTCGAGTCCCGGAGTTATACATCCATTTGAACTAAACATCGCATTACTCAACGCGACTACGGTATCGTGGGCGCATAGAAGAAGTCAAGAAAGAAGACGACGCAGATGGAAGGAGAAATGTTCAATCAAAAGCTAAGTAATTACCAAGTTTTTGTAGGGTTTGATCTTATTGTATTACAGAGTGAAAATGAACTGGATAGTCAAGGACTTTGAGAGAGACTATCTAACCAAGAGCTGTAAATATATCTGTACAAAGATTTTCAGGTTTCTTAATTGTGTAATTTGTAAATGTATAGTGTGTGCCTATCTAATTAATACAGGTGAAAGGAATTGTGAGTCAGTGGAAAGGTGATCTTGTTATTTCTAACATTAAGCTCCCGAAAAATCCGAACCCAAGTCCTCAGCCTGCCGATTCCTTAGGAACACGACTGAGGATGTTTTAGCGTTCGTTATTCAACATTACGCCCACCCTCCCCACTGTTTGGGAGCTTGGATTGGAGACCAGGAAACTCCAGATAATTTTACATAGCTTCTCGTTTATTCATGTAAGGCCCTTCTCTTCCCTAGTTCCTATCTAAACTCACTAGGTCAATTCTTGTTGTACTGACATCAGAATACATCTATCGTTTTCGAACCGTGTTTGCGCTGGCGATTGTTACAAAAAAGGAACCAATTTCCAGTTGTGAAAATCAAATGATCATAAATCTGTCTCCCGGTCATGGCTATCCATCAATGACTGCTAATTTCAGATGGCAATTAGCCATAAGACAGCCTGCACGGTTGCTAGGTAACACTGTCTGACCATAAGTCCATAACTTAAATCACTGCACGGTTACTATCGTTAAACTTCGTGTCCGTAGATCTACTCGCACTTTAAAGAACACCTGCGGGACAAAATTCTGGTTCCTTCAAGTCTCTGAAAACCAGAATAGTTATTGGGGCGTAGAACCAATAACATTATTTATTTTACAACTGAATATATTACACGCCGCTGCCCGGACACATTATCAATCGTTTACTTTTAGGTATTTTATTACTTGTTAATAATGTGTGAAGTGAACGTTTGTAGATTTCATTATTGTGACGTTGATTGATACTTCACCCCCTTTCCACCCCCGCCCAGAGGGGTACACACACATAAATCCATAATCTGGGCCATTTTGAAATTTCTCACCCCTTCTCACCCCAATGGTAACGGGGTCTGAACTTGGACTCAGTGACCGTAAAATCTATGGATTCGACAATATATTTCTTCTTCTTCTTCTTCTTCTTCTTATTGGTCTGTTTACCCTCCACAGTTGGCTTTTCCCTCGGACTTCAGCGAGCGATTCCACCTGTACCGCCTCAAGGGCAGTGTCCTGGAGAGTGAGACATCGGGTCGGAGGATACAACTGGGGTGAATGACCAGTGCCTCGCCCAGGTGACTTCACCTGCCATGCTGAACAGGGGCCTTGTGGGGGGATGGGGAGATTGGAAGGGATAGACAAGGAAGATGGAAGGAAGCGGCCGTGGCCTTACTGTAAGTTAGGTACCATCCCGGCATTTAGCCTGGAGCAGAAGTGTGAAACAACGCAAAACCACTTCCAGGATTGCTGAGGTGCGAATCAAAGCTACCTCTACTCATTTGACCTCCCGAGGCTGAGTCGACCCCGTTCCAGCCCTCGTACCACTTTTCAAAATTCGTGGCAGAGTCAGGAATCGAACTCGGGCCTTCGGGGGTGGAAGCTAATCACACTAACCACTACACCACAGAGGCGGACCGACAATATTTTCGATTATTTTATATGCCACCCCCTCCCCACCTCCACCCCTAGAGGTGGCTTACTCCCACAACACTTTATTCCAGACTGTCATACGTGCAGCAGAATCTCTTCTTGGTCTAGCCTACATTGACGCACGTGCCTACTTCGAATCGAAGGCCTGAATTCTGCTGTAGAATCTTTGAGCTGACGTTGACATGGTTACGGTTGGCCATTTCTTCATCCGATTCCTGGAGCGGGGTAGCATGATGGCAATATCTCCATAAAGGTTGGTTTTAGGCCCTTAAAATATTATTTTCAGGGCTGTAGGGCCGAGCCGAGTTTTGTTCTTCGCATCACGAGGCTTAAAATGAGTTTTGTCCTAGCGCGACAAACTCGATATTTCGTCTATATTGGCCTATATAAGGACCTTCATAGGTAAATTGTTGATACCTTGGTTTACATTATTTCAATTTTCGTAGGGATCTCTAATTGTTTTTAAAATAAAATATAATCCATGTTACTCACTGGCAATGTAGTTTTCTATAGGTGAAATCATGTTTTAAATCTCTTCAGTAGTTATTGAGTTTATCCATTACAAACAAATATACGAACATAGAAATTCCTTTCTATTTATAATATTAGTATAGACGAGCTTTGTCTCGTCCCTGTACGACAAATTCGATATTTCGCCTATTACTTTTATATCTCCTCCTCGTCGCACGCCGGCCCCGCGGTGTAGGAGTAGCGTGCCTGCCTCTTACCCGGAGGCGCCGGGTTCGATTGCCGGCCAGGTCAGGGATTTTTACCTGCATCTGAAGGCTGGTTCGAGGTCCACTCAGCCTACGTGATTAAAATTGAGGAGCTATCTGACTATGAGAGGACGACCCCGGTCTAGAAAACCAAGAATAACGGCCGACACCTCGTAATCTGCAGGCCTTCGAGCTGAGGAGCGGTCGCTTGGTAGGCCAAGGCCTGTCGGGGATATTGCGCCATGGGGTCCCCGTCGCCCCCTCTCGCCCCTATATTTGTTACGAAAATTTAAAAGTAGCCTAAGTTACTCCTTATACCATCAGCTATATGCTAGGGAAAGTCTCGTCAAAATCGGTCCAATCGTTCCGGAGATTAGCCGGAACAGACAGACAGTCAGATAAAAATTGTAAGAATTAGTTTTTAATTATAAGTACCGTATATACTTAATTATAAACTTAGTAAAATTCTGTTATTTTGACATTAAAAACAGACACTTCAATTTTATTTATTTGTATAGGTTTACCGAACGGATTGGTCACGTGTGTTAGCGCGCTATGGCTATGAAGCCAAGCTCTGTATTCGGGAGACACTTAAGTTTCAACCCCATCGTCGGCATTCCTGAGAATGGTTTTCTCTGGCTTACCGCTTACACTTCCAGGCAAATGCCGTGAAGGTTCCTATTCATTGGCCACAACCGATTCCTTCCACTTCCTTACCCAATTTCATTCACCATCATTAATTTCATCTTCATCAGTTTCTCAGCTGAGGTTGGCGTCAGGAAGGGCATACTGCCGTAGAAATATGCCATAAATTCATCTCTCCCCAACCTCGACTCCATATCAGGAAACGGAACTAAGGTCAAGGCATACTCAATATTTATTCTGACTGCATGGCATAATGGTCAGCATTGAGGCCTTCGGTTCAGATGATCCAAGGTTCGATTCCCAGGAGACTCGTGGTTTTTGAACACATTTGGTTGATTTCACTGGCAGGAGACTGGGTGTTGGTGATCGTCATAATTCACATCCCTTCATTCACACAAAACGCATCACACTACCAAGCACCATAGAAACACGCCATGGTGAATACATCACTCCAGTATGGTTGGCGTTAGGAAGGGGATCTGGCCGTGAAACACGACCAGCTCCACATGTGTGAAACAGATAGCACACACTACTCCACCAGAGTATGATTTAGCTTTCTGAAAGCCAAGTGAAGCCTGTGTACTCCGATTTTTAATTCATCTGCAGTGATTAAATTTGAGTTGTGAAAGATAATTCATATTATCTGGCAAAGTTAGACGCACTTTTCCCTACCTTACGTTTAACAAGTAGCCTAATTTTAATACACTAGAGATTTAAAATATAAACCTAATTCCTGAACTTGTATGCTAAATTAATTGGCTTATAGAATATCTAATTTACTACATAACATACCAAAAATAACATTACGTAATACTTCGTAAGTACTGTAATTATGACAATGATAGGAATAAATGTAATTATATGAAGTGGGGAGCGAAGAAGAGGCGGAAGAAGGAGAATGATGATAATGGTAATTTTATTATAAATAATAACCTTGGACAGTATACTATAATTTACTTATCATTTTATGTTGAAAGCTTGGAATAAGAATTAGTTAACAGGGGAATCACAGCCGAGTAGTACTGAGTACCTGATGTCGTTCTATTAGTTCAGATGTGCACAGCTGTGAGCTTGCATCCGGGAAATAGTGGGTTCGAACCCCACTGTTGGCGGCCCTGAAGATGGTTTCTCGTGTTCACACCAGACAAATCCTGGGGCTGTACCTTGATTAAGGCCACGGTCGCTTCCTTCCTACTCTTAGCCCCTTCCTATCCCATCGTTGCCATAAGACCTATCGTTGTTGGTGTAACGCAAAGGAAATAGTAAAATAATCTACGAGTTCATCCCATAGATTTACTACGAGCACGTTCATTGAAACTTCCGTGGTTGATATCCCTCTGACCTCTAGCGGAAGAAGGTTCCGTTCGCGGCTGGCCACAGCGGTAAAGGAGTTGTTGTAGGTTAAGGAATAGCGAGCAGTATCGGGTAAGCGGTCTGGTGTATTTATCGTGATCTATTGAAGGGCTGTGAAATCGTTTCGTATATGTAAGTGGACATTGAAAGGGAAAGATTCGATTCAGTGTTGTCAAGGTATGTAAAACAGGCGACCATATTTCAAAGAATATATTGTTAGAAATCCTAAATCCAGAGAATAGGGGATGATTATCTAAACATTTAGATGTCACATAATTACTTTGCTTTTAACATCGAATTCTTTAAAAAAAAATTGAATTTGTATTTGCTGAAGGAAAGCTGTCCTGTTTTGTTTTTATGGTAAATATATGAAATCAGAATCGTCACAACTCATTGCTGCAGGGAGTGCTATCTAGAGTTTGGAACTAGCAACTAAACTAATGTACTCCTGTGCAGACAATTGCCTGCCTAAGTACGTAATAATGGCTGTTAGCAAATAAACAGTGGAGTGAGCACGAAGGGCAAGCGAGCGGGTGCAAACATACTTGACTTGTTTGATGGAAGGCAGGAGGAAGGGTGTTGATGGAGAGGGGCAGGTGGAGAAGGAAGAGGACGCGAGAGGTAATAAAACTGTCAAGCAGAGATGGGTAGTGAGAGGCAGTCCGACGCATGATAAAACAATGCACAAAGAATTAAGGAGCCATCCTGTCAGTCCAGTCTCGGCCTGTTCAATTCAAGCAGAAGAAGGCTGTCCTTTTTCTAAAGTGTGCTCTCGTCATGCTTTATCTGGGAAGTTATCAGTTCTGTGCAGAAAATGGAACAGGATCGATGTATAGAAATATCAAATGTGTTCTTTGATTTGTTTACTGGATAGAATACAAATATATATCTACATGTAGCCCATAGGACTTCTGTCTTGGCGAACTCAACGGCAGTTCCTCCACATTATTATTATTATTATTATTATTATTATTATTATTATTATTATTATTATTATTATTATTATTATTATTATTATTTTATTAAGATGCAAAATAGACCAGAAAACTCATAACGCAAAGCTCACTTAGAAATTGTGCATTTCCTTCTTCGCCAGGGAACCTGCAATTTTTTGTCTCATCGTGGTTCTTCCTTCTTCTGTCCACTTGGCTCCTGTCTTCTTCTTGTGGTGTCTCTCTGACTCTACTTCCCTCTTGCTAATTTTCGTTCTGTAGCAGGTTCGGTCTGCGATGTCGGCCACTTTGATTCTTGATATTTCCAGGTCTTGGCGGATTTCGGATGTCCACCTATTTCTTTTGATGTTTTCTGTTGCCGCTAGTAAAATATTTGTCAGTATGTTTTCCGGAAGGCGTTTGATGTATCCGTAAAATTTCAGGTGTATTTTTCTGATGTCGGAAGCAAGGTTTGACCGCTCCTCCGCAGTCGGTATCCCTCGTCATTCAGTTCTGGGTCGAGAATTTTTCTGTTGATTTTACGTTCCTCTTTCAGGACGTCTTCGAGTACTGTTTTTCTGTGGAGATCCAGTGTTTATTATTATTATGTATATGATTATGAATATTATTATCATTATTTGTCACTACTGGATACTGGAGAATTCGAATTCGAAACAATGGAGGTGCAGGAAGTGAAGAAATGGCAGTTGCAGAACCTACTCTCACAACATTCCGGACGATAAATTTAAATTTTAACCTGGAGATAACCGATCGAAGGTAATTACCAGGAAGATAGCTTACACACTGTAATATGCAAAAATAACCAACCATTTAACATTGCAGAAGGTATAGAATTTAAGCATTTGTTTCAGCAACTGGAACCTAAATTCTGTGCCACACCCTAACTATCTCACAGATAATGTATTAAATAACACCAAACGTAACACACACACACAGGGAAAAATGAGGCGTGAACCGCGACTAGGAAAAGCCAAGAGAACACAGCCTTGAGCTGGAAATGAACCTCATTGTTGCTGAATAAGGATATGAACCAAATATTACAATCAATGAAATGCATAATAAATTAAATTAGGGTTTATTGATAAGATAAAATTAAAGAAACATATAAAACAGGAAAAAGGAAGCCAATAATTAAGAAAAAATACCAAGTGGATATTTACATAAACGTACCTTCCCGAATGAATGTCATCACCTCGACGTGTGAGCGCAGCATTACTATTATTTCAAGACCCAAACAGATATAATTACAAGCTCACCATCTCAGAAATACCTCCATTACATCATATGCAAACTTTATTATCATTATCACGGCCGAATTTAAGTCATCCTTTTTACGAGATACGTCTCATTCACACGACTCTTCTCACCACATTATCCACTCAACAATACCCATAGCAGTCAAAGACCCACGCGTCACAGAGGATAAAAACGAGCAGGTATAAATCAAAGAGGAAATCGGGATGGGACAGAGAGAAACATCTCCGCACCAAACGAACAATAATAAAATCAAAGAGTATCACAGGCATGCACATAGCCTAAAAATATGAAAGAAAACATGGCGGCCTCCCGGGCTAGCAAACGCCCAAGACAGATACAAGGCAAGAATAAAGAAAACTGTACCGAGAACAAACATAAGGTACAGACACCAGACTAAAAATGTAAGTGGGGCCGATCGACATACCATCTTTCCTCTCCCCTCGCTCAGCAACACACATCCAAGCATTCACACATATGAAGGTATCGGGAAGCAATATGAACGGCCGTTCCAGTTACTAATATCAAAATAAATTTTTATATAGCGTGACTCACATGGCCACACTCAACAGGTCTCGCATATACAGAGCAGCAGCGTACACCACCCAAACAATTTTTCTACGGGATTGAAAGTCACCCGTGCTCAAATCCATCAGGTCACGCACTTCGTACGGCAAGATTGTAACTTTAAGTCGAAACATCTGATGGTGAAGTACCATAGGACGCAGTGCACACAAATAGAATCAATCTGAGACCCAGTTACAAACATTTCATGATCACAACAACAACAACAACCACACACACACATACACACGGCAGTTCCATGCAGTGGGGCAGAAAAGATGCATATCAATCTGCTATGAATGGAAAGTTATGAATTATTACAATACCAAAAACGAAAACAAAGATCAACATACATGTAATATCAATGGTCAAAATAAAATGTAACATGCATGTATGAGCTAAGTTTGAATATATTCAAAACCCATTTAAAACATAGAAAGGCTACTTCGACCTGCGGCAGCTTCCATTGTTATTACCTCTCACATAAACAAAGCCAAGAGTTGCTTCAAAGAGATAATACTAATCCTCTCGTAAAACGATTGATCTTCTGGGTTTACAACTGAGGGTGCTGCCCCCTCTAGAACATTACGAGAAATACATAAGTCATTGAAATAGAGGCCATAAGAAGCCATTTGCATATGAGAAACGTCATATTCGTGAACATGCCATTTAAGCATGGGTCAATGTTCTGTGCCTTCACAGAAGCTCAGGTCAAATGACATTCTCCCAGACCTGTGCCAAGAACTAGAAACAAGAGTAGCTGCTACGATTTGGGGACATCCACAGCAACCGACTTATGTATCACAGTTCACTTTGTAGACCACCAATACAAATTTCAGCTCTTATGCATTGAAGTGATAGCATTTGAAGAAGTGAGACAGAGAGGATAACATACTGCAAATTTCTTTAAAAAGAAAATTATAAACTCAAGGAATAATGGATCAGATAGAGTCTGTGATTCATGACAACGATCGTAACGTAGTAACTTCCATGACCTTGGGAACATTTTCCTATTCGCCATGTGTAGCTTATACATTACAGCTAGATGGACTATTCAGTTCACAGAATATTACGTTATGTAGAAAATTCGCAGGAAATTTCAGATATTCCTCAAAATAAGTTGTATCACAACGCTTTTGGACTCCTGCTTAAAAAGGACGATCTATTCGCAGTTCGAGTACTCTCACTCATGCCACACACAAACTGCTGCCATTTGCCAATCAGCAGGAGAGTCCTGAATCTGCGACTGAAAAACTCAGCTTGTAACTTCAATTTAATACACTGACTGACAGAGGAAATGCAACACCAAGAAGGAGTGGTCAGAACTTTATGCCAATTGCAGGGTAGACTGACGTCACTGAGGTATGCTCATGATGTGAAATGCGCCGCTGTGCTGCGCACGTAGCGAACGATAAATGGGACACGGCGTTGGCGAATGGACCACTTCGTACCGTGATTTCTCAGGCGACAGTCATTGTAGAACGTGTTGTCATGTGCCACAGGACACGTGTATAGCTAAGAATGCCAGGCCGCCGTCAACGGAGGCATTTCCAGCAGACAGACGACTTTACGAGGGGTATGGTGGTCGGGCTAAGAAGGGCAGGTTGGTCGCTTCGTCAAATCCCAGCCGATACTCATAGGGATGTGTCCACGGTGCAGCGCCTGTGGCGAAGATGGTTGGCGCAGGGACATGTGGCACGTGCGAGGGGTCCAGGCGCAGCCCGAGTGACGTCAGCACGTGAGGATCGGCGCATCCGCCGCCAAGCGGTGGCAGCCCCGCACGCCACGTCAACCGCCATTCTTCAGCATGTGCAAGACACCCTGGCTGTTCCAATATCGACCAGAACAATTTCCCGTCGATTGGTTGAAGGAGGCCTGCACTCCCGGCGTCCGCTCAGAAGACTACCATTGACTCCACAGCATAGACGTGCACGCCTGGCATGGTGCCGGGCTAGAGCGACTTGGATGAGGGAAAGGCGGAACGTCGTGTTCTCCGATGAGTCACGCTTCTGTTCTGTCAGTGATAGTCACCGCAGACGAGTGTGGCGTCGGCGTGGAGAAAGGTCAAATCCGGCAGTAACTGTGGAGCGCCCTACCGCTAGACAACGCGGCATCATGGTTTGGGGCGCTATTGCGTATGATTCCACGGCACCTCTAGTGCGTATTCAAGGCACGTTAAATGCCCACCGCTACGTGCAGCATGTGCTGCGGCCGGTGGCACTCCCGTACCTTCAGGGGCTGCCCAATGCTCTGTTTCAGCAGGATAATGCCCGCCCACACACTGCTCGCATCTTCCAACAGGCTCTACGAGGTGTACAGATGCTTCCGTGGCCAGCGTACTCTCCGGATCTCTCACCAATCGAACACGTGTGGGATCTCATTGGACGCCGTTTGCAAACTCTGCCCCAGCCTCGTACGGACGACCAACTGTGGCAAATGGTTGACAGAGAATGGAGAACCATCCCTCAGGACACCATCCGCACTCTTATTGACACTGTACCTCGACGTGTTTCTGCGTGCATCGCCGCTCGCGGTGGTCCTACATCCTACTGAGTCGATGCCGTGCGCATTGTGTAACCTGCATATCGGTTTGAAATAAACATCAATTATTCGTCCGTGCCGTCTCTGTTTTTTCCCCAACTTTCATCCCTTTCGAACCACTCCTTCTTGGTGTTGCATTTGCTCTGTCAGTCAGTGTATATTGTGTAATGAAATCTTTGTCCGACTAGTTGGCTGAACGGTCAGCGTACTGGCCTTTGGTTCAGAGGGACCCGGGTTCGATTCCCGGCCGGGTCTGGGATTTTAACCTTAATTGGTTTATTCCTACGGCACGGGGGCTGGGTGGATGTGTTGTTTTCGTCAATCATTTCATCCTCATCATGACACGCAGGTCGCCTACTGGCGTCAAATAGAAAGACCTGCACCTGGCGAGCCGACCCCGTCCTGGGATATCCCGGCACTAAAAGCTATACGACATTTCATTTCATGAAATCTTTGGCGAAATTATAGTTTGCACTTAAATTCTAGGTAAAAATACACTGGCAGAAGAAAATATCCAAACACAAAGAAGTTGTTGTGCTAGATTAACGAACGTTGGTAGGCATATTTATAGATCTGAAAGATGACGTTGATTCAAATTTCCCGCAAATCGCATTAGCGTGGCCCTAGTAGCGGCATTATGACTTTGCACATCAGGTTTGCTTTATATACGAGCTGTATTGTGCGAGAGCGTTAGTTACCTGTGCGATTGGGCGGAGTGACTGTGAGTGGGTCAAGAATGCCTTTACGACTACGAAGATGCCAGTGTTAACAGCTCACTGTTGTTGAAAGAGGCCGTATAATTGGGCTATATGAAGGTGGATTTTCCTTCCGCTCTTATGCAGAACGACTTGGCAGAAATATCTCCACTGTGCATGCGTGCTGGCAGCAGTGGTCACGAGAAGGTACGCTCACAAGAAGACCGGGCTCCGGACGTCTCCGTGGCACCACCGAGACGGAGGACCGCCGTAGTCGGCGTATGGCGGTGGCGCAGCTGACAGCGTCTGCAGCAGCAATTCGAGAGGCAGTTGCCACCACAGTGACGCAACGAACTCTTCGAAATCGGTTACTAGAAGGACAGATTCGAGCCAGACACCCAGCGGCATGCATTCCACTACCCCAAACTACCACCGTCTGCGACTTCAGTGGCGTCAAGTGAGAGCTCATTGGAGGATGGAGTGGAGGTCCGTTGTGTTTTCCGACGAAAGCCTGTTCTACTTTAGTGCCAGTGATGGCCGTGTGTTCGTTAGGAGGAAGGCAGATGGGCGTCTGCGGCGTCGACACACTGGACCTACCCCGAGAGTTCTGGTCTGGGGAGCAATATCCTATGACAGCAGGAGCACTCTCGTTGTTATCCCACGGACCCTTCCTGCAGATGTGTACGTTCATCTGGTGGTTCGATGTTTCGTGCTGCCATTCCTGAACAGTATTCCCGGGAGTATTTTCCAACAGGATAATGCACGCCCCCATGCCGCTCTTGTAGCCCAACGTGCTCTACGGAGTCTCGACATGTTGCCTTGGGCTATTGCTCGATCCCCACCGATCTGTCCCCAATCGAGCACGTATGGGACATCATTGGACGAAAACTCCAGCGTCATCCAAAACCAGAATTTATATCTCTGTATTGACCGACCAAGTTCAACAGGCATGGAACCCCATACCTCAAGTTGACTTCCGGTACCTGTACGACAAAATGCATGCGCGTTGCATGCCAGCATTCAACAGTCAGGCGATTACACCGGTTATTAATGGACCAGTTTGCGATGGCTTTTCTCGCGCGGATATTAACCTGTAGTCTTGTACCTTTAATCAGTTTAATATATTACCTCGACATATATATTGCCAAAATTTCCGTATTCTGCAATCCTATTTCATGGTGTTCGGACACTTTCTTCCGCCCGTGTGGTATACTAAGGCACAGAGATTATAATTTCTTTTGGCTAGTTGCTTTACGTCGAATCGACACAGATAGGTCTTATAGAGGAGATTATTTTTAAATGTTAGACCTACTGAGGAACAGTCTTATGTGAGGCGCAGTGGATCAGTTCTGGGAAGCCAACCAGCATGGCAGAGGATATCGTCATTCATGACCTTTCCCAACTCCAATATCTGTAGGGTATGACGCCTTGTAATGTCAATGAGATGTAAGTGACACAGGTTTGCTTTTGTTTACAGTTGAACAATGATGCCGGCCCCGTCGTCTAGGGATAGTATGCCCGAATTTCACCCGAAGGTCCCGGATTCGATTCCCTAGCAGGTCAGGATTTTTTTACCTGGATGTGAGGGCGAGACCCTCTCAGTCTACGTGATTAAAATTCAGTAGCTGTCTGATAATGGGAATAGCAGCCTCAGCCTTGAAAGCCAAGAATAACGGCTAAGAGGGTTAGTTGCGCTGACCACGCATCATCTCGTAATCTGCAGGTATTTTCTAGCTTCTAGCTGGTCAGACCAATATTATGATTCCTGATGTAATTTTGGTGAAATGTATATTTGAAAGCAGGCCTACAGTTCTAAGAATTATTTTGTTGCAATTAATATATCCAGGTGGTGTAACTGATTATTTTGATGGAGTATATAAAGTCATATTGGCAAAAAAATTACATGACAGTAATAGTCTTTTGATGCAATTTCTATATAGGATATTACAATAAGGTACGGTCAAATTTTCAGGAACATTCCTCACACGGAGAAGAAGAAAATATGGTACAAGGGGCAATCAAAAAGTTTCCGTTCGACGGCCGTGCAGTCCTGAATCGGGATGCCAATCAGGCAAAATCGCCGCGAGCATTGATGCATTCATCTCACCGACACAGCAGGTTGAAGATCCCCGCGTGGGAAAACACCGTGTCCAGTTGCGTGAAGAGGTCCGTAACCACCTGCTGCACATCCTCGTCCGACAGGAAACGTCGAAACTTCGAGTCCTTTTTGAGGGGACCGAAGCTGATGTCTTGAAACAATGCTAGCGCACGCATTGTTATGTGCCGTTCTGCCCTAATCGCCTCATCCACCGCCCGCTTGTTGTTGTCCGTAATGGATGAGGCTGGCCTCCCAGATCGACTGGCACCTTGTGTCGAAATGCGACCCGCACAGAAATTCGTGCACCATTTCACAACGGTGGTTTTCGACAGACATGCTGCCCCATACCCAGTCTTCATTCTCCAATGGATGTCCACCAGTTTTGTCCTTCGGCAGCCAAGAACAGAGTAACAGCACGTTGGTCCCGTTTGGACGCATTTTATAATAACGTCGCCATAGTTCACATGGCCGCATTTAACGCACGCACCTCGTCACGACACGACTGCCACACTAATCCCTTTGCCTACATCAGGGCCTCTCAGGTTGCATGCACTGTGCACGGTGCAAAAGGCGACTTCGCTTGGTTGACCAGAGTGCAGACCCCCACTCCTCGATTTGGAGCAATAGCGCCGTCTCTCTCTTTCCCCACTCCTGTCTCTCTCGTTCCGCCTGTCTCCCTCTTCCTCACTTGCTCCGTAGCGCTCCAAATCCGAGCCGAGTTGAACCGAGCTTAGCCGAGTAGCCCAGAGACGAACCGTTGGTTCGAGTCGAGCCGAGTGGGACCGATACACTGGGCACAGGAACTCTGCGCCTCAGTTTGCACGCGTGAGATTTTGGGCGTTTGAGAGACCCTGGCCTACATGCTCGTGCTTATATACCCGCATCAGAGTCGCACTACGTTGCATATCTACTGCAGCAACGCCCTCAAGCGGATATTTTTGATCACGTCATATATGTACACGTGTTCTGAAACACTTTATTTCCATGTTAGAACTTATTTTTTATAACTCTACATAGGCCCAGTAGATAAATAATGCGAAACTCACAAGAAGAGAACGTACCAGCATAGCACATAAAACTCTTTGCTACATGTGTGATTATTGTTATTATTTAATAAAATAAAATACTTAATCGCCCCACTTGTGGTGCCACTTTGTTATAACCCTCGGGTTTCCAAATAAAATATGCCCTGCTGTTGGGCAATCACTTTGTAATTAACTGATTGATTACACATACAATAAACAGAAATTCTAATACTTTAATTGGTGATGGGCGATAGCTACAAATACATGTAACAATTACAGAACGAGACCCTTGAATACTTCTAGGGTATGGGGTAATAAGCTTACTTGACAGCATAACCTATAATACGTCCTGGGAAAAGATATTGTCGATTAGTTCCCAGCTATATTCGGGAGATATTGAAATAATGAAATAAAACAATTAACTGTACTTGATACTAAACAAATTATATTCCTAAAGTTTGGAGTAGAAATCGTAAGATTTGCTGCGATACTGAAATTACAATATAAAAGTCTGAAACTAAAACGGAATGAAGCTCTTGGCATTAAATTTAAAATACACTTGGCAGGACATTTGAAATTTTCGTACAGGAAATTTATCCCTCACTGGTTCACATTACCTAAGACAATTTAAGTGACACTGTGACGAGTTTCTTGGAACTGGCATCAGCTGTAGTTCTCAAATTAGATTTGCGGACCGATCCTCTTATCGGTGACTCAACTTCACTGACGAAAGATAGCATGGCCTACTGTGTATATTTAAGCACACTGCTCAATCAGTTACACACGTTTCCCACCGCAGTGGTAGTCTCCATGTCACAGACTCTACCTTCACCTGTCATAGAAACGACACAAGTCGACTCGACTGAACATATTCTGATCACAGAAGACTCTCCATCCATCTGACCATGACTCTTCTTCCATATCAGAAAGGACTCTCCATCTATCTGACTAAGACTCTACGGCCCGGTTTCATCAACACATGTTAAATATATACTAACAAGTAGTTAGTTAATACGGAGTTAGAAATTTAACATCTTGTTAGGTTTCTTGCGTTTCATCAAACTTTTCTTGTGAAATGTTAACTAATCGACTGTTAACTCTCCCAATATTGCGAACTGGAGCGAATCAAGGAGGCAGTGGCACGAACATGCTGTTTTACAGCGCGATCCGATGCGCTTTTGTTTGAGCACAGCTGTAAAATATGGCGCGTGAAGTGAAACAGAATCGTAGTTCTAATTTTTCCTCCTTCGAAGAAGAGTTGTTAATTGAATTAGTTAGTAAATATATATAAGTTATTGAGTGCAAGCGCACAGATGGCTTGACGATAAAAGAAAAGGACGAGGCGCGGGAAAAGTCCGCGAGGGTTTCAATGGGGTAAACAGATACTTTTTTTTAGCGGGTATCCGCTGTCACCTAACAAAATCCTTCGTTAATTGTCCCACTTCAAACTGTGCTCCGATATGGGAGTTATTAAATATTGTATTGTCGTTTGCAGAACCAGACCACCTAGCAAGTATATCCCTGATTTGGAGGTTAGGCTCACTAATTACCTGAACATTAACATTAACAGAGAAATATCCCTTTCGATTACGATATATTTCGGCCCAATTGCATCCAGGTGATTGGATTCTTACATGTGTGCAATCTATTGCACGTAGAACAAACACCAGGAAAACGGCTTATTTCGTAGAAGTAGCGGATAATTTGCTGACGCTCTTGTACTGAAGGGAATGTTATATACCTCCTTTTCATGGATGCTATTGCTGCAGACACTCGACAAACACCTCTATTAACAGTGGCTTTAGAAATTCCAGCATTGTCTCCGGCCATTATGTGAAAATAACCAGTAGCAAAAACTCGTAATATTATCAGTACCTGCAACATTGGAGAAAGAGGTTTCTCTTCGTAGGATATTCTAACCTCACTTGAATTTCGTCAACAACCTTAGCAACGACTGTTTTCGATAACCTGTATCTATGAAGAAATTTCGGATCCGTCAAATTTTCAAAGTCATTACGTCGCTGAACTCTTCTTCGATCAGGATTGTTTTGTAAAAGATCTAAATAGAGCAATTCCGCCTCGAAGGCGAGATTCACAGCAGCCATTTTGGAACAGGTTGCTAAATGCTAATGTTAGCCATTTAACATTGGAAATGGCTGATGTTAACTTTAATACGCAGTTTAACATTTGTTAATGTTAACAGTCGTTGATGAAATGCAAATTTTCTTTAATCGGATGTTAAAATGTTTTAACACCTTGTTAAGTACTAACATGTGTTGATGAAACCAGGCCTACATCGAGTAAGACTCTCTATCCATCGGACTGCTCACCATGCATCTGACTATTCACTATAGGATACAAGCTGTTTTAGAGATTCTCATTGTCACATGGTCTATCCCTACGTCATGGCTAAATCATACCATGACCTCATTTAAACAAAACTTAAAAGTATTACACCTTGAGTTTCAATAGCCGCAGGCAGGGTAAAACTTCCCTGAGAGGCCTTCCTGCTTCACAATGAACGCAATTACGTGTGGGTTAACTCTAGCATGACTCCACACTAAATATATCTGTATTGCACCACCTATTGCAACTCCTTAAACTTTCGTTCACATAATAAATGAACCTCTTACACGTAGCAGCAAATCTCATCGTATCTGCATTCCCTTAATTGTAACACACACATGCATACGGTACATAATAGAAGAAATGAAATGGAACGAGTGATAAAAAATTAATAGAGAAATAAAATGATAGTCCGACTCATTGGCTCATTTCGGTTCAGTGGGACCCGGGTTCGATTCCCGGCTGGATTGGGGATTTTAATCGCGTGTGATTAATAATTCTGGCTCGGGGACTGGCTGTTTGTGTTTGTCCCAACACTTTCATCTTCATATTCAGACAACGCACTACACCACCAACCACCACAGAAAAACACAATAGTGATTACATACCCCCATAGAGGGTTGGAGTCAGGAAGGGCATCAGGCCGTAAAACAGGGCCAAATCCACATGTGCGACACGATTCGCACCCGCGACCCCGCATGGGTGGGAAAAGCGGTAGAAGAAGAAGAAAATCAAATGATAGAATTTAATATAAATAAGAACAAGAATAAGAATACCGAGCTCGATAGCTGCAGTCGCTTAAGTGAGGCCAGTGACCAGTATTCGGGAGACAGTGGGTTGGAACCCTACTGTCGGCAGCCCTGAAGATTGTTTTCCGTGGTTTCCCATTTTCACACCAGGCAAATGCTTCGTCGCCATAAGACCTATCTATGTCAGTGCGACGTAAAACAACTTGTAAAAAACGAATAATAAGAATATATGCTGAGGAATGTTTGTAACGGGATTTGAACCGTTCCCCTCCGTTAGCACTCACTCATGTATGAACCCGCCGTCGCATCGAAGCCCGGATGCGCTGACACATCCTACAGTATATGCTGAAGAGATGTTCAATGTGGAGATCGAACGCCCAAACTTCAGACTTCACGTTAGATGCTCTAGTAACTGAGCTACGGCGCCTTCGATCTTTTTTTACTCCGTTGGCAGCGATCTCAGGAGCTGTTTGTTCACTGTAGTAGTATCATCTCAGGTTACGAAAGAGGGTGATGTTGACGGTATAAAAGAACATGATAAACGATTAAATTCTGAAGAGCCTATTGAAAGCACCAGCTCACCATTCTTCAATCTTGATTAACTTTTAAGTCATATAAGGCCATGAGGACACTTAACCACTAACCGTGTGTGTCCTGGCTTGTAAATAATCCAACCGCAGGCATCGCTCCATACTCAGACATATTAAGCAGAAACAGTTTTAATTAAGGCCACATTACATCCACTGAAACCCACATCATGGCGTAGAATGTCATACACCTTCTGTTACAGGGGTTCTTAATCTAAGGATCATCCACCCATATGGGTCCATACAATGCCCTATGTGGATTAGTAAAGGTCGAATAAACATTTATATTCATTAGTAATTCAAAGTAACAACAGAGAATTTTATTTTTAGCAATAGAGCGGTATATTTATAAAGATTCGCAGTTAAGCTATAAACATCTCTGTCCGTGTTACTGTAAATTGAGCGTTCATAGCCGTAGAATCCACGGGCGCCCATTCTCCGGAACATACATACATACATTAGCATTATAGACTGTAATGCCTTTCAGCGTTCAGTCTGCAAGCCTCTGAGAATTTACTAAACGTCGCCACAATCCTCGATTTGCAACTAGTGTTGTGGCCTCATTTAGTTCTATACCTCTTATCTTTAAATCGTTAGAAACCGAGTCTAACCATCGTCGTCTTGGTCTCCCTCTACTTCTCTTACCCTCCATAGCTGAGTCCATTATTCTCCTAGGTAACCTATCCTCCTTCATTCGCCTCACATGACCCCACCACCGAAGCCGGTTTATGCGTACAGCTTCATCCATCGAGTTCATTCATAAATTAGCCTTTATCTCCTCATTCCGATTACCATCCTGCCATTGTTCCCACCTGTTTGTACCAGCAATCATTCTTGCTACTTTCATGTCTGTTACTTCTAACTTATGAATAAGATATCCTGAGTCCACCCAGCTTTCACTCCCGTAAAGGAAAGTTGGTCTGAAAACAGACCGATGTAAAGATAGTTTCGTCTGGGAGCTGACTTCCTTCTTACAGAATACTGCTGATCGCAACTGCGAGCTCACTGCATTAGCTTTACTACACCTTGATTCAATCTCACTTACTATATTACCATCCTGGGAGATCTCCGGAATAATATTTAATTTTAAATCCCGATTTCTGGGGATATACCAAATACAGTGGGTTGGGATATGTAAATTACCATATCTGAAGAGCTTATTTGATTATTGTTTGCACGAAGAATCTATACCAAATGAATTGGGAGTTTGTAATTACTCCTGTGTATAAAGAAAGGGCGATAGACATAACGCTGAAAATTACAGGCCACTCAGTTCGACATGCACTGCATATAAGCTTTGGGAAAGCATCCTTTCTTATTATATTAGAAATGTTTCCGAAATTCATAACTGGTTCAATAGAAGGCAGTTCGGGTTTAGGGAAGGTTATTCCACTGAAGCTCAACTTGTAGGATTCTAGCAATGTATAGCAGATATCTTGGATTCAGGCGGTCAAATGGATTGTATTGCGATTGATCTGTCTCAGGTATTTGATATGGTGGATGATGGGAGACTACTGGAAAAAATGAGTGCAATTTGACTAGTCAAAAGAGAAACTGAATGGGTGGATATATCTATAGAAAACAGATCTCAGATAATTAGAGTAGGAGAAGCTTTATCTGACCCTGTAATAATTAAGAGGAGAATTCCTCAAAGCAGTATCATTGGACCTTTATGCTTTCTTTTATACATAAATGATATGAGTGAAGAAGTGGAATCAGAGATGAGGCATTTTTGCGGATTATGTTACTCTGTAAAGTGTAATAAATAAGTTACAAGATTGTGAGCAACTGAAAAATTACCTCGGTAATGTTGCGGGGCAATGGTATGATTATAAATGGGGTTGAAAGTTGTGAGTTTCACAAATACGAAAAGTCCTCTCAGTTCTAATTACTTCGTTCAGGGAGTGAAAGCTAGTTATAGGAATCATTGTAAGTACCTAGGTGTTAATATAAGGAAAGATCTGCACTGGGGTAATCACATAAATGGGATAGTAAATAAAGGGTACTGGTCTTTGCACGTGGCTCTGAGGGTGTTTGTAAGTTGTAGTAAGGATGTAAGAAGAGGGATTATAAGTCTCTGGTAAGACCCCAACTAGAGTATGGTTCCAGTGTAAGGAACCCTCACTAGGATTACTTAACTCAAGAACTGGAATAATAAAAAGAAAAGCCCCTCGATTGTTCTGGGTGATTTCCGAATAAAAGAGTAGCGTTACAAAAATGTTGCCAAGTTTGGGCTGGGAAGACTTGGGAGACAGGAGACGAGCTGCTCGAACAAGTGGTATGTTCCGAGCTGTCAGCGGAGAGATGACGTGGAAAGACATTAGTAGACAAATAAGTTCTTTTTTGCTAGGGGCTTTGCGTCGCACCGACACAGATAGGTCTTATGGCGACGATGGGATAGGAAAGGCCTAGGAGTTGGAAGGAAGCGGCCGTGGCCTTAAGGTACAGGCTCAGCATTTGCTTGGTGTGAAAATGGGAAACCACGGAAAACCATTTTCAGGGCTGCCGATAGTGGGATTCGAACCTACTATCTCCCGGATGCAAGCTCACAGCCGCGCGCCTCTACGCGCACGGCCAACTCGCCCAGTGACAAATAAGTTTGACTGGCGTCTTTACAAGTAGCAAAGATCACAGTATGAAGGTATAGATGGAATTCAAGAGGACAGATTGGGACATATATTCTTTTATAGGAAGGGGATTTAGGGATTGGAATAACTTACCAAGGTAGATGTTCAATACATTTATTTGAGATAATTTAAGAAGAAGCTAGGAAAACAACAGGTAGAGAATCCGCCATCTGGGCGGCAGCCCTAAATGCAGACCAGTAGTAATTGATTGATATCTTTTTTTTTTACATTTGCTTCACGTCGCACCGACACAGATAGGTCTTACGGCGACCATGAAACAGGAAAGGTCCAGGAGTTAGAAGGAAGCGGCCATAGCTTTAATAAGGTACAGCGCGAGTACTTGCCTGGAGTGAAAATGGGAATCCAGGCAAAACCCTCTTCACGGCTACTGACACTGGTGTGAGAATCCACTATCAAGGAGTGTCTCTTCAAAAGGCACTATTTCCATCATAAAACGCAAGAAACGTAGCTTATAATAAAAGGAAATTGGGAGTATCCATGATCGGGTATGGTACAACTTTTATAAAATTTTCATCTTTCTGGTATGGATTGTTGATGGCATTCTATAGTATTCAACTACTGGAGGGCCTCTCAAACGCCCAAAATCTCACGCGTGCAAACCGAGACGCAGAGTTACTGTGCACTGTGCACAGTCCGAGTTGGCTCGGGTCGGACCAGCGTTTTATCTCGGGGCGATTCGGCTAAACTCGTCCAAACTCGGCTCAACTCGGCTCGGATGGTGAAGCGCTGCAGAGCAAGTGAGGAAGTGGAAGACAGGCGGAGCGAGCGAGACAGGCATGGGGAAAGAGAGAGACAGCGCTATCGCTTAAAATCCACGAGTTGGGGGTCTGCACCTGGTCGACCAAGCAAAGTCGTCTTATACATTGTCTTATACACCTTGCGCCGCGCAATGCACCGGTGCATGCATTCTGAGAAGCACGGTACTACTGCAATTCTGAGGGTCTTTTTTGAAGTCGAAGTAGCACCTTTTAAAAGACACTCCTCGATTGTAGGTACGAGAAATTCGACGAGAAAACAGAACTGATAAAATAGTTAATGCTGAAGGCGATATAAATAACGCTGATAGCGAAATATATTGATTGGTTTGGTGCTGCTCGTGTGTTTGACGGTCATGTGTCGTTTCTTCTGCCATGGCCACACACACCGAACGACCACTCTTACGTGTAGAGATGAAATCCGACCTGAACAAAACTTCCTATTTATGTCTTACACTGTTTCACCAAGGTCCCCATTGTTCACATCTACAACAGTTGTACGTGACAAAGGCGCAGTTCCAAGAAATCGACTCTCTCCTATCCTTTTCATCTTACACGTGGAGATATTTACGAGCAGAGCGTAAAATTAATTGCAATGAACATAAAGGAACTTGTAATCTCAAACGAAGTACCAGCAAGTTTCCATAAATAGTAGAGGGAGTTCAGATGCTTATTGCACACTCGAAAGCAAAATCTACGTCCGTTGTTGAACGTCGAATTTAATTGAATTAGAAACCCATAGAACAGGTAACAGAATAATTTACTTGGTGTTCGACGTCACGCAAATACAGGGTTGCAATTGGAAGCATTGTATTAGGAAATGTGGTCAGAAAGGTAGCGAAAATTAGAAACCATGGAATCTAAGAAGTGGTCAACGGTGGAGATCGAATCACCCATTTCATACGCATATGCATACTTATAATTACGCAGTTCACGTCGTGTCGGGAAGTTTCAAATGTAATTTCAACAAGAAATATTTCAGGCACCATACTCCTGCAAAGGAGCTGTCTAGCGGAGGTGGTAAATGCATCTCGGTTAACGCAGAAGGACTACGTGGCTCTGAGGTTAACTCAGCCTAAACTGAGTACCGCTCTATCCTGCTTAGGGCCGAGGTTACGAATGGCGTAAGCCTTTATCTTTCATTTATTCAGGGGCGTTCATGGTTTGTGCAGAGATGTTTTTCTTTCCATCCGAATAAAGGTCAGCATACCAACTGGCATAATCAAGTCTAAAAGCCAGAAGAGACCTTCTATGTATGAACGTGACCATTGATTGATGCACCAGTAAAGAAGCTACTGTAGAACCACCCAATGGAAGGAAATTACTTTCCACCTGTCAAGATTAGTGGAACCAAAGATATTCCTGCTAACCCGGGCTATATGAACAAATAGGCAGAGGGTAATTCCTTAAACAGGCTAAGGACAGATGTAGGCGGGTCCAGTGTGAACGGACGGAAGTGGTACTATTCAACTCATAGTTCTGTGATTGCCGTGAATTACAGAAAACTGACTACTTTCTTGATTTTTTGGCCATCAAGATGTACAGTAAAATGAAGGACTAAGTGTTAACTTACTCCATTGAACTCTATGCGGTCTGATCTTGACACACTGTCGACAATTAACAGGCGCTGCAGCAGTTGCCCAGTCGAAGAGTATCAGTCGTTCATCACTGATCTGCATTTAGGGTAGTCGCTCTGGTGGAAGATTCCCTATCTGTTTACCTAGTACTTTCTTAAATAATTGAAAAGAATTTTGAAATTTATTGAACATCTTCCTTAGTAAATTATTCCAATCCCTAACTCCTGCTCCTATAAAATAACACTTGCCCCAATTTGTCCTCTTGATTTCCAAATTTACCTTCATATAGTGATCTTACCAACTTTAAAAAACTTCACTCAAACTTATTCGTCTACCACCAATGTCATTCCACGCCATCGCCCCTCTGACAGCTCGGAACACATCAGTTAGTCCAGCATATTATCTCCTTTCTCGAAAGTCTTCCCAGCGCAAATACTGCAACATTTTCGTAACACTGCTTCCTTTGTCGAAAATCACCCTCAAAAATTGAGCTGCTTTTCTTTGGATTTTTCCACTTCTCGAATCAAGTAATCCTGTTGAGAGTTCCACACACACTGGAGCCATACTCTAGTTGGTGTCTTACCAGAGACTTATGTGCCCTCTCATTTACATCCATACTACAACCCTTAAGTACCACCTTACAACACCTTACATTTCTGAAATTTTTGACCATTCTTGGCGCATTTCAAGGCCCTTTATTCTTATACTTATTCCTGGTAGTTACTACATTTATTCTGTGAGAGAGCTACATTTTTTGCACCTGATTTTAAGGATTTCTGCCGCAAACGTTTTCTGAAGGGAACGTAGTCGTCACATGCCATGTTCCAAGAAGCAGAGAACGTAAATAATGTCGCATTGTATGGATTGATTATCTACTTTTCTTGAAAGTTGTTGAGCATCCTACACGCTTTATTGCACTGGTTACCTTTTCTACTGGCATGAGCTAAGGAAGAATTAGAATTGTTTATATTATAACTAGCGAAACCCGACAGACGTTGTCCTGCGTGTGTACATTTATTTACCTCAGCATATACGACACTAATATCGGTCGTTTTCGATTACTTTTATATTTCATCCTCCCCCCCCCCCTTGGGCTGGGAGGGGTGTCCTACCCCGACACTATTTAATAAAAGCAGAAATAAATTTTAAGAAACACATCATAATCTTCACATATTGTTGCGTAGGCAACCCGCTGATCGGACTTGTCTTGCGGTTTGCTTATCTTCCCCTATTTTATTCTTCACTCCTTAGTGCCGAACTACCAATCAGATTTCGTTCAAACTACTCCATAATCCCTCTCAGATGTAATAAGAACAAACTGTGAAAATTTCAGCAAAATCGGTCCAGTAGTCTTCGAGTCTATTAGCTTCAAACATACCAACATCCAATTTTATATATATAGATGAGTTAATTTCCATAACCATTAATTACTTGCGTCGTGTCACAGAGACCCGAGGAAATGTTCTTTAATCAATTCTCACGCAGGACAACGTCTGTCGGGTTTCGCTAGTTATAATATAAAGAACTAACGCCAGCACTATGTAATTCCATCTGCTGATGAGTTATTTGTAATATTGCATTAGGGGCCGTTGTTGACAATAATTTCTTGCCCATATGCTATTGTTATGAGATTTGACCCGACGCAAGTGTGTGTGTTCTACTAGAAGATATACGTAGAAATAACAAGAACGTTAGTAAGCGGCCAAATATATGTTTCAATTTCATGTGTATGCGTTACGTTATGGTGCGGCTGCATGGTTTAACTGGTTAGCATTCTGCCCTTTAATCGAATGGTTCCTGGGTTTGATTTCCGGCTGCGTCAGTGATTTTGACCTTCATTGGTTATTTTCTCTAGTTCGTGACTGGGTGTTTGTGCCGCATTAAACATTAGATTTCATCGTATGCGTTACCGCATTCTCACAAGTGGACAGCTCGCCCACATGGCATCAGGCCAATATAATATAAATACATATGTACTGTATATATAATGTTTTGTAAAAGTCGGCAATGTCATGAGGTGTGGTAACGTGTGTATCAAGATAGACACAAACATCCATTCCCCGATCGAAAGGAATCTACCATACGAAGTTAACATCCTAGGCCCAACCAAAAAACGAACCCAGAAAACTTTGAACCGAAAGCCACTACGCTGATCATTAAGCAAAGGAACAGGATTTCATACTTCGTTTCGCTCATATTACGCCCTGATTACACTTACACTTTTGTAATTGCAACTGTGGGTCAAAAAGACCCGACGCGTGTGTTCATGTAGCCTTCTGTCGCCCGAGTACTTAAGGGATAATGAACGATTTTGATTCTAACTTTGATGAGTTCTTGACAAGGAGTTCGAATAACTGGAAAATGATGACGACCGCTGCCGATTTTACAAAGAACCCATCATGACATTCACTTATCTAATAATAATGCTATTTGATTTATGTCCCACTAACTACTTTTACGATTTTCTGCGACGTCGAGGTGCCGGAATTTAGTCACGCAGGAGTTCTTTTACGTGCCAGTAAATCTACTGACACGAGGTTGACGTATTTGAGCACTTTCAAATACCACCGGACTAAACCAAGATCGAACCTGCCAAGTTGGGGTCAGAAGGCCAGCGCCTCAACCGTCTGAGCCACCCAGCCCGGCATTTACTTATCTTATTATTAGTGGATTTCGGGTTAGGGTCTGTACTGTGTGTTGGGTTGCAGAACGACGATGAATTGTACTTACGAGTGCACGTGAAAGTAAAGCACGTACACCTAATGAATGTGGTACTGATATTATTTAGCAAGGAAAAATAACACAGAATATTTCTAAAGCTATCCCACACTAGCGAATTACATGCCTTAGAAAAGTATATTTCAGAAGATCCTGATACATACAAGCTCACGAAATTGTAGTATAAAATAAGTTGTATGTTCTGTGAGTGTAAAGATCAAATTAGCATGATATTAGATAGGATTTTACCTACGTTCTTTCTTTCAGTGTAACTATTTGCATTTTTAATTATAATTAAATTAATTTAACACTCTGATTATATTTAATTGTTGTTATACTACCGCCGAACTGAGTTATTCACGCCGTAGAGCGCTAGCTTTCCGATCTCAAGTTTGCGGGTTCGATCCCGGCTCAGTTCAATGGTATTTGAAGTTGCACAAATACGCCAGACCCGCGTTGGTAGATTTACTGGCACGTAAAACAACTTCGACGGGATAACCTTTCGGCCTCACGATGGCTCCAAATGTGTAAATGTATTGTAGAACATAAAACTGGTACTATTATCATTGCCGGGCTGAGTGGCTCAGACGGTTAGGGCGCTGGCCTTCTAACCCCAACTTGGCAGGTTCGATCTTGGTTTAGTCGGGTGGTATTTGAAGGTGCTCAAATACGACAGCCTGGTGTCGGTATTGTGCCATTTCACCGTTCTATAGTTACTATATTTGGAACAAAAATGGCGCTTCGGCTATTAGCAGGTCAGAATAAAAACAATTAACAGCTGTATGAACTGAAGAGATGATAAATTCAACCGGCAATCACAGAAGGAATTCTTTTTTTAGAAGGCAGTGCGAAAGAATGACGAGAGCGGATTATTTAAATCCATTATTGAAAAAAAATCTTCCATTAAAGAAAGGATTCTTAATTGAGCACTACACCAAGAAAGACGGAATCGCGTAAAGAAACCCAGTAATAATTGGAGAGTTTAGTCTACTGTTAGAGATAAGATCAAGTCAACGATAACCCGCCGAACACCAGCTGTATTTGACATATACGTGAGATAAAAGACCAGCTGATAAGAAACGTCAAGTTGGAGCTTCACTACGTCACGGTTGGGCTCGGAACATTTTATTTGCCCGATGCTGCATAACATCAAGAGAACTGAAGTAGACGGAACAGAGTGCAATCCTTAAAGCACATAAAATTCATAACGTTTCGGCGAGCAAGGCAGTTTGAAACAAGACGATATTTAGAGTCTTATAGGCAAATTAAGCGGAACAGAAAACAAATATACTGACCACATTAGCATTACTAAGCAGATTACCATGTATAAATCCACTAATGCCTTGTATTATTCTGTCCTTGATGCAATGGAGGCCGTCATGAGGTTCTAAGAAGCTGAGGCGAGGACTACTCTGGCTATGGTAACGCTTGACGAGATGGATGATCCAGGAGGATAGTAGTCAGCTGTGATGACGAGATGATTCCTTGTTACTTAAGCCGAACCAGGGAGCAAGACCTACCATCCCATGACGATCAACAGCGAAATGGAAGTCAGATCCAATAAGCAAAGATAAGTCCCCATTTAAGTCGTATCGTAAGTAGAAAACCTTATTCTTTGGGTTAATGTATAATATATGTAGTAACATTTTGTGTGCGTAATTAATATACGTGTGTGTGTTCACAAGGAAATAGGTATTCATCCAAAGTTACCGTAAATTCCAAACATAGGCGTTAAAGTACCAGTGAAATGCCGTTCGTAAATCTGTCAATATGAGAGTGGAGAAGTGATTGATATTTTTCATAATTTGTTGTCAGTGAAATATTAGAGTATTATGAGGAACCTAATATTTATATGCATGATGGTTTTGACTAAGAGCAAGCGTAAAGATCGTATTTAGGGAGTATTACAAGGAAATTTGATGGCACAATTTTAAGGTTACAGTGTACTATTTATTTGATACTATGACAGTAATGGTAATGAATATATATATGTGCAGGTGATAGTACATATGATGTGTTTTGATGGAATGAGTGCTTCAATTATAAATGCTACGCGATAATGGAAGTGTTAAATAATGAATATAGTTAGCATATGAATTGCTAGTGTATTTTGATGGTGATAGTTACTGTTATTTAAGGTGTCGGTCATAGTATTTCTTCGAGAAATGGTAGTATGTGTGGGTTGCACATGCTAAGGTGTCGGAGGTGAAACGTACTGTTTCTGATTGCTATTTTATTCCCTAATATATATATGATACAGTTTAGAATACGATCTTAATGCCATCACTAAAGAATTAATTGAATAAGTAGGATCTTCGAAGAGCCGAGAGATCACTTACATAAACATTTAGACCTTCACTGACATAACTACGACTGTTTTCATATATTCTCACTTACGGCAAGTCAGCTTACGATTTATTTATTTTCTCTTGGAGCAATATTAGTCATCACTGGTAACTTAGACTTTCATATGTGGATTTTAGATGAGGATAGAGTCTTCCTATGTGTCAGTTTTTCCACACATGGTATTTCGTTGGAATATTAATCGTAATATACTTGGAAATGTTATGGTAAGTCATATACGCACTTTAGCTGAAATTTAACCATGAATTAAAGGAATAATTGAATAATTGAGCAATGTAATCCTTACGATGGGAATAATTTGAAGATGCTTACGACTTAAAGTGGACTTAGTTTTGCTTATATGGAGGCTAGTTGGTACAAAATATGAAACATTGAACAAATTGAAACTTCGAATAGAGTAAATACCTAAGGATCAAATAGTAATCTTTTCACACGATTTTTCTACTGTGCGTGGACATTGAGATGAACTGTTTTCAACCGAGTGATATACATTTCTGTAATTGTATGTGAATTTAATTCAGGCAATTGAATCTTGATGATTTCGAGAAGCAACTTAGCTTAATATTCAGAGATTCCAGATCTTAATTAATTAATTAATTAATTGAGTGATTAATTATTGGCCATTTTCCTCGCGTTTTCCTCATTTTCCAATTGAACTTTAATTTGAATTGTATATAGTAGGAATATAGTTTATTTTACTTAGAACTTTCGGATGCATCCAAATAATTCTTTCATTACAAACATTATAGTAATTATAATTATTGCAATTATCCAACTTTTTCAATTATGTTGAGTAATTTTAATTATTATGTAATTTAATTATTTTTCTTTTCATTTCAATCCCTTGGAAACTACTTAGTTAGAATACATTTTTTCGATAGGTTAAGATTATGAGTCAGATGAATAAGGCCTAAGTTCATTTATTTATTTATTTATCAGAGGTTTTCCCAAACCTATTTCTTCAAGACAACATCAATATATTATTCAGAAACTGATTGAATAGGAAACCTGCTATACTGTATAAATGATTTTCAAGGTAATCAACGTTTATTCCAATTCATCCATAAATCAATTTATGAATAAAAGCTGAGTAGAGTAATATTGAATTCTTTCAATGTCTGCTTAGAGTAAGTACTAGATATAAGCTTGGAATGATTAATTTTCGTTGCGATCATGATGATGTCATGTACGATGTTCTTGACAAACCACGATAATCTGATTTTTGCGATAAATTTTGGTATCAAAAATATACGGTAACCGACTAATAGCGTGTTGAAGACGTTCATTTACGTAGGTTGGTATTTACCGTAGGCCGTCGGTGTTTCTTTCTCACGCGGAACTCACAACCCAAGAATATTCGGCAGATGAAAGTATTATCAAGAGCTAGTCTGGAAACTCATGTAGTCAACCTGGACGCGGGATGGTGCAGTATATTTACTGGCACGTAAAAGTACTCCTGCGGGACTAAATTCCGGCACTTCGGCGTCTCCGAAGACCGTACAAGTAGTTAGTGGGACGTAAAGCAAATAACATTAATTATTAATTACTATTATCATTGCCATTATTGTCCGAGTGAGTTGGCCGTCAGGTTAGGATCGCGAGCTGTGTGCTAATATTCGAGAGATGGTGGGTTCGAATCCCACTGTCGGCAGCGCTGAAGATATTCGTCCGTGCTTTTCCAGTTTCGCACCAGGCAAATGTTATGACTGTATCATAAGACTACTCCCGCTTCCGTTCCGTTCAAACCCTATCCTTTTCCTATCCTTGCGTCTTCGAAGTCATTCAATGGGTTACCAAGGCGTAAAATCACTAGAAACACAGTATATTATAGTTATATTTGTCAGCGAGTAAATACATGAGATGAAGATTTATCTCCGCTCAAACAAATTACTGACGTGGAGTATCACAGAATCTTGTAGATGACGAGTCATTCGTTTACATTCAGACCTTTACATCCTTGTTCTTCCTTGCACCTTCCTTTTCCATCGTCCTAAGCAATCACGTAGCTGTTCATTATTGAGCAATAATGTAGAACCGAAATAATAAAATCTGAAGTAACGTAGGAGTCTCAAAGATACCGCGTCAGTACGAAGAAGTACGGGTCAGTTTTTTAGAGAAAATCAACAGCCTGTTTCCAGTCATTTGACCAGGTCAGGAATGGAATGAATGAAGCCTCCATCTAGCGGCGAGGATAGGAAATGTGCCGGCTGCCGAAGCCTCTCGCACTACTCTAGGACAATGATTAATGACTGACAGATGAGATGAAATGATACTGGTGAGCGTTGCTTTGATGAAATATGACAGGGAAAACCGGAGTACCAGGAGAAAAACTTGTCTCGCCTCCGCTTTGTCCAACACAAATCTCAGATGGAGTGACCGGGATTTGAACCACGGAACCAAGCGGTGAGTGACCGACGCGCGCCGCCTGAGCCACGGAGGGTTAGTTTTTCTCGTCAGGTGTGATAAAATAAATATATTCTGTAAATGTTTATTTTTCATATCTTATGTTTGGTTCCGTAGCTAAATGGTTGGCGTTCTGGCCTTTGTTCACAGTAGTCCCGGGTTCGATTCCCGGCACGGTCAGGAATTTGAACCATTATTGGTTAATTTCGCTGGCACGGGGACTGGGTGTATGTGTCGCCTTCATTACCATTTCATCCTCATCACGACACGCAGTTCGCCTACGGGTGTCAAATCGAAAGACCTGCATCTGGCGAGCCGAACTTGTCCTCGGACACTCCCGGCACTAAAAGCCAAACCCCACTTGTTTATCATATCTTATGATGCGGTAATCTGGTATTTATTCATTTATGCATGGTTTGTTTTTTATTTGATGGGAATAAATGTGATTTTTAACTATTTTCGGTCATTAAAATATATGTAATGTTTATTACAAGTCAGAAAACATGTCACGTCGAATCGTACACCAAACCGTCTCATACAATGCGTGCTACACCCATTGATACTATTTTGCTCATGAAAACGTAAACCAGCAGTCCATAATATAAAATTCATTTCATGGAGTCTCTCACACCCAAAGTTATTGAGTTATCACCTCAGCAGGTTTAGAAGGTATAGAAGATTCATATCCTTGGGTAATCAGTCGGTGAATTTGTGATATAGATATTATTTATGAGAACACACGTATTGAATGATGAAGATATTTATAATCTACAATGCAGATATGATTATTATCATTCCATAAGTTCCTGGTAGCCAGTTTATTTGCTAGAGCTCGTAATACACACAGTTTGCTTGCTTTAAAAAATATACTTTTTAATTCCGTATTACTTGATAGTTGTCACAAAATATTACATATTTTGAAATTACCATGGATCCGTTCAGCAGTTAATAATATATGTTTTACTAAATCATTATTACTGGATAAAAATTGAATTTGTGTAAAAACAACTAAGCAAATAAGTACCAACCTTACATTTCAATGAGTGAAATAAAATTTAATAGAAATGCATTTCATCAATATATTTACACCTACAATTATTGAAAACCAGCACCAATAGCGAGTAAAATATATTTTTAAAATGTTTAAAAATAAATAAGTATACTATTCTGCTATTCATAAATATTATAAGATCGTGAGGCAGTTCTCGTAATATATTTAAACATGATCAGCTTTTTCCTGTCAATTTCGGCGTGTCATGAAGACTTGCGACTTTAAAGTGGTATGAAAATAGATTTTTGTAATTCTGTTACGGATTGAATGATGTATACGGAAGCCTACTTCATCTGTCTCCTTGATCATTTCACAGAAGACACCATAAATACCAACAGCTCTGTGATTCTCTGCTTCAGTATCGAAGGTTCATATTATTCTGATACGTCAAGATTTCCGTGCAGGTTAGGTTTGCAGTCGGAATATTGATCAGGTCACGCTTCTCTATATAATTTATCACAATAATTTTTCTACCCGCCAATTATCGATTATTATTTATTACATTAACTTATTCTACAATCTGCTTTACGTCGCACTGACACGGACAGGTTTTGTGGCAACGATCTGATAGGAAAGCGCTAGAAGTGAGAAAGAAACGGCTGTGGTTTTAATTGAGATTCAACCCCGGCATTTGCCTGGTATGAAATGGGAAACAACGGAAAACTATCTTCAGGGCAAGGTGATTATTTATTATTATTATTATTATTATTATTATTATTATTATTATTATTATTATTATTATTATTATTAGAGTGGTCCACGTATGGGTGGGGAAGGAAGTGGCGGTGCCATAGGGCTGCTCAAACAAATTGCCACATAAAGGAAAACGCTAACATATTATCTTTTTCTTTATATCTCTTCATTTTACTTTAGCAAAACAATATAATAGGTAACATTGACTATCGATTACACTTAACAACAATCAGCAATACGATAATTACCTTTATGACAAAATGACAGCTTTCAGTGTTTGAATAATAACAAGGAAGAATTGAACTCCCGATTTCGAAGGCCTACGAGCCTTCACATACCAGAATAATCTATTGAACACTCGCTGAACTTTTATACTTAAGGGAAGCCAATGACAATTCGAAAATGAACGGGAAGAATCACAAACTAATCATGAGCTAAATTCATGTTACAATATAGGCCAAATTCCGAGAAAAATCAGAAAATAAGTGTTTTAAAATTAAGCCGACATACAAAGGAGAAAGGGGATTCTGAAAACAACCGAGCAGTCCATTGAGATCACACAACAGCACTAGGTCCAGTGAAACAGAGGTTAACCCCATACCACATTGTAACTTGAAGGAGCGAAAACTAACAGCTAAAAATGAAAGATCCAGTTAAATATTGAAAATTATGGTCACACGGAACAAAATCGACAAAATGGAAATGAGGGTAAACACTCGTGCTTCCTTTTCTAGGTATTACAACCATTACAGTGATTACATTCGCTGTTTGAAGAGGAAGATAGAAAACCTAAAGGATACAGAAATACAATAAGCTGATAAAATCCCTACATCTAAACCTGATGCAGGTACGGCACAAACTTAAACTCTACATTCTAAGAGAACGTTCGATGTTGCTAGTCACATAGTTTAGGATGAAGAAGTCTAAAGGAGCCTACTTGTTTCTCGAGCACGCTAGCTGCCTTAAGTGATGTGTGAACCTCAGCCGATGATCCCACAGTCAAGAAGAAGTGACCAGAGAGGAAGAGTTGCCAAACCCTATTACATCTCTCATTAAATTAATGAAAATGAAAGTTCAAACATAGGTTCGTAGGTGGCAACCTCAAACAGGAAGTGCTATCTATAGGCAGGCTTGAGAGATTCATATTAAGATCGATTTCGGCGTATTTCCAGAAGATTCCACAATAGGTAGATGTTTCAAGTGCTGCCTAACTCCTGGATGAGGGCCTCTTCATGTCACAATTCTTATTGCTGTTTGTTATTGTTGCCATATCCGACAGAATAGTTGTCACAGTAATGAAACTCTATGATGCGGGAAGCCTGACTATGTTCTGGCAGAAGTAATTCCAGCTTGTACTCCAAATCCATCTCTGTGAAAGCAGTGGAGACAGAAAGGCAGGTAGCAGGTAAAACGCAGAGGAAAATGAGTTTGAACGAGCAATCAAATATGCGGTTAGAGTGATGATGATGATGTGGTGAGTGGTCGCTCGTATTCAATTTGAGGGAAACGATGTTAGTCTCATTATGTTGGCAAATCGATTATATTTGTAATTGTGTTCTGTAAGTTCATCTCCACGACATTTATACCATCAAATCAATGAGTCGTAAAACACTGTTAGGACAACACAATGGCTTATAATGGGAGCAAAATGAGATTCTGGCAGAGAGGAGAGCTAGCCAACGAGTTCAATAGCAGAATTAGCCTGTAGAATGATTGGTGGACAAGAGCAATTATGTGAAGGATTGAATGAAAAAATGTAAAAAAAAAAAAAAAAAATGAATAATGGATTTGATGAGTTCATGTGAAGTACAGGTATACAGGCTGCCTAACAATTCACGTGTGTAGCTCACCGGATATGAAAAGTACACAAAACCGAAGATGAAATTGATAGATACAAAGAGCTTGTATTTAGGAGATAGCGGGTTCGAAACCTACTGTCAGCAGCCATATAGATTGTTTTACGTAGTTTCCTACGTTCACACCATGCATAGGTTCTGGAGCTGTATCCTGTTTAAAGCCACGGTCACTTCCTTGCCGCCGGACGAGTTAGCCGTGCGGTTAAGGCGGCGCATCTGCGAGCTTGCATCCGGAGATAGTGAGTTCGAATCCCACTGTCCGCAGCCCTGAAGATGGTTTTCCGTGGTTTCCCATTTTCACACCAGGCAAATGCTGGGGCTGTACCTTTCAACTCCTATCCCTTTCCTATCCCATCGTCGCCATAAGACCTATCTGTGTCGGTGCGACGTAAAGCCACTAGCAAAAAAGCTTCCTTGCCAGTCCTAAATTTGCCCTGGGTCATTGTCATAAGACCAACGTGAGTCGTTGCGACGAAAAGAAATGGCGAAAAATGGGAAAATTACCAATAATTTTATTGTTGTATGTGTTAACGCGACTTTGTTTCTAAAAAAAAAAGTATCAGAAGTATTCCTTTTATCAAAATATAAATTTAAGTAATAAAAATTACGTTATCTGGCCACTAGAAATCATAATTATTTTTCCCTGTCAATAACGGAGATTTTCTCGAATTTTAATTCATCTTACAGTCATTAACCTTGTTTTATTAGCGATCACTATGTCGCGGATTGACATTGGTTACGTCAACATCGAAATATCTATGTATTCTTTGTATTTGTATAGTTGCCTTTTTTTACTCCGTGACGTGTGTGTGTTGTTGATAATAATAAACGTGATACTCTTATAATTCAGTAGTTACGATCTATATAACATAAATTTTTGGAGCCGAAACCTCCGGGAATATTACGAGTTCAACGCGACACGAGAGAACAGAAGATGATTTTCACACCACGGACACGGATGTTGAGCGACTTACATCTCGACATATCTACGCATCTCTGAGAAGAAGAAGGGATCACCAACGCAGAACTAGCTACAACTTCAAACCAACAGATAAGACGAAACACAATTACAGTATACGTAGTGTTGACCGTAGATTGGTAATTTTTTCTGAACATTTAATGCATAGAAGTTCGAAGGAATTTCAATATTACTCGTAACAAGAAATATAACCCCACCTACGTAGAAATTTTCCGTAATGGCTTCCATTCCAAAGAGATCTATGCATGCAACACTCGAATAGAACACTAGCGCCGTCTGTTGTAAAAAGGGAGTAACTAAGCTATGATCTTTAACTTTTAATAAGACATTCTCTGGCAACCATTCATTGACAATAGTGTATGACGTAACGTTGAGCCGCGCAATCATTTCACATGTTTATTTTTTGTCTGAATATCTCAAGAAGTAATAGTATCCAGATCAATGAAGAATTAATTTACTAGCAGGAGATATTATGGAAGGCAGTATAGCGAATCAGCTCACGAAATTGAAACGTAGACGAGTAACTCAACGTTCGAACACTACGCGTTTTATTCGTTCAATCAATCCACGGACTTAGATGAAATAGAGCATATCCGCGAGCGTCTACAGGAAACGTTAGCGTCCTTAAATGCGTTAAATGACAGTATCCAAGATTTACTCGATGACGCGGAGTACGAAGACGACGTGGCAGCCTGTGAAGGATATCTGGACAACTCCAAACGGGCGATTAGAAAGGCCACGGGTCTCATACAACAGAAAAGCGCGATGAATGAGGCCGACTCTACCACTACGTATCCGAGTGTCCTTGTTCAACCCACGACTACAGCGGAGATAAAGCTTCCTACCATTAAACTGCAGTCATTCTCAGGGAACGTAGAAGAATGGCCGGGATTCTGGGAGCAGTTCGAGTCCTCCATTGACAAAAATTCGTCGGTGTCCGTCGTAAACAAACACGTGTTTCTCCGTGGGTACTTAGAGGGAGAACCAAGGCGTCTTGTATACGGTATATCTATAACGGCAGACACATATGAACAAACTAAACAAATTCTGATAGCACGATATGGTGATAAGAACAGGATTATTCAGTCTCACCACGATTACTTGTAAAATCTAGAAGTTGCAGTTTCCGAGGCCCCCGAAGTATTAAACACGACCTACATTGAATGCCATCGCCGGATACAAGCATTGAGAGCACTAGGGGAAGACGTCGACGCATACGGTCGAATTTTAGCACCCAAACTATTACGAGCCTTTTCAGGGGACATCTGTCGCCGTTGGCTCGTCCACGCTAAAAGACTAGGCATACAAGAAGGGGACACTACCCGACTAACGGCGTTCCTTAACGAAGAAGTGGAAGGAGCTCTTAACGCTCTAAAGATACGGGGTGACGCCCCATTAACGACTTCTTCATTACCCACAGCAGCCACTCTTCACGGAAACACAAAACCAAACAAACAAAAGGGGAAGGAGACACCTCGACCAGACCCGTTCTGTGTGTACTGCGAAAACCGAGGTCACTGGGGTCAGGATTGTCAACAGATGAAGGATCCCCAGGTGAGAGACGAGAGACTGAAAGCTACAAACCGGTGCTTTCTTTGCCTACGCCGTGGGCACGACAAGACACAGTGTTTTAAGAAGGGGAAGGCATCCTGCAACAAATGTCGAGGGTCACACCATGTATCCATTTGTACCGAGGGCGGCAGTCAACACACTTCCGTGGGCAAGACACGGCCAATTTCACACACCTGCAAACGGCCCGTGTATGGATCAAGGGGCCGACAGGGCGAAACAAGCTAACTCGTTGTATCCTGGATGCAGGGAGTCAATCGAGCTTCATCCACAATTCTCTGATTGATTCGCTGCAGCTTAATGTTACTGATCGCAAGACTCTTGAGATAAGCACGTTTGAATCACCCTCCACTATGTATGATATTAGACGGAAGGTTTGTTTCGACATTATGGGCCACTCAACCAGAGCTCAAGTATCGATTACCGCCTTTGAAAGTCACAGCTCCTACACTTTTCAACCAACTGCACCCCAAGACATAACCGCGCTAGCATCGCTAAGGAAGATGAAGCCGGCTGATCCGAGTGACGACCTTAACAAAGATCTTGCGATCGAGGTACTTATAGGTGCGGATTCATACTGGAAGATAGTAACAATGAAGGAACCTATCAGAGTAACATCATCACTGGTTCTTCTTCCTACTATCTTCGGTTACATTCTCAGCTGAAGTAGATCTGGCACGACGATCAACCAAACAATGGTCCATCATGTCTCACTCACAACGGATCAGATAACTGATGAAAGCGTGCGACGGTTCTGGGACTTAGAAACTATTGGAATTTTGAATAACCAAGAGCGAATATTATCCATTAAAGAAAACACTATTTTTGCAAGAGTTTCGCGACTCTTACCGCATCGAACATGGACGGAGAGTTGTATCATTACCTCGAAAGGTGGGCATTCCCTTAACTGACAATCGCACCACCGCTGAAAAACGATTCTCCCTGTTAGAGGCTAAACTGCAGAGAAACAAGGATTTGAAACACATCTACTACAATCACATGTGGGACTACATAAGGCAAGAGCACGTGGAAATTGCACCCGAGGACGTCACTCCTTATAATGTTTACTATATACCACACCACATTGTAAAGAAACAAAGGGGAGACATCACAAAGTACAGAATTGTCTTCGACGCGTCGTCACATGAACCAGACTTGCCTTCACTGAACGACACATTGGAAATAGGTCCTAACTTGCTCCCTGAAATATTGGGAACCCTGCTACGTTTCAGGAGCCACCCGAAGGCTATCGCGTGTGATGGTCACCAAGCATTTTTGCAGTTAGCGTTTGACGAAAACGACAGAGACCTCACGCGGTTCTTGTGGTATCGCACCGAGAATACAGGAGATGATGCGTACAATTTCACTGACGAGGTCATAGCCTACCGTTTCAAACGTTTGCCATTTTGGACTTACTTCGAGCCCATTTCTTCTGTCTCCTAGCCTTAGGGAACTGGCAACACTGCGTCAAGATAATTATCCATTTGCATCGGGTCTTCTCGATAAATCAACATTTATGGATGACGTTATAACAAGTGTTGCAGACGACATCCTCGCGATGAGGTTATATCACGAACTCACCGACCTTTTGATGGAGATCACACTCCCACTCCGTAAGTGGGCTACCAATTCACTGACCTTGAAGGAAGCCTTGCGCAACGAGGGGATGGAAATGAGATCCGTAACGAGTGTGTTGGGTATCGATTGGGGTACCTCTGAAAACACCATTTCCACCGACAAGGGGGAAATAGCAAGAGGCCTGGTGGACAAACCAGGGACGAAGAGGAACATTCTACGCGCCACTGCCAGATTCTATGACCCTCTCGGACTTTTTGCACCTGTGGGGATCGTAGCAAAACTTATATTCCAAAACACGTGGCTCCGAGGCCTATCATGCGAGGAAGTTCTTCCATCAGACCTTGCACGTAACTGGTATTTGTGGACTTCTAAACTTCAGCACCTATCAACCATATCCGTTCCCAGGTGGGCGGGCATTACGGGACCAGGTCATGAACCAGAGCTGCACGTCTTCTGCGATGCTTCGGAAAGAGCATACGGAGCTGTCGTCTACACGAAATCAACGCTTAACGACACTCCGGTCACAAAACTCGTCTGCAGCAAAAACAGTCTAGCACCCGTGAAGAAGTTAACTCTACCAAGACTAGAGCTGCTAGCCGCACTTGCTGGTATACGCCTTCTTCACTACTTCTGTCAAGAGACTGGCTGTGACATCAAGAATGCTCAGCTGTGGAACGATTCTACTGTTGCACTTGGGTGGATTCGCAACAATCCGAATAAGTGGAAGACCTTAGTTTGCAACCGCGTGACAGAAATACATAATCACGTAAACCCCAGTCAATGGAGACACTGTCCTAGAGATCAGAACCCTGCAGATCACCTCACTCGAGGAGTATACGCAGATCAGCTAGCCTCCTTTCAAACATGGTGGCATGGTCCTCGCTGGCTCATCAAAGACAGAGGCGCATGGCCACGTGACCGAACACCCACCTGCACGCAGTTGCCAGAAGCCAGGAAGACGCAACAAGTTCTCACGATCACTATCGCGGAACCCCTACTGGATATCTCGAGGTATAGCTCATACTGGAAATTGCTACATGCCACAGCTTGGGTACTTCGTTTCGTCAGTATGTTGAGCAAGAACACAAAACACCCCAATGCACTAATGGCTGAAGAGCTACGTGCGTCACGCACATACTGGATCAAAAGGGTTCAAGAGGAACGGTTCACTGTTGAACTAGCTGCATTGCGAAACGGTGAACGATTACCAGGCACTTCACAGATTGCTAGATTTAACCCATTTCTACATGAAGGTATCATCCGACTTGGTGGTAGACTACAGTTCTCAAATTTGTCTCAAACTGAGAAACACCCAATAATTCTGGACGGCCGTCACAGGTTCACCGAGTTAATCATTCAAGAGACCCACATCAAACTTCACCATCTTGGAGTACGCATAGTACTGGCAGAACTACGTGAAGAATTCTGGATTCTGCGAGCTCGACAAATAACTAAGAAGATTCTGCATTCTTGTCTACCGTGCAAATTAGCGCACAACAGCAGACCAGTGGTAATTGAGGCGCCATTACCAGCAGACCGCCTACAGTTGACACAGCCCTTCTCTGTGATTGGGATCGACTTCGCTGGACCCATGTACGTTATATGTGGCAGCAATGTTAACAAATCGTACACCATTCTTTTCACTTGTGCCACCACCCGTGCTATCCATCTCGAGCTACCTACGGATATGTCTACGGATAGATTCTTGATGACCATGCAGAGGTTTGTCAGCAGACGAGGTGTGCCGCACACCATATATTCTGACAACGCTCAGACCTTCCTCACTGCTCATAACGAGCTTATGGAACTCAATAAGATTGTGACAGACACCAAGGTGCACCACCACTGTGCTCACAATGGTATTCGTTGGAAGTTTATCGCACCGAGGGCGGCTTGGTGGGGAGGCTTTTGGGAGAGAATGGTTGGCTGTAAAAAGATGTCTAAGAAAGGTACTCGGCCATTCCCAGCTGAACGAAGAAAGTCTCAATACAGTATTGACAAGTGTTGAAGCCACCCTCAATAGCAGGCCAATCACCCTGGCCACAGACATGGGAGATCTCCTGACACCATCCCATTTTTTGTTGGAAGAAAACTAACGTCCATCCCGGAAGGGCCAGAACCGAGCACGAGGAAAAATCTCGTAAAGGAATACAGATTACAATAAAAGGTCTTAGGGGACTTTTCACGACGCTGGAAAAAGGAGTATCTGCTTCAACTGAGAAGTCACCATGAGGTCAAAAATCAAAAGACCAGTACACATTTGCCCAAGATCGGAGACATCGTCCTCCTTCAAGAAGACGTCAGACCTCAGCACATGTGGAAGAGAGCGAGGATAGAAGAGATGCGCCCAGGAAGAGACGGACGTGCAAGAACGGTCGTTCTGCGGCAGCCTGACAACACCCTCATTACTCGGCCAGTGCAGCTGGTCATCCCTTTGGAGATAGACCAGGGTGAGGAGGATGTCGCGGATTGACATTGGTTACGTCAACATCGAAATATCTATGTATGCTTTGTATTTGTATAGTTGCCGTTTTTTACTCCGTGACGTGTGTGTGTTGTTGATAATAATAAACGTGATATTGTGAACACGACGGTGAAGTCCTCTTATAATTCAGTAGTTACGATTTATATAACACACTAGTGAAAGGATTATTTCAGAAATAAAGCTCTTTTCATACAGATAAGTCAATATATGTATTTGGAGACATGACATGAAGCGAAATAAACACTTTGTTGCATCTTTGGATGTTTTTCTTTTTTTCTTGTGAGATTACTACACGTTTCCACCTTTTCCCTCCTGTTTCATGCTTTAGTACTTCCTGCCCTTTCATCTACGTTTTTGAAAGTTTAGACAGAATCTTTTTTCTCTATTTCAACAGAATTTACTGGGAGAAAATTTTGATAAAATCACATGCTTTATATGTACCCTACACTCAACGGATGCAGAAGCAATGAAATAGGCCCAACAATTACTCTCCAACAAAGACCTAGAGTTGGAAAATTTCTGCAGTGCATAGCTACAAGTATTTGCCTGATGTGATTCAGAGTTTTTAAAAAGTTGATGAGTGTTATGGAGAACCTTGATGGATTTACTAAAGACAAATTCGAATTAAATATGAAGAACAGCGTAGATGTGAAAACCTTTGCATCTTTGCTTGAACTCCCTTTACGAGTACTGACAAGATATACTTCACTGGTTTCTGTAGACGTCGAGTGGAGTTTCTCTCTGTAAATAATACTCTACTTAGATCAAAGGGCCAGCGAATTACTTGTTAACAAGTTTATTAATTATTAGAACCCAGTAAATGTGATGAACGTTCATATAACGTGATTTCATCAACACATCTTTTTACACCTTTTTGAATGTATTTTCAGAACCTTTTCCTCCTTTTCATGATCATAATTTCCACCTTAAAATCCTTTCCCTAACGATCACTGCTCGTGCAAAACTCTACCAAACAACCCGCCACAGTGGACAGCAATGAATGAGGTGTCTCCACCCGGATGCACAGAAACTGTTTTCCAGCTGTCGATGCTGCTCGAGATATAAAGCTACAGGCCAGTTTCCGAAGCCTGGACTGGACTCACTCGGTCGATGCGAATGACACCAAACTTCCTTACTTTTTCAGTGTAGTTCCTTATAGGTTGGTGGCAAAATATTTAGCCACCCCACATAATACCTTTTATTGCCTACAAATTACGCTGAAAGACGCATCCGTAGGCTCATCAAGGCAGTGAACAGTGAGTGTGTAGTGACAATGTTAGAAGACATAATGAGATTTAGAAGTTCGTGGCGAAAGGGCGGGAGAGTATGAAGGTCAAGGCGGCTAAGGATTTGGCCACCGACAGTGCATATTATTCACTACAATCGTTTTGAATCTGTTTCTTTAGTGGATGCGTCTGAATGGTTGAGCTATGTTTACGTGTGTATTATCGTCCAATATCAAAAGTCACAAATAGTCTTAAATACTGCATATTTATTATTGTAATGAAATATTTAGTTGACCTTGCATTGATCAGTTCTGTGTTATCATTTACTTCATTTTCTATGAAGTGGTTAGCTCCGAATGGTTTTTAATTCGCACTCCGGGAAATAGTAAGTCAAAGAATGGTCAATCAAGTTTGACGCATTTCAGAAATGGAATTTGAAGTGCTTAGATTATATTTGCTGTAAAAATATCCCTACTCTGATTGTGGAACATAATCTCCCATTTGTTTTCTGCGGTATTTTCGACTTTCGCGCTTAAATTAAGTTTAATAGTGTAGGTGAGCAGATGCCTGTGAGATGTAAACAACAGGACCTCTACTTACTGTAGCACGAAAAATACTCTAAGGTGAACAGGTATTGTCTCCTCAAAGTGTGAGGTCAGGCTCTGTTTGCAGTGACTTATACCATTCCATACAAATTGCGATTGCATTGTTTGTGATACTCCAACAATCAAAATTCTATTTTTAACTTCGTTCTATTGCAAATAAAAATAAATAACGCCTAATACTCTGTATTTGCAATGGTGACCAATTAAATAGCCATCATCTACATGCAAGGTATAGAGCGCTGGAATGGGTAGTGTCCAAATATCTATCCACCGTTATAACTCCTTGTTTAAGTAATACTAACAAGTAATCATTCAGTAAAGTCCCCAATCCACTTGTACATCACTTCCGAATCCAAAAAATTACAAATATAGCTTTTAGATTGAAAAACAAATACATGCCCGATAACGGGGTGAGCTATTTCACCATTCTTTGTTCATTCTCAAAACCTCAGCTGGAAATTCTTTCTCTGAGCGTGCGTGTGTAAAATTTTTACCAGTAGTTTGTTACAGTTAGGTTTGTATCCTTGGGTGTATGATCGCCATCGTAGTTTTCAGTTCAGAGATTTCCCAGTACAATTCCGGCGCGTTCAAGGATTTATCCATGTCTGATAAACTTCCATGGCTCGTGGAATGGGAATTTGTGATAGTTTTCATGCACCATGCACGTATTTTCACCTCACATTTAAAAGGGATACGAGGAACTCATCCCCTCAAGATATTTGTCACATTTTCGATTTGGCATAGAATTATAATTTGTAGCAATTCGTCAGGCAATTGTTTTTCTTTTGAAGGATTTCGTGAAGATGTTGCCATTTACCATTGATTATCAGCTTATTTATCCAGCATATTGTGGTTTTAATATTCACATTTACACAATAATGTATTGCGTTTCTAGAGTTCTCAGAGGAATAAGAAACTTTGCAAATCCAAAATATTTTCTCTATTTCCACTGTAAGTTCTTAGAATGATCTTTCATTGTAGAATATCTTTGCCAGGAACTGAAGTCCAACAGAAGTTTTAAACTTGTGTTCAGTAATTAATTAAACATTATGAGTACCAAGTTCGTGGTTTATCTGTTTAGTTCTCAAATTCAAGAATCTGACACCATGAAAATTGACCAAAAACTGGGATTGAAATAATGAAATGTTCATACGAATCACCTTCAGAAATGCAGTTCAAATCTCACCTTTTGTGGAGAATCTTTCATGTTCCAGATGTTCCCGCTGTATAAACCAACAACGCTTCCAGGATGTGACGGCGATGGGAAGATATCTCGGAATTTCATTAAGTTTCGCAGAAGCCAACAAGTGAGAGTGATGTTTATTTCTTGTAGTTGAGAGAACAAACAAAACTTCCGATATCTGCCGCGAGTGTCTTAAGAGCGTTTTACTTTAAAATGTAGGTCACGTAAGAGTGGCTTCAGATTGCATCAAAGCAAGCGTTCATCACTCACAATAGCTTCGCAGAACACATGCACAATGTTATCCACTTTCTGGCTTTTAACGGTTGGTACAAACTGCATCTTGTCTGTCAAGAAATGAGCGATTTTTTGTAGAGCCAGATGTTATCTAACAAGTTAACTTGAAATGATGTTCAATTAGGACATAAAATTAACCGTGACAGTCGTTCTACCATAAAACAGTAATTACGTATTTGAAAATAGTATTTGGTTACTTACCAGTAGAAAGGTTCAAAGTGCCAAATTTATGAACGCAAGCTATTGATAAGAGATTGTCTCTGATAACAACTTCAATTTAGGATCAATTTTTGAGAATGAAATCAAAGAAACAAATGGCAATTTTTAATCAATCTCTAACTACAGATCGATAATAAAGTTAAAATTACTACTCTGAGCTATAAATAAATATCATAACTTACGAATGATACCACGTCCTACAGACATTTTATATGTCCTTTTTCACGTTCATTATTCACAGATTTGCAAACATTATTCCGTAATATATTCCTTGGCCAATTAGGGAATTATGTTTTTTTTTTTCAAGTGACAAAGCGTACCGAGTAGATGACTTGTAACATTCTTTTACGAGTTTTCCTTTTTTCAGAACGTTTACCTTACCACCTTCCTTCATACGGACACATGCAAATTTTGATGAATCACAGATGGCAACTTTGAAATTATTCAGTGTTCCATTATTGACAACCTTAACTACCTCAGTTTGAATATTAAAGAAATTTTCACTACTTATGGGAACTACTTTGAACTGGCTTCTTCACTACTTCATGGAATACTTCATGGTTTGTGACTACTACACTTCTCTTTCAAAAAATAAGTATCACAAGGAAGTAAAGTATGTCTACTTGCAACAAACCGCTGTTCTACACTTTCAGATAATCCATTTGCTATCAGGAAAGGGAGCATTAATCAAAAGAAATGAATGATATATTGTATCTTTCGCATGTGGGAGATTGGGGTCTTAGCACCATGGCCATGTTTTGGTAGACTTAACAGAACCTCCCAATCTTCTATGGATCACAAGTCTACAAAGATCCTCAAGTTTACCAAAAATACTTTCACTTTTCACATGGCCCTGGAGTTCACTCAGCCTACACTATCAAGTTAATTCACTGGAGCAAAAGCGGCTGAACATAAAAGAAATCACACTTTCTTATTTACTGTCATGAAATAGTGAAAGTATTTGTCTTCGTCGTCGCCATATGCTCCTTGGCTAACAGTATAGCGGCCTTTGGTTCTGAGAGTCCTGGGTTCAAATATTGCGAAATTAAGAACAAACTGAGACTGAGAATTTGGGTGCATTTTGACACACACGTATTCATATCTACACATCGGACCACCACACACTCACGCAATCGTAGTACTCCTTCTTCATACACTTTTGGAGACAGGAAGGGCATTCCGCCGTAAAACTTGGCCGACCCTAAGTAATAAGAAAGAAGTCAGGAATAAGATGATCTCTGCCGAGCTGAGTGGCTAAGATGGTTGAGGCGCTGGCCTTCTGACCCCAACTTGGTAGGTTCAACCCTGGCTCAGTCCGGTGGAATTTGAAAGTGCTCAAATACGTCAGCCTCGTGTCGAGAGATTTACTAGCACGTAAAAGAACTCCTGTGGAACTAAATTCCAGAACCTCGGCGTCCCCGAAAATCGTAAAAGTAGTCAGTAGGATTTAAAACTAATAATAATAATAATAATAATAATAATAATAATATGATCTGTAGGGACATTCACATCCTGCACGGAGAAGACTAGACTTTGCTTTGCCTTGCCTTGAGTCCAGTCGATACTAGTAATACACAGGCATGTTATATCTCAAATGAACTTTCTAATCCAATTAAAATTGTGAATACTACTTGACACATTCAAGAGAGTGTCTTTTGTATCATTTTAACACATCCCACTTAATTCATCACGGCGTGTTGAAAGCCATGTATTGTATGTTTTCTTCACGGCATCTCTGAGTGATGAACGGTTGTATTGTTGCTTCTGAGATGCGAAAGAGTGTGACCTACATTTTGAAGTGAAGCTCTCTAAAGAAGCTGAAGGCAGATATCGGAAGTTTTACTCTCTATCTACTAACAGCGACAAATAGACATGCAGATTTTAAACAATATTCCAAAAAGCTTTTGAAATAGCAGCAATGGTTTAGGACAGTGGTTCGTGAACATTTTACTAAGTGTGTTTATGTAAGTATATTAAAAGACGTACGGCTCATAGGGTCCCGGATTCGATTCCCAGTGAATGGGGTATTTTCATGACGTCTGGTTAATTCCCCTAACTGGGTGTATGTGTATGTCCCAACGCACCGCTCTTTATGTTCTATCAACTCATCACACCATCACCACTACAGAAACACGCAGTAATCAATACAGCCCTCCACATAGAATTGGCGTCAGGAAGAGCATCCGGCCGTAAAACAGAGCTAAATCTGCGCGCATAAATATATATATACGTGTGTGACATTGGTGGCATACGGATGCAAGTAGACTGCTATTATTATTATTATTATTATTATTATTATTATTATTATTATTATTATTATTATTAGTATTATTATTATTATATATCAATACGGTGTGACTACCGAGGACATGGTTGCGCGGTTTGGGTTACGTAGTTATCAGTTTGTATTCGGGAGACAGTGGGTTCAAAAGCCACTGCCGGCAGCTCTGAAGATGGCTTTCTGTGGTTCCCCATTTTAACACCATGCAAATGCTGGGGGCTGTACCTTAATTGTTTCCGCGGCCGCTACATTCGTAATCCAGGCTCTTTCCCATCTTAACGTTACCGAAATCATTCAACGTGTCAGTGCGACGTTAAACCACTAGCAAAGAAGACGAACCACCTCATAGGAAAAAACCATAAAAGAACCATAATCCTCCTTCCTTTATCCACCATGAACATTTATCGTATCACTGGTTGTATAACCCACAGGGGACAAGTACAAAGACATGAAAAGGAGCATCTCCCCACTTACAAGACCTTAGCTGAAATCTCACCATAATGCATACATTTTATAAGGAGAAAATAATTTGAATAATATTATCTAAAGCACTTTTTTCTGCTCTGCAAATGTTGGTGCTGACAGATACTTTATAAAAGAAACGTCCAATAAAGTTCTGCACGACTTAAATGGGAATTTTTTTCCGAGCAGTCTGTCACAGTGTTCGTTCCTTGCATCCCCAGGCCACCTCATAAAAGTTCTACCTCGTCCGTCTTTGTAGAAATGTGGCAAGATAACTCGAGCGGTGTAAATATGAAGTAGGAAAAAGCTTTCTTGTAGAAACCATGTTAGCAGAAGTTAATCTGAATCTCATCTTGCTCCATTGTAAAAGTGGCTCTTAATCAAAGGAAAGATTATGAATGCCTGCAATGCTTGAAAGAAGTCCACTGGCTCATAATACGATTATTACCATAAAAATCAAGGATGAGACATGGGTTACTTAGAAGTATACGATGACTGAAAAACTGCGAAATTTTTAAATTGGCATAACTTTTGTATTATTAGAGACAGATTAGCGAAATTTCGTGCATATATCAATAGTAGGCCAGGCACTGTAGGTTATATGTTTGACATAAATATGCCTTAAGGCTGGGAGTCATCCGAAAATTCGTGTAACATAACGCTAGTAAATGTGTGACGGAATGTAACCATAGCAACCGTGCAGCCAGTGTTGAAAGGTGTGGATGGATGGTCGGACAATGTAACCTATGAACCGTGTAGGCTATATCTTATGGCTGGTTGCCAATTGAAATTAGCAGCCGTTGAGAGGGAGACACATTTCTGATAATTTCCATGGCTTACTTCTAAAAGAAAATTTTTCTTTCTGATCAGTTTCCTATGCTAATGTGTAAAGGAAAATTGACCTTACCATACTGTGTTGTAGGGATGTTTTTTGCATGACGTATTTACGCGATCCTAAGGTTCATTTTTTTTTTTTACACACTAGCATACGAAAATGAGCACAACGAAAATTGTTCTTATGGACTCTAATTTCCATATGTAGCTGGGTGGCCAGGTGGGGAGGAGCATTGTAACAAACGAGGTTTCAGGAGTAAGCTATCGATTTGATTTTCGCAAAGGAAATATGGTTTCTTTTATTTTTATTAACATCAATTCTTAGTCGTTGTACTTTCCATAATAGTCGAATGTATATGTGTAAATAGCATCTTGTTTAACGTCGCTCTAACACAACGCCGGTTTTTGGTGACGGAAGAATGGGACAAAGCTAGAATTGAGAACGTACCGGTCGTGGTCCTAATTTACCTGGTGCAAAAATAGGAAACCACGGAAAACCAACTTCGGGGCTGAGATTCGAACCCAATATCTCTCAAATGTAAGCTCATCGCATATCCAACTCGTTCGGTCAGGTATATTTCCTTCAAATCGTAGTTTATGACATCAGAATTTAGCTGATTTAAAAAATATTTAAATCATATGAATTGTAAAGGTATTTGAATAATATTAGTGGTATTTTCGTCCCACTAACTATGGTTTTCGGAGACACCGAGGTGCCAGAATTTAGCCCCGCAGGAGCTCTTTTACGTGCTAGTAAGTCTACCGACACGAGGCTGACGTATTTCAGCACCTTCAAATACCACCGGACTGAGCCAGGATCGAATGTGCCAAATTGGAGTTAGAAGAAAATCGCCTCAACCGTCTGAGTCACTCAGCCGTACTAAAAGTATTTTGAAAGCCAAGCTGGTGTCAGAAAGCAGGGACCTCAGCAACTTTAATTTTTAGAAGAATAGGCCAAAATGGAATCGAACGGGATTCGAAAGTTGACTATTCGTGTGGAAAGACAGATGGTAACCCACTATGCCAATTTTAGACTCTTGAGTTGCAAACCTCAAATAAGGATTAAAATACTTGGCCAAGCCTAAAATCGAAATCACAACTATTAGATAAGAGACCTAAAATTACGGAAACGATAATAAGTAAACCTGCTAATAAGATTTTTAACCTGGCATTAAGATGACAAAGTTACCTTAATGACCGTGAGAACCATCATCTAACTACCGAGCACACAGCACAGCGCGCTAATTTTCACGACTCATTCCCCCGTTGTGTGTTTTCATAGCTATTACATTAGAGACATGATGGTGTCGTTAAAGCAACTCCCTTGAGCACTTTCCGTCTGTCGTTAAACCGTATTTACATCACCATTACCGACTTATCTCAGAAGACATCGCGACTGTCGCCACAAGAGGCGCCGCGATTAATAAAGCGATTCAAATCTTACGTTACCGATTGATATCCAGTAACCATTACGGCAAACCTTACTTTTCTGGCTGCCTAACCATGACCTTACAGGCGTACATGTTTCACCTGAAAGGACATGGATTCAATTCCATTTCCAAGAAGTTTGGAAATTTAGAAATGAGCCATCCATTCCAAAAGACAATCTTAGCAGAAGTACAATAATAATAATAATAATAATAATAATAATAATAATAATAATAATAATAATAATAATACGCTAACTCTAGAAATAGCCCACGAAACGTCACGCACTATTAACAACAAAAAATGCCTCTCCCAAAATACTAAGATACGTCACCATGAAACGGTTCTGAAGCTAGTATTTATGTATACGTCCAAAAACCTATCCCTAAATGCAAATAAAGGACTCGTCGAAGAACTGGACGAAAAGGAAAGCAGAATAATTAGGGAAATCATGTGGTACAACTACAAGAATGCATCCACCAAAAGAGATCCAATAAGGAAGTCTGTAACAATGCAGAGACAATTACTGACACGATCCACAAAAGATTTTACGGTCACCTCGAACAAATGCACGGAAACATGTTCACCAAACGGATCTTTCACCCATTTGATTCAAAACCTAAAACCACGATGCCGTTGTTTAGAAACAACAAATAAAGACCTTCCAGTGCTACAGATCAAGCCTGAAGACGCCCTTGACAGAGGTCTTTTCCGAAAGAAAGATACCGGTAGTGAAAAATGGGATAAACCGAGACGAACAACCAAAAAGAAAACTCAGTGTCTCTTGGACAGAGGAACGCAAGCAGGCTCACTCAGAAAGAATGAGTGAATTCTGTGCTCAAAAGAAAGCAAAGTTCACTGCCAAATGTAACAAGACTTATTGTGGTCCTGGATGGCCCCAGTGAATAAATAATAATCTTCTTTTCCTACCACATTTTTTCCACACCTGTGGGGTCGCGGGTGCGAACTACGTCACACACACACACACACACACACACACACACACACACACATATATATATATATATATATGTGTATATATATATATATGTGTGTGTGTGTGTGTGTGTATGTATGTATGGATGGATTTGCCCATGTTTTACGGCCGGATGCCCTTCCTAACGCTAATATCATATGGAGGAATGTAATCACTATTTCGTGTTTCTATGGTGGTCGGTAGTGTGGTATGTTGTCTGAATATGATGAGGAGAGTCTTGGCCGGACACATATATCCAGTCCTCGAACCAAAAGAATTAATCAGAAGCGATTAAAATCCCTAACCACCCCCTGTGGTTTGGGGACGCAGACGAAGAATACACCCACGGTATCCACTGCCTGTCGTAAGAGGCGACTAAAAGGGACGACCAAGGGATGATCAAATTAGAACCATGAGACTACTTGTAATTAGTACCATCACGCAGGGAACACCATGGGTCGCTTTTACTTGCGCGTATTACCACTATGTTATTTACAAAATATGTTTGTGATTAGTAGGGACAGTGTATGACTCAGGATGCAGTTTACTGTACCCCTATATGAGAAACATCATGGGCAAGCGACACCATGGTTCTGCCTTGCCTATGCTTACTACTCACTATGTGAGGAACACCACGGGATAGTACGGGTCCCTGTGGTTGGTCCACTTATGTGATGAATGCCATAGGTTTGCGTTGCCTGTAAATAGCGCCGCAGTGTGCGAAACACCATAGGGCTGTATTACATGTACGAATTTCTTTACCTGTGAGTAGTACCATAACGTGTGAAATACCGCGAGTCTACACTACTTTTGACTAGTACCGCAACATGAAAAATAGTATGGTTCTATTTTCCTACCTACAAATACCATTAAGAGGGGCCGATGACCTAGATTTTGGACCCGTTGCGACTACAAGCATCATCAATTTGTATGGTGCTTTAGAAGCAGTCACTTTGTCAGTAAGACTATTGTTTAACGCCAGTTTCTGGAAATGTGTGGGGTATTGCGGGTCATATCCACTGATTGTTTTAAATTCATATCCGTCCATTCACTCTTAGTCCTCAAATTTTCGAATCCTGGTCAGTGGAGGTTTATGGATTTTTAAATTGTCATAACATTTCGTCTCATTTTGTACCATTAGGGGCCGATGACCTAGATGTTAGGCCCGCTTAAACAACAAGCATCATCATCATCAACATCAAAATCTCCTACCCGGCCGGGAATCATACCCGGGACCCTATGAACCTAAGGCCAATACGCTGACCATTCAGCCAACGAGTCAGACCAGCGTAAAAGTAATAATAATAATAATAATAATAATAATAATAATAATAATAATAATAATAATAATAATAAATAATAATAATATTATTGACTCAACACAGAAAATGGAATCTAGATCAAAAGGCGAACTGCAGACCTCTGCAGTCACACAGATAGTTTTATCAATACTGCAGGGAAAGGTTTGAAATTTTTTGAACACATTTTTAGAATGGATAATAATAGACTCACAAGAAAATTATTAAATATAATACATTCCCAAAACAGGAGAATAAATTGGCTGGAGGAAGTAAGAAGGGACCTGAGTGAATTAAACATCAGGGAAGCATCATAAAAATCGCGAAGTCTTCAGGACCTCAGTAAATAAACACACATTTGTGCTGGAAATTAGCCGCAGGACTGGTAGATTTTGAAAGAACAAGAAGGCGAAAGCCATTAAGCCAATGAACAAGTTTTAACGAAATAATAATAATGTTAATATAATATTAACAACAACAATAATAATAATAATAATAATAATAATAATAATAATAATAATAATAATAATAATAATAATAATAATAATAATAATAATAATAATCGTATGGCCTCAGCTACCATGTGGAGACATTTTAATTTGATGCCATCTGGCTGAATGATCGTCAATTTTGATGTTCCGTTTTGCTCTAGGCCTACCGAATATCTCTTGGGCGTCTAGGGCTACTTGTCGTGTAAGCACCAATTATGTCACTACATATCTTTTACATGACGGGATGGAGGGTAGAACGGAGGTTTTTTGCGCCCTTCGAAATTCCACTACCTCTGCCGGTTTGAACCCGCTATTTGGGGATCCGGAGGCCGAAACCCTACCACTGATCCAGAGAGGTGAATGGCAGAAAAAAGTGCGAATTTCAGTCGAATTAGCGTTTATTTCCTGTGCCATGTCTGGACTAGTAGAGACGCTACAGCTCGTCAATTGATGTCATGATCTCGACTAGTCTGCGATAAGCTTCCGTACAGCGTGACCGCTTCTTGTACAGGAATAATTGATCGGTTTCGTGCGTTTCATGGCTTCTGAATTAAGTTTTCAACAGCGTGTTTTAGTGTGGTGTAGATTTTAAATACAAATCGCACGGACACTTTGAAGATGCATGGGGCTGAGTTATAGAAAGTGAATCGGATTATAATCACACGTTACTACATTTGTCTGTGGGCTGAAGAAGAACATGTTCAACGCTAACTGCAATAGAGTATGTGTTTTTGTTTTTCTATGTGTTTTGTAATCTGATTATCTTTAATGCATCTGCCTCGGGCTCGACAGAGTGCTGAATATACAACTTAATTTCACAAATATGTAGGATGGAAATCTTTTAGATGAGGAACTTCGGAGAACAAACCTGGGCATCTAAGTCCCATCCTCCCTACTTTCAACTCGCACAACGGCTACGCTCAAGAGCATACGGGTCAATGGCTCTGTTCGTAAATAAAATAGGAAAATAGGGTGCTATAATGAGAGGAATACGCTACTCTATTAAATAATAAAAATGGATTGTTTCCAATTCAAAAACATAATTATAATAATTGATAGTCACATGAAAACATATATGCACAAAATAAATGCCATATTACTGCATATGTGGCAATTTTAAACACTAAAATTATTAGATGGGTAATGCCGTTAAATGTCTTATCAGTCATTTTCACTTCCGAATCTCATTCCGACATTCCCAAATCAACTCATTAACACTACACACATTCATTTCACTTCTTAATCAAAAGGTATCTGTCTCTTTATCTAAATATCTAAAATATCGGTACCCACGGCTGTCCACTATGTTATTACATAACAACACAAAGATTATATGAAAAGGATGGCATTCTCGTGAGAATTTTTTTTTTTTTGTGTAGTCGTTGTTTAGAACATTTTATGAAACACGGTTCCGCATATTTACCTAATCATGAATATCATGTCGTCGCTTGTCGCTAATAAAGTCTATTTTATCACATTAATTTTACATCACGCTGCAGATTATACGCAGTTCACCGGGGTCATAACTTATTATAATATTTTACAAAGCGGATATACGACGTTGGTATCCTGTAAATCACCATACATCGCCATACACTGAAATAATACACAAATGCAAGCACATACAAAAATGAAGCATTAACCGGTACATACATAAATACATCAGATAATCCACACACTACAATGCTTTCTGAGAAATTGCGACTCATTTCAGGTCTCCTGGTGTCGACCCAAGGACGTGAATACCGATCGGGCATCGCACCACGCTAGCTTGTCTTCGAGGTGCTATCTGAAAATCCGTACTACGATCTTATTTAACTATAAAGTTTGGAGGAGTGTACTTCACCTATCGGATCATAAAACGTACAGTAGTGATGATAAAAAAAATGTTGGCTCGTGAATATTCAGTACAATGTGAAAGTAGGAAACCTTCTTATGTGATTTTTGCGAGAATTTAATCGACCTTACGGGACTAGCCGTTTGGAACAGCCTGTTTCTGCCAGCTGAGCGAACACTTTCACTTCACCCAGATACAAACACGTAATTCTTAGTTCAGTCCTCTGGTATTCTCCATCATTTATGGATACCTTGAAATATCATTTTATCCCAATGCATTAACCATAATCTTTATTGGTCACTTCCTCATTATTACTATTATTATCATCACGTGTAAATCTATTGCCTAAAACATTTTCACATATGCGGTTTCGCCCTTCATTTTTACACACGTGAAGCTCAAATCCAAATTATTTACACGTGGAGAAGATCCTAATCGACAGGTATTTAACATAACACTCACTCGCGTTGCTATCTAATGCCATTAGTTCGCACCTCGAATCATCTTTCCAGTTATCAGCATTCTTAAGACTAAAAGGGAAGTAAATGCATGCATGCATTAAAGTTACGAAGCATTGGAATGATCTATATTTGAGAAACTGAGAAGCTCCATGTTAGCTGATTGAAACTTGAATGGATTATGAAGTCCGCCGAGTTATCTAACTCCACCCTGACGAATGCTGCACTCAATAAACTATAGGGCCTTAAATACTACTTCGTGCAAAAATCCACGGAATAACTTTGTGATTAACCAATAATCACAGAAGACAAAAATAAATTTTATAAAGAAACTTTACCCCATTGATGTCCGCATATTGCGTCACTAAAACGCTAGAATACACATCAAAATATATTCTGATAGATTCCATTTACAAAGTTAAGTTTTACATATTAACACGACACTTCTGATTTTCATACTTAGAAATATCATGGAATGTACTTATCATTGCTGCGTGTAACCTACTGTCATTTGAGGGCACCTATACGGACATAGTTATCCATCATTGGCGCCTCGTTAGCAGAATGTCCTAAGTTTATCTCCTTCGGGATTGAATCCATGGTGTCTTGATCTGCGTTCTGCGTTGTCTTCGACAGAAATTTCGCAGGCACACAAACGCGTTCTGGTAGTGTAGAATCCTGGGTTCGACGAGCACTCACACACATGCAAATAAATTGGGAATTGTTTATTTGAAGCACTGTTTATATGTTTTCGAATAACGTCACATTGACTCGAATGTACTACCCAAGTAACGGTTGCTGTCCCTGAAGGTCATTACTCGATTTCCTTTCGTTATAGAGCGAAATACTTATTGGCTTTATCACTGTCCATTTATGGAGCACTTCCTAGATAGTCTTACAACGTTTACGGGTTAGGCTGATCGTCTCCTACAGTGTACATCCTATAATCACAGTACAATACTACTGGTGCTCTATATTTAATAACTCACTACACTACGTCGTGACGATTTTTGTAATATTACCCGTTCTTTTGAATGATATTCATTTTAGCCGAAACTTAACATTTATCGTCTGCATTCCTTTAACGTATACTGGGATTAGTATCTTATATATCCACAACTCTCAATTATCACTTCACACAAGAAAAATGTGACTGTATTATGAACGTGTATCGGCCTGGCATGGAGTAAACCTCTGTCTAACCACTATCGAGAACACCGAGTCACACTGAGTAGCACTGAATCGCAATGAACGAATGAGTAGCTAAGGGCTGTCCTGGTGTCTTTATATAGAAGATTCGGATCGTCATCTAAGGGGAGGGTAAGCTCCACCCACAGGGGACAAATCGCTCCGCTAATAATGGTCCCAAAGGGTCGTATAAATATTCATTTTGTAGATTCTGTCTTCCTCTTTTCACTGTTCTACTTTCATTTAAATTGCATCGCAGGTTCTCTGGTAATCTCACAATATTTCCTTTGGAATTCAGAGCGCGAAGATGTAGGGGTGGGAATTCCCATATATCTGTAAGATAAGCGCTAAAGACACATGGTTCCTACTACCACACATGTGTCTAATGTGCGCAATTAATAATGTGTTCATTAAGTAATACATCTTCTTACATTATCAAATATTGTAAATTATGCTGAGTTCATTGTGTCCTTATTTGTAAATTTCTAAGTCTTTTAACGAATTATTATTACTTGACGCACGAAATTATTGGTTTGTTATCCACAAAGATGGAGGGAAATCGGTGAGAATATCCAGTTCTCAAGTTAGAACCCTGTAAAGTTAACTCCGCCTCCTGATATAGGCAGTCGCTGAGCGTGACGTCTTCCTTCCTTCCTTCCTTCTCGTTTACATGATAGAGAGCGTAACTGCAAGGTCTCTCTGTACTGAAGGCTCTTTTTCTCTCGGTACGCGCAATTAGAGCTTCCACCTTCGACCTAGCGCAGCGCCCCTCGTATTATGGACCGAGCATAAAATGCTTGCTACAACAAATATGTCATAGAATGATGCGGTAAACGGTACATATGTCTTGCTAAGCATCATGACATGTCTATGAGCATGGTACTGAACGGTTGCAATACATCGAAGTTCATGGGTTTCCAATGTCGTACAGGAACTCTGTGACGACGACCATGCTCTCGTTTGCCGACACGCGACATGAAGGAAGAACAGAAACCCTTGCGAGACTCACTCTGCAGGTACCACGTTAATTTCTGAGGCCGAGTGACTTCGCCTCACAGTTTGCGCCGTGTAACTCTTAGCTGGTATTGGGAAGATTGTGGGTCCTAACTCCGCAAACGGAAACCCTTGATATGGTTTTCCGTGCTTTCCTTATTTTCTACGTCGCTTCGGCAAGGCAGGTCTTATGGCCAAAATGGGATTTGGCATGACTAGGACGGGAACTGAGGAACTGACGTCTTAATTAAGGCTGACTGGTGAGGAAATGGGAAACCATGGAAAACCATCTGTACAGCTGCATACAATAGGGTTTGAACTCGCCATCTCCCGGATGCTAGCTCATAGCTACATCAAGCAAACCGTGCAGCGAACACACTCTTTGCTGCTTATTATTCTTATTCCGTTTCTTCATACAAGCTAAATTGTATTTCTTTGTCTTAATTAAGGCTGCGATATTGTCGATTTGAGATCTCAGCGAATAGCTTTTTCCCTTAGGCTTCAGTTGAGGCAATTCTTTTATTCATTCAGTCATTACCTGATTCATTCCCTTGTTCATGTTTTATCCCTTCTTGTTCTTATTGTTAGAATTTGCTTTTCGTCGCACCAACACAGATAGGTCTTATGGGGACGATGGGATTGGTAAGGGCTAGGAATAGAAAGTAAGTGGCCGTGGCCGTGGCGTCAATTGCCTGGTGTGGCAATGGAAAACTACGGAAAATCATCTTCAGGGCTGTAGACAGTGGGGTTCGAACCCACTATCTCCCGAATGCAAGCTCACAGCTACGCACCCGTAATCACACGGCCTACTCTCCTGGTATATCTCTCCTCTTCTAGGCGCCCAGTACAATTAACTTTAGCTAACATAATTGTTGGTTAACGTTTACCAATTATTGTTACAATTTTATACGAACTTTAACCATTATTCTTTGCAACATACGGTAGTTCATTAAAATGGTGATCTTTGTTTTAAAGGAAAGTACAAGTAGGCAACTCGAATCTGAAGGGAGAAATGTCCACAAACAGCGAAAAATGAAAGACTCAAGTACCATCGAGGTTGGACGAGAACCAAAGTTGACCAAGAGACTTCGGGTGGAAAGGATAAAAGCTTCCTAAGTGGGTGGAAACACCGCCAGACTTGGGGCTTCATGGTCGCCAAACTACGCTCCCAAGTTTAGAGTTCCATGAGGTGAATGTCCTTCAAATACTGAATGACATATTATTTAAAAAACTACAAATATTTCAGATGTAAATATTTCTTTTCAAAATCTCATTTGAAACTCGGAGTCATTTTCGCGTATCTCTTTAGCGCCATCCTTCAAAATTATTTATTCCCTTTCTGGTGGTTATTTTAAATGCATGAGATTCTTCTATTACAATATCAGTGATTTATGTGCTGCAGCACAGCACACTAAGTTCAGATGTGATTCCGTCAAAAATGATCTATAGCTAGACGCCTCCATCTCCTTTATAAATGATATCCTTCTAGTTTCACTTTCAGAAATAATGTACCGCTTGCGTTCTGGATATAGATACCTATCACTACATTTGACTTAGAATATTTTTAAGTTATAATCTTGAATAGTGTATGAAGAGAATGTGAAAACTCTTCTTGTGAGAGTAATGCGTATGAACTAGCGATACGCTAAGGAGCTCAATAATGATCAAAAACCAAAAACCAAAACCAAACCCCATGACACTACAACCCTTGAAGGGCCTTGACCTACCAAGCGAACGGTGCTCAGCCCGAAGGCCTGAAGATTACGAGGTTTCGTGTGGTCAGCACGACGAGTCTTCTCGGCCGTTATTCTTAGCTTTCTCGACCGGGGCCGCTATCTCACCGTCAGATAGCTCTTCAATTCTAATCACGTAGGCTGAGTGGACCTCGAACCAGCCCTCAGGTCCAGGTAACAATACCTGACCTGGCCGGGAATCGAACCGGCGGCCTCCGGGTAAGAGGTAGGCACGCTACCCCTACACCACGGGGCCGGCCTGTTAATAATAATAATAATAATAATAATAATAATAATAATAATAATAATAATAATAATAATAATTTCGCATCGTACTAACTTCTGCTGTGTTTTCGGAGACGCCGAGGTGACGATCGTTTGTCCGCACCAATTGAACCCGCTAACTTGTGCTCACAAAACCAGCGATCCTGCTGCGGTCTAACTCAGCCTGATGAAAATATTGTAAGTCGTATGTGATCATGGGCTATCAGTCCGGCCCGGCACCTTAGCTAAATGGTCAGTATAGGGCTCTTTAGTTCAGAAATCCAAGGGTTCGATTCTCGGCCGGGTCGGAGATTTTAATCTTAAATGGTTACTTCCTTTAGTTGTACCCAGCATCCCAGCAAATTTCACGCAACAAAACACAGCTTTATATACAGGGTAGATGACGTCCACCCTCATTGGAGGGTCTGCCTTACAAGAGCTGCACCTGGGTAGCAACAGTCACACGAAATTAATGGGTAGGCCTATAACTGAGTGTAAGGGTTTTTATTCTTCTTCTTATTATTGGTATTATTCTGCCGCCTTCACCCCTATTTGGTGGGTAACGAGTGTGACGTGGGTTGCAGATGAGTACCTGCCCCAGTTTTACGGTCGGATACCCTTCCTTACTTCAACGCTATTTGGAGGAATGTGTTCAGTATTGTGTGTTTCTAAGACAAATACACAGTCCCGGTGCCAGTTGAATTAATCAGACGAGGTTATAATCCTCTACCCAACCGGGAATTGAACTCGGGACCCCAATGAATCAAAGGCTTTATAGTGACCATGCAACCAAGCAGAGCCGCACATAGCTTTCTTTCTGTTTGTTTGAACACTCCTCAAGTTTAACAAGTGCAGCTGCCCCTATAACTCTACAACCTGCCACGCAGTGAAAATGGGCAGCCGAGAGAGTACATAATAGGGCTAATTGAAATTATTACGTTAATAGATGTGCGTGATATAAAAGATCTGTTTAGCTTTACAGACTAAACTAGAGCTCTTACTATGTTGCACTGCCGTCAGAGAAAATGTTTCGCAGAAAATGTGTTAATTGAACGAGTATATTGGAAACTGTTTCCATGATTTCACTCTTGAAACAATGCCCTGACGAAACGAAAGCAGTCAACCGGACACAAACCTTTGATGACAACCACCCTCCCCTAATCTGTCCAGCGGCAGTGGAAATCTCAGGACGATCTTGGTTTGCTGACCGGAACGAATTTAGTTTGCAAACCAATACTGACATTTGACAGATCCGTCTCTTATTCCTTTCTAAGTGATGAGGTTAGGGACTAGAGAATCTGTTGTGGTCCATATTTTTCTTTTAATGTTACTTCGATATTCCGTTGGAACCTCCATGCAGTAATAATGTAACTGAGCATAAGTGGCACTTTCACGCGGGTGAGAGTTGGCAGACACTGGCTTCATATCATAGTTTATAATTTTCATGATCTATGTTCATTTCCCAAATTCAGTAGAAAAGGACTGTTATTTAGGAATCCTCCTAATCAGCACTACATAACACTGTGCACAAAATTTTATCTGTTTTTCAGTTTCGGTCACTGTGCAACCATATTCATCTACGTATGTAAAGTACCTTAAAAACTGAACATAACACACATAAACAATAATAGGACATACAAAACCTAATATATGTTGTGAACATTATTTACAATGCCAGCTTTGGTATGATCTCTGTTGATTCACAATAAGAAAACATCCACATTACGTTTTCGTTTAAGCTTTTTGGAATTTGTCGTATGACTTATGAATACTTAAAAAAATATAAAATGCTCTGATTGTCTTTATAGACAGGCAATCTCACCATATTATTTTTCAAAATTTTAGTCAATTTCTACTGACGCACTTCTCATCAAGGTGGACATGGTTGGAATCGCGGCCAAAGCACATAGAAGTTTTGTAATAATAATAGACGTATCTATAGTTTAGTTTCCATGTACATCTGAGGGTCCATTACTATGATGAAGATATCAAGAGTCTCGTTCAGCTAAACTTTCTTGTCTCTATTTTAACTAACTTTATGCTCGTCGATGCCGAAATATAAATATTATATGCCAGAAAACTGATTATTAATAAGGCCCGGATTTTCATGCGGTAATAGGTTAGATTGCAAACTAATTTGGTTAGTAGGAAATCCCGGCCACCCGCTTTTTCATAATGTAGAAAGAGTAACATGAATAATAGGGGTTCTGATGGGTCGTACCCCTAATTTTTATGTAGACCCCATAGCACAGTCGTTGTGAAGGTAGACTATACTTGCTTCTCGCTTCAGTAAGTTTGCATTCTAACCTATGAGTGCATAAAATTTCGGGCTCTATAATGAGGCTCACTGTACTTGAAGTTTCATTATGATACAGGTTCTCCACCAACCAGAGTTCAGATTTTCATTATGATACAACTCGTATTCTCATCCTGAGGTCGTGCAGCTCTTTTCAAGCACACCCCGAATGGAGGTGAGCTGCATGTACCACTTTAACCACACACCAGCCCTCCTGCAATTCTTAAATTTCTGGTAGTACTGGGAATCGAACCCTGGCCTCCAAGGACGGCAGCTAATAGCACTAACCGTTACGCTACGGAAGCGGACATGATACAAATGTTTTCACCAATTATGTAAGGATGGCAAAATCAAACATGTCGGAAACACATATTATCATCAATGCACCTTCTACTCCCAATATTCCACAACCACACGGCACATTCACTTCACCGACTCTACAATAAACAATTTGTATTTGAAATAAAGCTAGGTTATGATAACCTTCTATCAAAGCTTTGAAAACATTGTTAAGGTTTTTGATCCAGTCACGGAAAATCAGTAACCCAGTGTCCGGCTCCATGGCTAAATGGTTAGCGTGCTGGCCTTTGGTCACAGGGGTCCTGGGTTCGATTCCCGGCAGGGTCGGGAATTTTAACCATAATTGGTTAATTTCGCTGGCACTGGGGCTGGGTGCATGTGTCGTCTTCATCATCATTTCATCCTCATCACGACGCGCAGGTCACCTACGGGTGTCAAATCGAAAGATCTGCACCTGGCGAGCCGAACATGTCCTCGGACACTCCCGGCACTAAAAGCCATACGCCATTTCATTTTTCAGTAACCCAGTGCATGCGCTCTGTTCAGAAAACTCAACTGTCAAGAGATATCTCGGCAGAAATTTACGAATACTTAAAAAAATAGATTAATAATTATCGTCGAGCATAAACATCAGAATGCAACTGACCTATAATAGTAATTAAGACATTCGTATGGAAATTATAAAAGTCGTTTCGCTCGTTTTTTAAACTTACTCGTGTCTTAATTATTGCCATTATCGGTAGGCTTGTTGCGTAATGTAATATTACGGTTTTCAGAGACACCGGCAACACAACACTTTGTCCAGCAGGTGTTCCTGTACGTGCCTATTAATCTACTGATACGACGGTAATACTTCTTTGTTTTCTGTTTTAGAATTTGCTTCACATAGTACCAACACAGATAGGTCTTATTGGAACGATGGGATAGGAAAGTTATAGGCGCGAGATGAAAGCGACATTGAGGTACAGCCCCAGCATTCGCCTGGTGTGAAAATGGGAAACGACGGAAAACCACCTTCAGGGCTGCCGACAGTGGGATTCGAACCCAGAATCTTCCGAATCGAGGCGGATAGCTACGTGACCTAAAGCACACGGCCACATGCTCGAGACACGCAGGTAACGTATATGAGTACACTCAAATAAAAACTGCATGTACTGAGATCGAATCTGCAAACATTGGGCAAGAAGACCGGTACACTACGCCTTATTCAATTACAGGAATATTTGGATATTATTGGTACTTAAACCATCTTCAATCATTCATAAGACCTAGAGAGTGCTTGTGTGTTGCGGTTTAACTAAGGAATGTGGTTATATTCTGCCTGCTGTCATTTCTTGATGGATACAGTACTTTTGCATTGCCACTGGCCAGAGTAAAGTGTAGCTTCCACCCAAGTCCCAGTCAACATCCATGGCTGTGACAATATGGAAGCTGTTGGTGTATGGATAGTGCCGAGTAATGGCATTCAGAGCACGACTAGTGCATCTGAGTGTTATGAAAGGTGTCGCTCATAGGGTCAGTCGTGCTGCAATAGTACTTTCTGATCCAGTGAGGAAAGCAATGGCAAACTACCTCACTCCTCATCTTGCCTAGTACGCCTCATTTTGGTGCTGCCATTGGTTTTTGGGGTTTCCTTATAACCGCATAACCTATGGTGGTGCTATTTGAGGATCCAACCAGCCTCTGGGCTGATGACCTAACAGACAGATGGTTATATTTGGTGACTAGTCTAAGAATTAATCACTGATGTGTGTTATTCCATGTACTCAGCCACCGTCGCGATATGTGCTGCAGGATATTAAAGGTGCACCCACCCGTTAGAGGCATTACAACATGAAAGCGCATCATTAATAAAAGCACTTAAAATTTGCTGACCTTAACAATTCTATCTCTTGCTTCACATTCCATTATTATTAGGTACACTTGTACATTTTCTGTATTTGCTTTACAGTTCATAGTTCTGTAACCAACGGACTACAAATTGTATTCCTTCCTGACAGGTACGTCAGATGCGCATAACATTCAGTATGTTCCCATTTACCGATTCTCTAATTCACTGAGGGGAACCAAGTTCTTAAATTTCCTATCATAACGTGTAAAAATATCACTATCTCTCACATCGTTTTGTAGAGATCGTAATATTAAACGTGGTTTATGCACGTTTCTCAAAACCTTTTGTATTGTAGATATACATCTACCTTTCCAGAAAAAGGAAAAAGGAAACTAGACTTACTGAGAGGCCTAAAGATGGTTTTCCGTGGTTTCCCACTTTTACACCAGGCAAAATTCTGGGGCTGTACCTTAATTAAAGCCATGGCCGCTTCCTTCTCACTCCTAGCCCTGTCCTGTCCCATCGTCACCATAAGACCTATCTGTCGGTGAGACGTAACGCAGCTTGTAAAGAAGAAACTAGTCTTATAGAGATTCAAATTTCAAGCAGACAATATTTATTTTCAAATCCGTATGGAGGATTATAGAGAGAGATGAATGAACTCAAGAAATACGAGAAATTTGTATTTTCTCGTTGATTTCATTCGGCCGTGTAAGATTAATAATAATCATAATTAAAAATTAAATATTATTTTTATTATTATTATTATTCTCTTGGCATTTTCCCAATTACCTGGGTTGAAAACGCTTTTTTTGCTAGTTGCTTTACGTCGCACCGACACAGATAGGTCTTATGGCGACGATGGGACAGGGAAGGGCTAGGAGTGGGAAGGAAGCGGCCGTGGCCTTAATTAAGGTACAGCCCCAGCATTTGCCTGGTGTGAAAATGGAAAACCACGGAAAACCATTTTCAGGGCTGCCGACAGTGGGGTTCGAACCTACTCTCCCCCAAATACTGGATACTGGCCGCACTTAAGCGACTGCAGCTATCGAGCTCGGTGGTTTAAAATGTGTATAGATTTAGTCCATGTTTATGCCTGGATGCCTTTGTTAATGCCACTGCTATATCGATAGATGTGTTCATTCTTAGGCTTTCTGCGGTGGTTTGTAGCGGGTTATGTTGTATATAAATGAAGATATGTATCAAGATGAACACAAGAAACCAGCCCCCGCTGACAATTCAGCCAAGCAGCCGTACAGTAAAAAATAGTCGGTAGACTGTTTTAACGACAGCAGAGTTTTGAGGATCTCGTAGATTTACTTAACTTGAAATAAAAGACAAATATGATGTGGATAATAAATGTTATTCGATAGAACGTAGTACAATTGGAAATAACTGGAGTAATAACTTGGTGTAGTATGGGTCTGCGATATGAGAAATAAGACAATCGATGAAAAAATTGAAATTTTGATTTTGACTTTATAAGATACCCGAGCCCTTCTTCTATCGAAATATTGCATCGCCGAACCGCAACCGCCATTTTTAAAGTCCCTGCAGCGATTTAAATGTCTCGCGGAGCCCATTTTTTCACTCCATGCATCACTTAGTTTTCATTTACATTTTCGTTGCATTGAGTTTGAATGCAAGAAGCGAGGTTCCACCAGTGGAAAGGACCAGAGCAAGAAGAAGAAGATTGCTAAAGCACCAGGAGAGCAGGAAAAAAAGAAATCTGAGGGCTCCACATATGTACCAGGAGGATTTTAGGGTGAGTAGTGCATGCAGATCTTTATTGCTGTTTTTTCATACTTCAAATTTTCAGTACCTTCCTGCATATAAAATGTCCCTTGCGTTACAGTTTTTGAGATAGGCAGTTCAAACTTGCTACATTAGCTCACATATATATGGTGAATTAAATTTGCGGACAGTTTTCTTCTGGGAAAAAATTACTATTATTCTTTTTCAAATTACTTTTTTTATATTTAAGGAAAAATTTATCAATGCATAAATTAAAAAAATTCTAGTGGATTATCTATCATTAGCACATTAAAACCAAAGGGAATTTTAAAAAGTGCATATTTGATGAGCATGTTGATAAAATATGGAGTTGAAAAAATCAAATTTGCAATACGAGGAACATTTTCTATGGCATCCCATAAAAATGAAGTAATTTGACCATACCTTCTGAACTATTAAAGCTACTGAATTGAAAACTTATAAACGGTCCTCTGATATCATATTACATCTTTGGTATAAATTTGAAAAGTATAGCTTTGAAAGTTTAGGACTTTTGAATTTCACTCATGGGTTACCTTAAGACGTCAATCTTTCTTTCAAAATATTAAATGTGTTATTCTATACAAATGATCACGATGTATTCACAACGACAGCTAACCTCCAGCTGAGCGCGCGAGTCAACACAGCGCCACATTGTAACAGAGTATGCGTGTTCCATCATATACGAGTATTTAGTATATATTTTGCTATTTCATGAAATCTGAGTTTCAATTTTTCCATTTTTCGGCAACAGGTAGCGTAGTATTTTGTCTGTCAATTGAGATGTTAAACATAATCGTGAGTTAAATACTATCGAATTATTACGCGTTCTACCCAAACACTAAAAGCCCCTTAATTTTTTTCTTTCCGTGTATCCGTTTTGGAGGAACGTAAGTCTACGTTAAAAATTAAGTTCCCATAAAGAAATTTTAAGTTAATTTCACCGATTGAGAATATTAAATCAAAACCATTCAGGTTAGTGAACCGTAGAAGTTTTCTGCAATTGGAAATCAAATTATCCACATTAGAGTACATACATACATACATACATTATCATTATAGACTGTTATGCCTTTCAGAGTTCAGTCTGCAAGCCTCTGTGAATTTACTAAACGTCCAAACAATCCTCGATTTGCAACTAGTGTTGTGGCCTCATTTAGTTCTATACCTCTTATCTTTAAATCGTTAGAAACCGAGTCTAACCATCGTCGTCTTGGTCTACCTCTACTTCTCTTACCCTCCATAGCAGAGTCCATTATTCTCCTAGGTAACCTATCCTCCTCCATTCGCCTCACATGACCCCACCACCGAAGCCGGTTTATGCGTACAGCTTCATCCATCGAGTTCATTCCTAAATTAGCCTTTATCACCTCATTCCGAGTACCCTCCTGCCATTGTTCCCACCTGTTTAGTATAGTATAGTATAGTATAGTATAGTATAGTATAGTATAGCATAGTATAGTATAGTGTTCTAATTTCTTCACGTAACCTGTGTAAAGATTAAAATATTTAACATCAACAACTTAACTTACTACTACCTATTTACACTGGATCGGTTAAAACTGGCTAAGAAAACCGCCAGGAGCTGAATCTGGGACTATTAAAAAGAGCGAAAGGGGCACGTCCCAAGAATAACAACAAAATAACGCAAATCTAGGGTTAATTGAAATGAAACACATCTATTAAACATAAGAAGGGAAGAAATCAGTCCTGGACTGGCATAAAGGAAGAAATAAACAGGGATATGGGAACTCAGTTACTTACATAAATGATCTTCAACAACGGTCCATCCAAGAGGAGTGTTACACAATCTCATAATTAGTATAATTCTAGAAAGCACGGTAGAGGAATCTGTTTTATAATACAGCAATTTTTCAATCACTACTGATCTGCATTTATGGCAGTCACCTAGGTGGCAGATTCCCTATCTGTTGTTTTCCTAGCCTTTTCTTAAATGATTGCAAAGAAATTGGAAATGTATTGAACATCTCCCTTGGTAAGTTATTCCAATCCCTAACTCTCCTTCCTATAAACGAATATTTGCCCCAATTTGTCCTCTTGAATTCCAACTTCATCTTCATCTTGCGATCTTTCGTACTTTTAAAGACACCATCCAAACTTATTCGTCTATTGATGTCCTCCCACGCCATCTCTCCACTGACAGCTCGGAACATACCACTTAGTCGAGCAGCTCGTCTCCTTTCTTCCAAGTTTTCCCAGCCCAAACTTTGCAACATTTTTATAACGCTACTCTTTTGTCGGAAATCGCACAGAACAAATCGAGGTGTTTTCCTTTGGTTTTTTTCCACTTCCTGAATCAAGTAATCCTGGTGAGGGTCCCATACACTGGAACCATACTCAAGTTGAGGTCTCTGAGAAATGACAGTATTGACGGGATCAAAACGAAACAGCATACTGTATCTCTCACAGTGCTTAAGATCGGATTCCAAAGTATTTCTTTATCGAAATAAGAAAAATAATCATCTCGAGGTACATCATCAGAATCTATACACTCACCCTCTTTTTATATAACAATCCCCACGTAGATTAATTTCCCAATAAAATCAAAGATGCCAGTGAAATCAAGTCCGGCTGGAAAGACCAGTCATGGAACACACAAGAATAAAGAATAGGGTTGCCATAGTAGTAAGAAGTAAATGAACACGAGGTAGAAAGGCGTAAAAATAATGTTAAAATCCAAAATAAAGAGATAAATCGGCTAGTATTTCCAGAAATGAAAGTAAGACAAAATGGGAACAATGACAGATACTGAAAAGTAGCATAGATCCGGTAATCACACCACACTCAACGCGCACACAGAGACCAGTATACGAAATATAAAGTACTAGTCAAGTACAATGGCACGACACACAACGATAAGAATCATGCAACATAAAATGCTTCTGTCAACGGCTCATGAGTTCGATCTGAAAGCACAGATCAGAAACCTGGATTGCCGCAAAAGAAGCATAACACACCCAGTCAAAACACACAACGTAAACAACTTACTGGCTGCACAACAAATATTCATATCGTGCAGAAAGACGAACACGAATCATATAGTATCAGCGACAAAACACAATGTGGGGCACGAACTCGAGCCATGACATCGAAGGTAAAGAAGAATTAAAGGTCTCTAACCAAACACAACAAACAAACCCATAACGTCCATGAAAAATCGGCACATGCCACCTTTCGCTCTTAGCCGAAATGAGCACACATGTAAAGGAAGGAAGTAACGGAAAATAAGTCTGCAACAAGATATAAATAGAGATGGCAAACGAATATCGATATACAGTTTATATCGATATTTTCAGATGGAAATATCGATATATCAACATCGATATTTTGAGGTCCGATATATTGACTAGTTTTGACTAAGATCTGATTCTTTTTCAGACCCTTTCAATATTTGCATGCTACAGTTACAAAATTTGAATTTTCATTTCTCAATTCACTTCGGTAAATACAGTGGTAATATCACAACTCATTCATCGTGCATACACGTTAGCTAGGCAATACTTGAGCATTATAGCGACCTCTGTCACAGTTTTCAAAGGTCGGTAACACCATCACGGAAAAGAGAAACCGATTAAATGGCAAACTGTTATCCAAGCTGCTTTTTTTTTTAAATGGCTAACCTAAGAGGTATTGGAAATTGACCTAAGATCATCATCATGTTTTTTTCACAAAAGTAGGAACTTCAGTGCTGGGGATGAAAATGTTTTATTATTTTACAGAGCTCTGATAATTATCAGATGTACTTTGTACACAAATTATACGTTTGCGTATACTGTTCGGCTGTAAACGTTTTTATAATGTGTCATTGTAGTGAAAATGTAATGTTACTTCGTCATTGTTTTAAGCTTGTTTTCTGATCTGTGTCAAGACTTATTAAACCTAATGACTTCTTTAATCATTGTGTTAAATGTAAAACTAGACTTACAATAATAATGGATAACAGCACCAATGTATTTAAAACGGATATATAGGCCATATATCGATATTTTGAAGACCGATTTCAATGACATCGATATTTTAATACCGATGTATCGAAAAACAGATATATCGATATTTTGAAAAGTTTTGCCATCACTAGATATAAAAGAAATAACACACAAAACGAGAGACCTCCTTATAAACAGGCTTACTATCAGGGTTACATCGCGCATTCCTATCTACGAAATGTCATTGCAAAATTTGTCACAAATGGAACATAGTAATTGCTTTTACTTAAATGAAGTGAAAAATCTACGGTAAATTAAGAAATACCGTCGTTATTAGAGAAATATGAGTACATACTTAAGGCCTGTGTACAGGACATCTTTATGTCGTATTTTGCTGCTGGTGCCGTCTTTTGTTACTTTCTTGAGGTCCAGGGCTAGCACCGAGAAATGGAAGTGCTATGTCTGTGGACTCCCATTATCTTTGTCCATATGACTAGAGCGGTCAGTTGAAACAGCAAAATGGAGATCAATAGCATTCAGATAAGAAAAATAGCATGATCCCTGGACCAATAAATCACTAGTCCACAGAAATCTTCTTATGTACATGGGCCATAGCTTTTTGTCGCCTATTAAATCTTGCATATCGCGATACAATTCAGGAAATGATGTCATTGACACGTGAAGCAATAAAACGAAAGCAAAGAACTTCAGTGAACACAGACATCACACACGAAATTGTTGAAAGTGTAAGACAAACAAAATACATAGCTGTGTTACTGTGACCGTAGAACCAAAAGTACTTGTAAAGTAGTAATGTAGGTATACATAATATTCACCAAAAATAAAATATTTCCTAATTTACCGCAGATTGTAGACTTCAACTATGCAAGAGCAATTATTATGTTCCATTTGTGACAAATTTTACAGTGACATTTCGTAGATAGAAATGCGCGACCTATGGCAAACTGGGAATGAGGGAAACAAACATTTCAAACCGTGAATGATTGGAACGAACAGTACCTAGAGAAGAAGTAGTCATAGTTCCGACTCTGAGAGTGGTACAGTAGAACATTTTAAAATACCTTCTGTAAGAGACGAAAGCCACATCACAAAACACCGTCTTCATCTTATTATTCATTCTCACCGTCCGACTGTCAAAGATCACACTACATGCAAAAGAGGTAGCAAAAATGCTTTGGCGATCTTCATAAGATGAACTTCCATCTGTCTGAATAGGGATAAATTACACACTGGGCACGGAAATCATGAAGCCGAGCAGCCACGACAGACACACACAAGACATCGCATAAAATGCGGTGTATGAATAATATGAAATCAAGACAAGCAGGTTACGAGATGTGGCTCGAACACTAGAATTTAACATTAACATGTTTTAATTAAGTTGTTTTTATTAATTTATTTATTCAACGGGACTCAAACCGGCTAACCACGGTGTTAGATCTAATAGGGCCAAGAAGCGGGCGTATTAACTGAAATGACAGTTAAGTTACTAATATATATATAAACAACATATGCACATTGTACTTTAGCTGTTAAACGCGGTAATATATTTCAACTATTATGCATATTGTCAAAATAATGAGTTAATAACTAAATTATTTATCAATAACTAAACTAAAAATAGACCTCCTTTGTGGTGTAGTGGTCAGTGCCGATTAGCTGCCACCGCTTGAGGCTCCGGTTCAATTTCTGGCTCTGTCAAAATCTTTGGTACGAGGACTGGAACGGGCTCCACTCAATCTCAGGAGGTCAACTGAAAATAAGGTGTTCGATTCCCCACCTCAAACATCATCGAAGTGGTTTTCTGTGGTTTCCCACTTCCTCTCCAGTCAAATGACGGGATGGTACCTAACTTAAGGACACGGTCGCTTCCTTCCCTCTTCCTAGTCTATCCCTTCCAACCTTCCCATCTCCCACAAGGCCCCTGTTCAGCATAGCACGTGAGGCCACCTGGACGAGGTACTGGTTCTCCTCCCCAGTGTTATATCCAGACTCAGTCTCACGTTCCAGTATACTGCCATTGAGGTGGTAGAGGTGGGATCCTTCGTTGAGCCCTGGGAAGATACCAACCCTGGAAGGTAAACCGGTGAAATAAAAAACTTAATACCTAAAATATAATAAAAATGAACAGAATGGAGTTATATATGATTAAACATTAAGATGTTAGTACAGGAGAACAGCAATCCGTAATATAAAATATAAATGTCACACATCTTTGTGAGTGAAGAGTAAGTTATTCTGAAAGTGCTATATAAAGTGCGTCAGGTTTGGGTTTTGTTTTTTTTTTTTTTTTTTTTTTTTTTTTTTTTGCTAGTTGCTTTACGTCGCACCGACACAGATAGGTCTTATGGCGACGATGGGACAGGAAAGGGCTAGGAGTGGGAAGGAAGCGGCCGTGGCCTTAATTAAGGTACAGCCCCAGCATTTGCCTGGTGTGAAAATGGGAAACCACGGAAAACCTTTTTCAGGGCTGCCGACAGTGGGGTTCGATCCTACTATCTCCCGAATACTGGATACTGGCCGCACTTCAGCAACTTCAGCTATCGAGCTCGGTAGTGTGTCATGTACCAAGTCCTTTCATGCTGATAAACGTAGTATTTTTAACCATTGACTGGGAGGTAATTGTAACTGGATATAAAATAGCGTGTTACTGCGCTATCATCAGTACCGTAGCGTTGACATGTGAGACAGTAAAATAAATGCCATATGGCTCCTGAAATTTATAACATATATATTTGCCTTCATCATGTGTGATAACGAGATGTATTTCGCGACTGTCATTGCAAATAAATGAAAGTCCCCCGCCACGAAATGCGACAGGGACAAAGTGACCAATTTGTCGCATATCAAACGACCATAGCAGTGCGCCCCAGAAATTATTCCCACAATGGTCGACCAGGCCTTGGTAGGTAAACAGTTGAATCCTGTGACAATTTAAATTACTCGTCTGCATGGATACCTTTGTCATGCAAATGAATCACCTTTTCCTGTACCCAGCAAACCCCCGGACCGTAATTTTCAACTAACGGTGTAGTCAGTCGACTGGGCGCCAATCGACACGATATCGATTTTCTTTTGTGAATAGAGAATGGGATATACTTGTAGAGTAATTTCCATATCAAAAATAACCCCCTCTAAGTTGTATGAGATAATGAATCTTGTGAGTAGTGGGTAGTTTCATCATAAGACCGCGATTGTGCCACCACCGGACCTGGTAGGTGGTTGGGATATGGTAATTTCAATGTAATATGGAATGAGGTTGGCCACTGTTGCCCCAATACCACTTGCCCTCATTCTGCAAGGTGAAGCGACACCTCATCGATGATGAAATTTGAATTTACTATGATTGTGCCTTGTAATCTACTACAGGAATAATTTTACGTCTTAGAACTTATAGACGGAATAGTATCGATATTAATTCGTTGATGAGTAGCATTTTCTTTGAAACTATAGTTTTAGCATTGAACTCTAGTAATTGTATATGATGGAAAGAGTCTAAGCGTACCTACGCAGTTTTCTTCATTTGAGGTCCAAAGAATTCACAAACTTTGAGAATGTTAAGTTCGTTGATTTATCTTAAAACATTAAGAAGAACGAATTTCAATTAACTTTCACTGAAACAGTTAATAATAATACTGATCTATATAAATACAATTTTAGGGGGTCCGCTGTCTGTAATTTCGTTTGATTTGCCAATTTTTCGGATAGTTATCCGTTTTAGGTCAACTCAAGGCCGTATCGGTGTTTCTTATTTTTCGTGTCTGTTTGTTTGTTCCACCATCATGGCAAAACGGCTGGATAGATCTCGACGACACGTCAAATTTAGAGTATACTCATCACGGGGAAGGTTTTGATATGCATATAATTTAAAAATCATTGAATAGACGGGGGGTTTATAGGAAAACCATAACAGTTTTCCTCCATTTTCTCATATACTATTGATTTTCTGTAAAATCCGTGGACTGTGTGAGGAACGTCTCTTCATTACAAAACAACTTTTGTTGTCTTCATAAGTTAGCTTACTCTTGAAATGACGGAGAAAAATTTTCTGCGGGTATCATGCTCCGCATTGAGCGACCGACAGACCGACAACGAACCTACAGGTTACCATGGCAATGTCTCTGGCTGCTTGCCAGCAGGGAAGTAAGGTATTGCCATTTTCGTCATCATTCCTGTAAACTCGTGGTTGTTCCTTGGGTAGAAAGCAAGAGAGACGTCAATTGGCCATTCTGCGGGATATTGGCGGAATATCGTTGGAGGTTATAACCGTCCTCAAATAGCTTAAGTAATAACACCATAGGTCATCTTCTTATCTGTCTAGCTAAGAATCCCTGTGCCTAAATTTCTCCTCGGTTGCCGCTTTCTTATACCCGTAACTCATACCATCATAATTTATTGGGGACATTTGATTTTCCAATACATCCACTTGGAATTTACATATTTGTCCTATCCGGCTGTCCACAGTTACAATCCTATTTTCATTAATTTCAACTTTCTTAACTGTTTTTCTTTCTTCCTTAATTACTACGTATATATGGGAGTGCTAATCCCGGAACCTGGACACACTTTTCTTTGAGGAGAAATTCCAAGTTGTTCAATTGTATAATTTTGGCCCCGGAAATAATCGAAATATGGATGCAGTTTTATGACGATACAGACCTTCGTTTTGGCATAATTGGTGGCTAAACGGAAAGTCGTATTACAAAACTGACAGCACAATCCCCGTTCTGTTTGGAGAGATCAGCAACTTTTGTCCTATGACTTACTGTCGTGTACCAATTGTTGGTAAGTTAGATAGCACTACTTTTCTCGATTATAATCAAATCTTTAGAAATCGATTGTTCCTTGCGTTAGGAAAAAGGGCCTATCTTTATAATGAAACCTCTCCATCTCTTTTGTGAATGGCAGTTACCAAGTCAGCCTGCCGTTATAGTAGAAACCCCCGAATTCGATTGTGATTGGCAGCAGGAAATATGGCCTGCCAGTATCCTCAAAACTTCACCAGTGCCTACCATACATCGGAAACAACGTATGGCGCTTCTTTGTTTTGTTTCTAGGATAGCGCTAAGAGGCATCCTGTTTAATACAATCTTACTCGCTGCCTTTACACCAATTTACGGAGAAATCCATATACAATGTCCGGCTCCATGGCTAAATGGTTAGCATGCTGGCCTTTGGCCACAGGGGTCCCGGGTTCGATTCCCTGCAGGGTCGGGAATTTTAACCTTAATTGGTTAATTTCGCTGATACGGGGGCTGGGTGTATGTGTCGTCTTCATCATCATTTCATCCTCATCATGACGCGCAGGTCGCCTACGGGAGTCAAATCAAAAGACCTGAATCTGGCGAGCTGAACTTTTCCTCGGACACTCCCGGCACTAAAAGCCATACGCCATTTCATTTTTTCCATATACAATGTAGAATACCGTACCAAAGCACGGGTACATTTGCTAGTAATACTAATAATAATAACAGTCCACCTCTGTGGTGTAGCGCTTAGTGTGATTAGCTGCCACCTACCGAGGACCGGGTTCGATTACTGGCTCTGCTACGAAATTAGAAAATTGTTACGAGGCCTGGTACGGGGTCCCCTCAACCTCGGGAGGCCAAATGAGTAGTGGGGATTCGATTCACACCTCAGCCATCCTCGAGTTGGTTTTTCCGTGGTTTCCCACTTTTACCCCAGGCAATAACGGGATGGTACCTAAATTAAGGCTATGGCCTCTTCCTTCCCATTCCTTGTCTATCTCTTCCAATCTTCCCATCCCTCACAAGGCCTATGTTCAACGTAGTAGGTGAGGTCGCCTGGGTGAGGTACTGATCCTCCTTCCCAGTTGTATTCACAACGCACAGTTTCACGCTCCGTGACACTGTCCTTGAGGCGGTAGAGGTGGGATACCTCGTCGAGTCCGAGGTAAAAACCAATCCTGGATAGTCAACTGATTAGAAAACAAGAAAGAAAAGTAATCATAACCGTATGGCTTCAGCTACCTACTAGATGGAAGAGTGAACCGAATCTCTCTAGGGCATCTATCGATAAGTTTTTAATGAATCGAACCCGGGCCTCCGGGAGTGGCAGCTAATCACGCTAACCACTACACCACAGAGGTGGACTGTTTAACTTTTAAGAGAAGAAATTTATTTTCGAATTTATATCTTCTTCCCCACAGTCTTCGTAAAATATCTTCTTATTTCAAAACCAACATCTGCTACCTTATATCTCCTCAGACACTTTGTCGTCAGACATTCCAAGTAAAAGTGACATTTCTTTAAAAGAACTACAATTTCCACGCGCAAGAAGACGTCGGAGTACAGGGAAGATCATGATGAATTGAGGACAGTAAAGAAGCCACAGCTGTAAACAATGAGATAGAACAGGCAACTGCTGCGTCCTGTCTTTTGCAGAAGTCGTTTATCATTTCAGAGAAGTCGAACGAAGAAACTTGACAATAATCAATATATCACATACAATATTCAAGCTGCCCGATTTATTACTGGCATATACAAGCATATTTCAGCCAAATGTCCTCACTGGCCGAACAGGGAAAGTGTTGAAAATGTTCATCTTCTACTACCCTACATATATTTCCGCCTAGGAATCTAAAATCTTGTTATTATTGAACCCTTTATAAAAACAGTGGTGCAGAAGAAAAGTTTTGAGAAAGAAAAGATACAGATAAAAGCTTTAAACGGAATGGGCTTGACACATAAAAGAGGATTCGAGGAGAAAGAGGAAAAAGAGATAGTGGGAGACGAAAGAATATCCATTTGCCTGAAAGCACTACACATACACGCGCGCGCCCAGTAGACGCGACTCGACTGTGCCATGAAACCCTCTTTATATCCTTCACTCTTTTATTTTTATCGAGTTTTTGAATTGTTGTTGCAGATAATGAGTACAGCGTGGGATGGGCGTCGATTTTCACGCAGGAGGGAATCTTTAGAGGTATAATTTTTATTTCAAAGGATATCCTATCGATGCTTAATCTAAAATAGTAATTATGTGGGTTATGTTATGTCTAAATGACGATGACGATCATGATGATGATAAAATATCAGAATATTTACCTTGAAATTTCGACATTAATATTAGAAATTTGTGATGGTTTCTTCTTTCTCTTCTTCCTCTACCACTTTTTCCCACACCTGTAGGTTCGCGGGTGCGAACTGTGTCGCACATATGGATTTGGCTCTGTTTCATGGCGGGATATCCTTTCTGACACTAACCCTATTGAGGGATGTAATCACTATTGCTTGCTTCTGTGGTGGGTGTTCTGAATGTGAAGAGCAAAGTGTTGGGATAAACACAAACTTCCAGTCCCCGAGCCGGAAGAATTAATCAGATGTGATTAAAATCCCCGACCCAGCCAGGACCCGCTGAACTGAAGGGTTAAACGCTGACCATTCAGTCAAGGAGTCGGACAATATTTTGGGATACTATAATTTCTGAAATAGATTATTAGGTGTATAAGGAGTATATCGACATCAAATTGGGAGGAGCATTGATAAATGAAAGATCGACATTTCTTGCTGATAATATAATTCCTTTTATGTCGCAACAAATACTTCAATGGTTTTCTGAAACCCCATGACGCTGCAATTTTGTCCCACAGAAATTCTTTAGCCTAAAATGGACTGATGTACTTGAGCATCTTCATGTACCACTAGACAGAGACGTTCTCGAAACTGGTATCTTGCTGTCAAACAATCCTTCTCGTACATACAACAAAATCATTGGATAATTTCAATTATTCTACTTCTTAATGTCTAAGTCACCCAGAGACTGTAAGTCAGTAACAAGCAACATGTCATCCATTAGAAAGAATACATGTCAAAACTATGTTACGCAGGGAATGGGGAAACAGCATGTTCATCGACTGCAAATGGTCACTGTAGATCACTACAGAAAAAATAATGACTTATTTTTCTTCTTCTTCTTCTACCTTTTTTTCCCACGCTCTGGTGAGGTCGCAGGTGCGAGCTGTGTCACACACGTGGACTTGGCCCAATTTTTACTCCAGATGCCTTCTGTGGTGGTTGGTAGTTGTGGTGTTTTGTGTGAATATGAAGGGGAGTGTGTTGGAAAAGAGACAAAAACCCAGCATCCGCGTGACAGGAACTAACCAGGCGCGATTACAATCCCTGACACGGTGGAGAATCGAATCCAGAACCCTCTGACTCGAAGGCCTCAACGCTGACATTCAGCCAAGGAGGTGAGCAGATACAATATTGACCGAAGTTAACAAATAATGTTTTACAGATATGCAAGTATAGAACATTACATAAGAGACAGATGGATGTCAATAACAATATTAATAATAATGCACCGAGCTCGATAGTTGCAGTCGCTTAAGTGCGACCAGTATCCAGTATTCGGGAGATAGTGGGTTCGAACCTAACTGTCGGCAGCCCTGAAGATGGTTTTTCCGTGGTGTCCCACTTTCACACCAGGCAAATCTTGGGGCTGTACCATAATTAAGGCCCACGGCCGCTTCCTTCCCACTCCTAAGCCTTTCCTATCCCACCGTCGCCATAAGACCTATCTGTGCCGGTACGACTTAAAACAACTTGTAAAGTATTCGGGAGATAGTAGGTTCGAACCCCACTGTCGGCAGCCCTGAAAATGGTTTTCCGTGGTTTCCCATTTTCACACCAGGCAAATGCTGGGGCTGTACCTTAATTAAGGCCACGGCCGCTTCCTTCCACTTCCTAGGCCTTTCCTATCCCATCGTCGCCACAAGACCTATCTGTGTCGGTGCGACGTAAAGCAAGTAGCAAAAAAAAAAAAAAAAAAAAAAAACAACTTGTAAAATAATAATAATAATAATAATAATAATAATAATAATAATAATACCGAGCTCGATAGCTGCAGTCGCTTAAGTGCGGCCAGTATCCAGTAATCGGGAGATAGTGGGTTCGAGCCCCACTGTCGGCGGCCCTGAAGATGGTTTTCCGTGGTTTCCCATTTTCACACCAGGCAAATGCCGGAGCTGTACCTTAATTAAGGCCACGGCCGCTTCCTTCCAATTCCTAGGCCTTTCCTCTCCCATCGTCGCCGTAAGACATATCTGTGTCGGTGCGACGTAAAGCAAAATAGCAAAATATTAATAATAATAATAATAATAATAATAATAATAATAATAATAATAATAATAATAATAAATAAAATGCCTCCGTAGCGTAATGATTAGTGTTATTAGCTGCCGTCCTCGGGGGCACGGGTTCGATTCCCGGTACTGCCGAAATTTAAGAAAGGCAGAAGCGCTGGTATGTGGTTGCAATGGTACATGCAGTTCGCCTCCATTGGGGGTGTGCCTGAAAAAAGCTGCACCACCTCGGGATGACAACACGAATTTGCTTTCTTAATAATAATAATAATATTAATAAACCATTTGTGAGTTGCCTATGTGCTACGAGCCTCGTAGCTGTGAATTTTCCCTACAGCATCGTGAGATCGAACGGATTTTCAGCCATCTCGACGATTTTTTTCATTTTAACGCAATTAATCCTGGACCTGGACCGCCAGCTTCATGTCTCTTGAATTACCAGCAAAGTTGTTGTTGTTGTTGGGTAATTACCAATGTTTTTAACTTTATTATCACTTGTAATAAAATGAATTGGCGTAAGGCTTTTAGTGCCGGGAGTGTCCGAGGACAAGTTCGACTCACCAGATGCAAGTCCTTTGATTTGACTCCCGTAGGCGACCTGCGCGTCGTGATGAGGATGAAATGATGATGAAGACGACACATACACCCAGCCCCCGTGTTCGCGAAATTAACCAATTAAGGTTAAAATTCCCGACCCTGGCGGGAATCGAACTCGGGACCCCTGTGACCAAAGGACAGCACGCTAACCATTTAGCCATGGAGCCGGACATCATTTGTAATGTTAAGGTAGTAGTAAGTTCAACCCATAGTACTGTAAACTGAAATGTTAAGCACTGGGAATTATTTAAGTTTTGTGTGAATTCGTATATTATTTTGATGATGATGGATTTAGATTTTAAAATTAAACTAGTAATATTTCTTGTAACATTTTCCTTCCAGGGATTTGCTTGTTGTACTGTTGTTGTTCTTGTAGGGAAATTATGTTTGCAACATTACTTTATTAACATTGTAATGTTAAGCTAGTAGTAAGCTCAACCTATAGTACTATAAGCCGTAGTGTTAAGCAATGGAAATACTATGTTGTATATGAAATTCTATACGATAATACTGGATTTAGAATGTTGAACTAGTAGTATTTCTTGTAATATTTCCATATATTTGCTTCTTGTACTCTTGTTGTTTGTTTGTTTGTTTGTTTGTTTGTTTGTTTGTTTGTTTGTTTGTTTGTTTGTTTGTTTGTTGGTTTGTTGGGTAATAATGTTAACTTTATTATTCCATTACTGTGAGGGACAATTGCCATCGGGATATATCCCATTTGCAATGTATTTGTTAGTAATAATAATGCTTGGATAATAACAACTTACTTAAATAAATATTCCGACACGAGGCTGACGTATTTGAGCACCTCGAAATGCCAGCGATTTGGACCGGGATCGAACCCGCCAACTTTTGCTCAGGAGGCTACGGCTCTATGGCCCAAGTTGACAAACCCGGCCTAATTAACAACAAAGTTCCTTCCAAGTCTTAGCCGTTTCCTATCGCATGGTCACCAAAAACGCAAAATAAAGAATAAGATAGTAGCGAGATCGAATGAGTCGGATCGCAGAAAGTCAGGATTGGATCTCAAATACGTCAGCTTCATGTCACTTGTATTACCAGCTAGTAATGAATTTCTGAGGTACAACATTCTTGTTCCTCGACGTCCTCATAAGCCGGAAAATAGTAGTTAGTGAAATTATTATTATTATTATTAATATTATTATTATTATTATTATTATTATTATTATTATTATTATTATTATTATTATTATTACACCGACTACTGTTTTCACCAAATGAAGTCAAGCGTACAGAGGGGTGACAAATTTAAAAGGGAATTAAATGTAAACATGATATACTGCAATTCAAGGAATCAATTAACTTCTTCAGAATGCACAAACCGGATATCAAGTTCAAAGACCAGATACTAGATATTCGATGTACCGGTTTGAATTATTGCACGCCAACAATGACACTTGGATCTGATATATCAGGACAATGAGCGCTATCAGAGTCCATTAATCGCTTGCTGTGGCTGTCTAACTGATGTGCGGTTATACTGGAATGTTTCATGTCAAGTTTCGTTTCATAAACAGGCATCAAGAATAACGAAGGAACGAAGAGCGGAAACTTACAGCTTCATATGGGCATTCCCCTCGTAGTTGTAAATCAATGAACGTAGAATTACATGTGGAATCCAAAACAGAGAGTCAAAAATCTGTTCAAAACTCCCACATTCTAACTGAGACCATTTTGTTAGGTGACAATTACCGCAACTACTCTACGCAGTGTACTATTTACACCAAAGAGTGAAATAAAAGGCACTTGGAGAGAGCATCTTCCGGTCCTATTGACTCACATTCGATGTCACACCTGCCACTTACAACCTGCTTGAATGAACTGTAACATAAGCCTGAGACCATGCAACAAATAGTAATAATAATAATTGTTACCAAGTTTGTGTGGTAGGTAGAGGTGAAAGAAGGTGCGGGTGATGAACAGGTCTCAGGCTACGAAGTTAAAATTAATTTAAAATTTAACAAGGTTATATTTTCTTTTCAAAATGCAGAAATAACAAAAATGGCAGGTACAGAGTAGCAAGGCAACAAAAGTACAATTACAGTATTTACAGGATTTGGGCTTCGAGCCCCGAACTCACAATTCTTGGGCAACTAGCCCAACTTTACCCCAAAACAAGATTTAACAGAGGGGCAGAAAACCCCATTCATGCCCAGGAGCACTTGCTCTAAATTACACAGAAAAGCCTCCTCGAGGCATGCAACACTCAATTTTCGAGAAAGAGCCACTCGCTCTCAACTTTAAGCCTATCGAAGGCCACACCAAACTCCAGCTTCAAGTTGTCCTCTAAGGACATAGACACAGGGGTAAAATACCCAACCTACTGAGGTCTATTAAGTGAGAAAAAGGTTAATTACATGACCTCTAAAATAACAATTTGAGAGGAGGCGATCTGCACTCCTAATACATTTGGTTTGAAACCTAATCTGGCTCTAGGCCGCAAATGCAAGGGCTAATCCCATACTACGGAGGTGACTTTAGAAAAGAACAATTTACATTACATTACGGAAGAATCGGTTGTGAGAAATAAGTTCACCTCAAAACAATATGAGAGGGAGCTCGAGAGGGTTAAGCACTCTCTATCCCAATACGTAGCTTAAAAGAGAATAGATACTAAGAGTCTTTACATTTTAGGGAAAGGTTACATGGTGAAAAAGCTTCGGACCCGCCCCGAGAGTTAAACTGCTGAGCTAGCAAGAAAAGAAGTTATTAAACGGCCATTACCTGGTTGTTGAACTGCTGCCCGAAGAAAGAGGCGCTTCCCGCCCCCCGCTATGTACTTTACACACTGAAAGATGGTAGAGAAGTGGCGCAGAGACCCTAAAATCAGCAGTTTATATACTCTCGCGGAAAGTTCGAGGCGTTTGAGGAAAGAAAACACCCGCCCACAATCATTTTATTGGTTAGGGTTAAGCAGCATATCCAATTTGAAGAAGAAACCCCTTATTGGTCGTAAATTAATTAAAGAAATTCGGGATTGGCTAAATTCAAAACAAGGGGAAAGAAAGGGGAATACAGCCAACTTAAACAATACCAGAAAGAAATTTAACAAGAAACAAACTTTTGAAATAAAAATTTCTCCAAAAAACAGTTCTTTCACCTTGCACTAGGGTGCACTATTGTAGTTCTTCAGTAGTGTCCTCTAGAAGAGAAAGTTCACACTTCTTACTACAAGCAAAACAAAAATACGTCGAAAACGACCCAGTTCAGAAACTATAAGATTTCCAAGTAGTGACATCTTCTGAGAAACTTGAAAATTTACACCTTAAATAAAGTTCAGACTTCCTCCAGTAGGGGAGTTTCAACAGGTGCAAAATTTGAATTAGCGGCGTGGAGGTGTACCGCCCGGAACAATAATAATAATAATAATAATAATAATAATAATAATAATCATAATAATAATAATAATAATAATAATAATAATAATAATAATAATAATACCCGTGTGGGGATTTACCAGTTACCTCCATCGGGCGCGTCCCATTGGAATTGGGGAAGCTCGCTGGCTCTGCCGCCAGCAGAGTCAGAGGGTAGTAGGGAAATAAAATACCACCTTGAAAAAAAAAAATTGGTCCCTTGCCAGGGTTACGGCGAAGACTGGTAAATGACCAGAAGCCAGAAAACATCTTGAGGCAACCTCTAGGGCTAACAACCCTAGTTGTAAAAGGATAGGTACCCGTCCAAAGCAAAGTCAAGTCAAAAAGCAAGATGGCACAACATTTCAAGAAACATACCCCAGGGGGTAAATCTTCGGATAAATCCCTCGTCGTGAACGCCACGGTGCACGAGTCTCGTTCGGATTCTGGGGGAGACTCGACATCATGCAAGAGACAAGTCGGAGCGTCTCGGTGTACCCCGAAGAGTCAAAAACTCAGGCCAAAATCTAAAACCTTTCTAGCAACTTTCAACATAAATTCACTTACACAAACTGGCAAGCTGAAAACCCTCACCAAAGCTCTTCACGAAAATCAGATATCCATAATGGCCCTACAGGAAACAAGATACCCAGATGAAGAAATTTTTGAATCCGAAGGCTACCGATTTTTCAAGAGCAAAGCGCAAAGAGGAATCCTCAATGGAGTTGTGATGCTTGGAACTGGGTTGGCTGTTAGAACCAACATCCTTAAATCGGTTGCGAATTTCGAACCTGTGAATGACAGATTGTCTATACTCACAATTAAATGCGCGAACAAAACCTACGCTCTAGTTAACGCACATGCTCCTACAAACGATAAGAACAAGTCTGATCCAGACGAAGTTGATAATTTCTGGGACCTACTGGATGAAAAATTAAACAAAATCCCCAAACACCATGTCAAGCTTCTTTTGGGTGACTTCAATGCCCAACTAGGTCGTGAACAGAAATACAAGAAAGTTATAGGAAATTAACCTGCTCAAAAAAGAACCAATCCCAATGGCAAAAGACTGGTGTCCATTTGCGAAAATCACAACCTGCAGGTCATGTCGACCCACTTTCGTCATCTACCCAGAAAGCAAATGACTTGGCGTTCTCCCGTCCAAACTCTCGGAGAGTTCCAAATTGATCATGTTGCAATCTCCAGGAGAAACAGCCCTGAGATTATGAATGTCAAGGTAAAGAAAGGCATCAATGTGGCCTCAGATCACTATATGTCTCTTATCAAATTCAAACTAACTCCCGCAAACACAAGGAAGACAACCAAACAGATCACACGCTTCGAGAATGATAAACTTCGGCAAAGGGTCGAGGAGTTCCAGGAGAAGGCTAGACCAAATGACTGTAACTTTAACAACGCCAAAAGTCTCCTTGTTGAGGCCGCCAAAGACGTTGCAGAAATAAAGAGAAGCAAAAAGCATGCCTGGTGGAATGGTACCTGCGAATCAGTCCTCCAAGAAAGACTCAATGCTTGGAAACAGTACTACTCTACGAAATCAGAAAATGATTGGGAAACCTACAAAACCCAACATGCCCAAGCAGCTAGGGTGTTCAGAACTGAGAAACGTAAATACGAAAAATCTCTCACGGAAAAGATAGAATAAAACTTTAGGAAGAATGAAAGCAAAGAGTACTACAGAGCCTTCAAACGCAAACTCACTGGCTATAAACCACCATCTCTATGCTTTGAGCGAAAGGACGGCACACTGGCGACGTCAAATGAAGAAAATTGCAGCATTCTGGCAGACTACTTCAAGAATTTACTTAATTGCTCTAAACCGCAAAGCCCCATTGAGACCAAGGGACCCTTACTCAGGTACCCAGATTCCAGACCACCCGACAGAGATGAAATCAAGCGCCACATTGCCCGTCTCAAAAATAACAAAGCGCCGGGGGAAGACTCAGTAGTAGCAGAACTATGGAAATATGCCCCAGAGGAATCACTTGATATCTTGCAAAAGCAAATAGAAGAAATTTGGAACAAGGAGACCCACTCACAAAGAATGAGGTAAATTTGGGCTCTAAAGAAGGCCAAGTTCAGTGTCAAATGCAACAAGACTTAACGTGGAAGGAATAGACAAGGAAGAGGAAAGGAAGCGACCGTGGCCTTAAGTTAGGTACAATCCCGGCATTTGCCTGGAGGAAAGTGGGGAAACCACGGAAAATGACTTCAAGGAGGGCTGAGGTGGGAATCGAACCCACCGCTATTCAGTTGATTTCCCCAGGCTCAGTGGACCCCGTTCCAGCCCTCGTACCACTTTTTCAAATTTCATGACAGAGGCGGGAATCGAACCCCGGCCTTCGGATGCGGTGGCTAATCATGTTAACCACTACACCACAGAGACGGATAACAATAATAATAATAAAATACCTGCCCCAACTGATCGAAGGTACAGTCTCATGTTATAATCTCAAGTTGGTACGGCGTCTCCAGTGGAAGTGCTCAAATTTTGAAAGGTACAGAAATATATGTTTTTTGTTAAAGCCCACTGGTAACCGTCCAGTTCCGTTTTGCTGATAGAGGGCATTTCAATTATAATATATCGCCGTTGCGCCTGAGCAAACTGCTGTGTAAAATACTTCACCTTAGCTATTTCTCTCTCTCTCTCTCTCTCTCTCTCTCTCTCTCTCTCTCTCTCTTTATGTCGATAAGGCTATGTCATTTAAGGTTTGAGCAAGTAATTTGAAAGATTTCTCGCTCCTGACGATGTGTGTGCTGCGGGGTGGTATTTTCTCCTACATTATTACTAAAAAATAATCAAGGATAGATAAACCTTCTGCTGGCTAAGTTATTTTTAATATATTCATTTATTTAGGATCAGCAATAGTATAACACTGAATTACAAAGATCCATAACATGTTCAGGAGTTATTAATCTAAAATGATATAAAATTAAGGAGCGCAAATTTCGACTTTCCGTCCATGCTAACAGATCCCACCACTGTAGTTAATTAAAGTCAAAAATTTAAGTGAGGAGGTCGAAAACTCTGTTTAGCCAGATAAGAACACCGAGAGAATTTAGCCTAAAGAAGACCTAACGTCTTCATAAGAAAGGCTTTCCATTTTAGTATGAATAATACGGTGATGAATGTAATCTCTTTTTCTGAAAGCACTGTAAAAAAGTAAATAAAAATGATCTCTTGACGTGCAACAAGTACCACTGGGAAATGTGTGAAAACAAGAGAAGTCAAGGATGTAAGAGGTCATTATACTACAGCATTCCATTAGTGGGCAAGTTTTTCTTCTCTGAATGTGGAATATCAAACAGTATAAATTCTTAGATGAGCAGAAGAAAAAGGAAAACTCATGCTGAGAACTTGAATGTAATATTGTTGCTGGACAGCCAATCCCGCGAATGTGACAATGCTCTTCTTGTTCATTATATCCTTTAAGATGGGTCACGCCTCCGAGCCACATATGGATATGCAGTCCATCAGAACCACTTCCGCGGCCAGTATCCAGTATTCGGGAGATAGTGGGTTCGAATCCCACTGCCGACAGCCCTGAAGATGGTTATCCCTGGTATCCCATTTTCACACCAGGCAAATGCTGGGGCTGTGCCTTAATTAAGGTACGGCCGCTTCCTTCCCACTCCTTGCCCTTCCCTGTTCCATCGTCGCCATAAGACCTGTGTGTGTCGGTGCGACGTAAAGCAACTTGCAAGAAGAACCACTTCCGTTGTGTTCATTTTCCTATGTTGATGTGTAAAGGAAAATTGAACCTTCCCCTACCGTACTGTAGAAATGTATGTCTGCATGACATACTTACGCGCTACCAGAGTATAATGTATTTAAGGTTCATACTTAATGCTTTCACAGGCTGTGGGGAGTATACTTACGACGTAAGTATTACCTAGGTATTTACTTGTCTGTGTGCATGGGAAACTTTCTTACCATTTCTAGTTTATTTTGTTGTGTCCACGGGAAGTATCCTTCCCACTTGTGATATTTCGTGAGCTGGTGTACAATAATGTCGCACAGCAAGGGCCCTGAACTGAGGAGGAATTGGTTTGTGTAAGATGGCTGCCATACATTGCTCTTATGATACTAACTCTGAGGAGGGTTCTGCTGCTTGCTCATTCAGAAGGACGGGTTGGTAAGATGGCTGATATGCATTGCTCTTATGGGAGTAACTCTGTGGTGCATTGGCAGGGCATCTTCGGGGTCTCACAACTTGTAACCTGGGACTAATTGGTCTTATGAGAATACCTTGCGCGGAGGGCAAGAATAGCGGCCGAGAGGATTCGTCGTGCCGACCACACGACACTTCGTAATCTGCAGGCCTTCGGGTTGAGCAGCGGTCGCGTGGTAGGCCAAGGCCCTTCAAGGGCTGTAGTGACATGGGGTTTGGTTTCTTTTTTAGGTGATACCTTGTGTTCTTTGAGTTTTCCATTCCTAACTCTAACTGGTTTCTCCAGGAGAAATTATTATTGTTATTATTATAGAAACTCTACAAAATTTAACATGGGCGCACAAGCTAGTGATAGAAACTAAATCATTTTATTTAGCACAATGAATAGAATAAATCTAGGCTGCCGAAGTAACAAGTCAACGATAGACTTCCCCGCCTGCCTGCGAATGTACCCTGTATGAAGTGGAAAGAAATGAGTAACTGCAGGATGACCTCCTCTGAGGCTAAACGTGAAAAACTATTCTCCTGGCGAGAGATGAACAAGTGACCTTAATACAGCCGAGAACGAAGAAGCAGAGCGAGAAATTCTCTCGGGAAACATTTCGCCAGGAATGAATGAAGTGCCAAATGTAGCAGTCTGTTTATAGCTACATTTATACCCAGCAACACAACACCTTCTTTTGCCTGCCTTGGACAAAATATGTCTCACATTTCCTTGGTTCATAAATATACACAGCTGGTTCGAGTTTGCTTGGCGGTGAAAATATGACACCAGGTAATGGATGGCAAGGAAAGTAAATTTACACACGATACGTTCCTCTATACTTCGAAAACAAAATAATAATAATAATAATAATAATAATAATAATAATAATAATAATAATAATAATAATAATAATAATAATAATAATAATAATAATCTATTGGCATTTTTCAGATGAAGTGAGGCCATGGTGATTCGTCCGTCGGTTGAGGAAGTCAAGCCTTGAGTGAACACTTTGGTGTTATTCAACGGTAGTAAGCTATGTTCTGACACCGAGTTTTACCCTCTCCCTACCTCATTATCATCATAAATCCACATCCAGACATGGAGGTAACCCAAGGGCGTCAATTAGCAAGACCTAAACCAGGCGAGCCGAAAATGTCATCCGACAATACCGGTGTTGAATTCCACACAGTAAATAAATAAATAAATAAATAAATAAATAAATAAATAAATAAATAAATAAATAAATAAATAAATAAATAAATACTACTAATGTATATTATATATATATACACTGACTGACAGAGCAAATGCAACACCAAGAAGGAGTGGCCAGAACTTTATGCCAATTGCAGGGTACACTGACGTCACTGAGGTATGCTCATGATGTGAAATGCGCCGCTGTGCTGCGCACGTAGCGAACGATAAATGGGACACGGCGTTGGCGAATGGCCCACTTCGTACCGTGATTTCTCAGCCGACAGTCATTGTAGAACGTGTTGTCGTGTGCCACAGGACACGTGTATAGCTAAGAATGCCAGTCCGCCGTCAACGGAGGCATTTCCAGCAGACAGACGACTTTACGAGGGTTATGGTGATCGGTCTGAGAAGGGCAAGTTGGCCGCTTCGTCAAATCGCAGCCGATACCCATAGGGATGTGTCCACGGTGCAGCGCCTGTGGCGAAGATGGTTGGCGCAGGGACATGTGGCACGTGCGAGGGGTCCAGGCGCAGCCCGAGTGACGTCAGCACGCGAGGATCGGCGCATCCGCCGCCAAGCGGTGGCAGCCCCGCACGCCACGTCAACCGCCATTCTTCAGCATGTGCAAGACACCCTGGCTGTCCCAATATCGACCAGAACAACTTCCCGTCAATTGGTTGAAGGAGGCCTGCACTTCCGGCGTCCGCTCAGAAGACTACCATTGACTCCACAGCATAGACGTGCACGCCTGGCATGGTGCCGGCCTAGAGCGACTTGGATGAGGGAATGGCGGAACGTCGTGTTCTCCGATGAGTCACGCTTCTGTTCTGTCAGTGATAGTCACCGCAGACGAGTGTGGCGTCGCCGTGGAGAAAGGTCAAATCCGGCAGTAACTGTGGAGCGCCCTACCGCTAGACAACGCGGCATCATGGTTTGGGGCGCTATTGCGTATGATTCCACGTCACCTCTAGTGCGTATTCAAGGCACGTTAAATGCCCACCGCTACGTGCAGCATGTGCTGCGGCCGATGGCACTCTCGTACCTTCAGGGGCTGCCCAATGCTCTGTTTCAGCAGGATAATGCCCGCCCACACACTGCTCGCATCTCCCAACAGGCTCTACGATGTGTACAGATGCTTCCGTGGCCAGTGTACTCTCCGGATCTCTCACCAATCGAACACGTGTGGGATCTCATTGGACGCCGTTTGCAAACTCTGCCCCAGCCTCGCACGGACGACCAACTGTGGCAAATGGTTGACAGAGAGTGGAGAACCATCCCTCAGGACACCATCCGCACTCTTATTGACTCTGTACCTCGACGTGTTTCTGCGTGCATCGCCGCTCGCGGTGGTCCTACATCCTACTGAGTCGATGCCGTGCGCATTGTGTAACCTGCATATCGGTTTGAAATAAACATCAATTATTCATCCGTGCCGTCTCTGTTTTTTCCCCAACTTTCATCCCTTTCGAACCACTCCTCCTTCGTGTTGCATTGTCACTGTCAGTCAGTACATTTACAATTTACTTCATCTCGCACCGCCGCAGATAGGCCTTGTGGCGACGATGGGATAAGGAAGGGCTACGACTGTGAAGGAAGCAGCCGTGGCCTTAATTAAGGTACAGACTGGTGTGAAAATGGGAAACCACGGAAAATAACCTTAACGGCTGCCGACATTGCGGTTCGAACTCACTACCTCCCGAATGCAAGTCAAAGCTGTGTGACCCTATCCGCACGGTCAACTCGTTCGGTAATAATAATAATAATAATAATAATAATAATAATAATAATAATAATAATAATAATAATAATAATAATAATAATAATTGTACCGAGTGGTACACCTCCATGCCGCTAATTCAAACATTGCGCCAGTTGAAACTCCTCTACTGGAGGAAGCCTGAACTTTAACAATCACATTAATTCTAAAGTTTCTCAGAAGAGGTCTTTACTGTAAATTTTGAAGTGTTCTGAATTATGTCGGTTTCGATGTGTATTTGTTTGCTCTGTAGCAAGAAGTGTGAACATTCTCTTCTAGATGGCACCACTTAAGAACTACAATTGTGCACCCTAGTGCAAAGTGAAGGAACCTTTTTTTGAAGAAATTTAGTATTTATAAGTTTGTTCTTTATTAAATTTCTTTCAGCCATTGTTTGAGTTGGCAATGTTAATCCTTCTTTCCGCCAGTTTTGAAATTGGCCAATCGCAAATTTCTGTAATTAATTTTCCACCAATCCTGGTTTTCTTCTCCAGTTTTGACAAGTAATCTCTTGGCCGTCCAATAAACAGCTTGTGGGCGGGTGTTATCATTCATGAAAGGCCTCGAATGTTCCTCGAGGGTATTTAAACTGCTGATTTTCTAGTCTTGGGGCCACTTCAGTAACATCTCTCATAGTGTAATTATGTAGCAGGGGGCGGGAAGCGCCTCTTTCTTCGGGCAGCAGTTCGTCCATAAGGTAATGGCCTTTTAATAACTTCATTTCTTGCTAGCTCAGCAGTTTAACCATCGGGGCAGGTTCGAAACTGTTATCATGCCTTGGTCTAAATTCTGTCTCTGTAACTACAAATTGGGATAGAGAGTGCCTAACCCTCTCGAGCTCCCACTCATATTGTTTTAGGTGACTACGTTTTCATAACAGTTTCCCTTCTCTTCGTAATGTAATAAAGTTTTCCTATCGTGTCACCTCCGTAGTATGGGATTAGCCCGTGCATAAGCGGCCTAGTGCCAAACAGGTTTTAAAAAAATGTATTAGGAGTGCAAGTTACGCCTCCACTCAAGTTGGTATTTTGGGGCCATGTAATTGTCCTGTTTCTTTACTGAATAGGCCTCAGTAGGTTGGGTATTTTTACCCCTGTTTCTGTGTGCCGGGAAGGCAGATTGAAGGTGGAGTTTGGAATGGCCTTTTGAATAGGCTTGAACTTTGAGAGCGGGTTGCTCTTTCTTAAATTTGGTTTCTGTGTGCCTCAAGGAGGCTTTACTGGGTAATTGGGAGCAAGTGCTCCTGGGCATGATTGGGGTTTTCTGCCCCTTTGTTGAATCTTGTATATGGCTAAAGTTGGGCTAATTGCTCAAGGATTGTGAGTCTGGGTCTCGAAGCCCAAATCCTGTAACAAACTGTAATTGTACATTCTTAAATTGTTGCTATGCTATTGAGTACCTGTTATATTTGTGATTTCTTGATCTTGAAAAGAAAACATAACCTTGTTAAATTTAAAATTAACTTTAATTTTGCAAGTTGAGACCTATTCATCCCAGCCGCTTCTTTAACCTCTGCTGGTCCACCATAACTCCGTAACAATAATAATAATGCTAGTCATTTGAAGGGAGATCATTCGCTGTACACTGCAACATTAAAATTAAGGTAACGAGCCTTAGAATTTCAGTTGCCTCAAAATGATTTTTGGCTGTCCTTTAATGCCTTTAAGCCAACTTTCCCCATTACTTCGAACTTTAACGATCAAATTCTGGAAAAACTCTCTTAAGCAGATAAATTCTAGAACCTAGATGAAAATAAACTTGCATACAAATGAGGAACTGAAAAATTATGAAAACGTACAAAATCGTCTAGAACAGATAAGAATGCATATCACCAAACGCATAATTATTGCACCACAACATAGTTGACAAACTAATAGCATTTGCGCACTCGAAACTTTGTAAATAGATGACAGATCACAAATAAAATACATAGAAAAACAAGAAATGAAATCCTCAGAAAAATCCTAGAACCAGAATGCGAAAATGGAATTTGAGTTAAAAATCAATCCACAGGAAAACTATCAAATTGTGGGAAAATACACATACAATCAGAAAGAAGTGATTAAAGTTTTTCCATCACTCATATAACTAGTATGCACACATGACATCAATTAGGATATACGTTACATATTTCTTTCTCAAAGCCTTATGATGAGTAACTACCGTCTTGCAAGAATTCTATCAGCTCTTTCAAAGGCACTCGAATACGTCGTTTACTAGCAAATTTCCACCTAAGCAGTGTATCCTAACACTGCAGTGTTAAGGTTACAGATGGCGTATGGAAGGCTATGGACAGATGAAAAGTGACAATTCTAACTCTTCTTGACTTCAGGAAAGTCTCTGTTGACACAGATATCCTATTCTCTAAGTTACTCAACCTACACCGCTCAACGAACAGTCTCCTGTGGGTAAACTCATATCTTTGTGAATGCCAGTATCGTGTAAATTTAAATTCTAATGAATAATCACCCTGGCGAACCGTAGAGTTTGTGGTCCCTCAGGGGTCTGTCTTTGGACCTCTTCTCTATTTATATAAACGACACCACTTCATCAGTTCGCGGCTGCAGATTCTACCACTTATAAGCGAAGTACAACTATACTTGCATTGTGAATCGGAATGGCTATCTGAAGGAACAGAGATTTTAAACATGATATAAAAGACATAGCAACTTGGAGATTCATGCACCCGAAAATTCCTTTCAAAATCAAGAATAATTTCCGTCTTCCAAAAGTATACCTGCGCGACTCACCAGATGAATACCTTGGTTCGTTCAAAGTACTTGGGATAATCTTAAATATAAAAGAAACTTTCTAGTATGGCACAGATTGTGAATATTTCAAGAAATGTATCTTCAGCTCTAAATATGATACATAGATTCTGGAAGACTTTATATTAGGTGTTTGAAGAGGGGTTTGTTTGTACGTTATTGCTACTTCATTTTGAGTATTGTAATGTAGATTACAGTGACCTGACTGTCATTCTCGCTGACAAATATATTGCAACGTGCTCAAAACGCCTGTGTACTCTGTGTAAGCGACCTTTGGTGATTATGACACCCCGGTATACGACGAATTTCGCCGGTTAAGATTTTAAAAAAACACTGTAATGTTCATGTCTTATACTAAATGCTCTCTATTTTATATCTACCTTAGATTAATTTTCAGTTTTAGGCGCTATCATCCCACCACAATTTTGGAGCATGATCAAGAACAGACACCCTCTTATCTATAGCATCCCATCATATCACAATATACAATAAATCTTTTTGTTGTTTCTAGAACACGACTGCTAGTTTCAAGAATCAGCGCCAGCATTATCTGCTAAATAACAACAGAAATTTCTATCTGTCATCAACCAAAATCAAAATGTCAGTGGTAGTTTTAGTCTGATTTCAATATTTATTTCATTTCCTGAATTGTAAATTATTAGCCGCAGTGATTCTAAGAATTAATTCGATTATTTGCAGTTATTAAGTAGTAACGATTCAGTTGTTGTAAGTTAATACTGTTTGTGGATGTTCTAATACTTTGTGATTATCATCACCCTTATCATCATCTTCATTATCCATCACTTTATTACTATCATTACCTATATTGGTAATCCATTAATATTGTAACTATTTTTTATGTTTGATTATTTATGTGTTCATGTATCGGATGGCTCTTAGTGCTATCTCACAGTGAGATAGCGGCCCCGGTATAAAAAGCCAAGAATAGCGGCCGAGAGTATTCGTCGTGCTGACCACACGACACCTCGTAATCTGCAGGCCTTCGGGCTGAGCAGGGGTCGCTTGGTAGGCAAGGCCCTTCATGGGCTGTTGTGTCATGATGGTGGTGGTGGTGGGGGGTGGGGGGGCATGGCTCTTAGTGCGAGGAGTGTCTGAGGACTTCTTCTTCTGCACGCCTGGTGCAGTTGTTTCTATTTCATGCCCATGGGTTACCGGCGCGTCTGGATGTGGGATTATGATGAAGATGATGATGATGATGTTGATGTGGGGAGAAGGTTAAATCCGGTGTTGGCATGAAACTATCTCCTGTTGAAGAACACCAAGGGGTCTGTTCAAAGCTTAACGTCTCCATCCGATGATCGATTCACCATCAGCAGCGTTATATGCTGTCACTCCATATGAACATTGCGGAGAGGTTTAGAATGTAATCCAGGCTTTTGGCACGCAATCTAGTGATTAGAAATTGTATACCACCACCTGTTCTACCTTGCTCGCCAAATTATGATGGTGAAAATATTTTCGACCAACGAGACTCGAACCGGCTAACCATGGTGTCAGACCATATAGACTTGACGCTTTGACAATCATGGCCATCAGGTAGGCTTTCTTATTCTTATTCTTATTATTTCCGTATGGACCCTGTTGGATCACGCAGTTCGTTTATCATTTACCTTTCTAGTCCACCTGAAGGCTTTCATTTCTTCTCCATGGGCTCTCCTCCTTTCTCCTGTCCACTTAGTTTCTGGTCTCCTTCGAACTTCATTCTCTGGCTGTACTACCCATCTGTTTACAATTTTTACGGAACAGATTTCTTTCTAATATTTCTGATATATCTATCTGGGATTCCTTCAGGTCTTTTTTGACTTCTTCGATGCATGGAACACTCTTCAAATTATTGATGTATATCATAATCTTGTGTGTGAGCCTTGTTGTTGGGAGTCTTTGAACGTGTCCATAAAATTTCAGTCTCAGTCTTCTAATATCTGCTCCGAGGTAGGACAGTTCCTCTCTTGCTTTACAGAATTCCAGTCTGTATCAGTCTTCAGTTTTTTCTGGACCTAGATTTTTCCTCATGATATTTCTTTCTCCCTTCAGAATGTTCACTATATCCCTTTATCCATTACGTACCAGCATTTCGCTCGCGTATAGAACTTCAGGTTTGATCACAGTATTGTAGTGCCTGATCTTTGTGTGCGTGGTCATGAATTATTATTATTATTATTATTATTATTATTATTATTATTATTATATCTCATAATCTAGTTAGATGGAAGACAGGGCCAAATGACCCAAATCTTGTCAGAAAAAATAAACATAATCTAATCTGACTGCGTCGGTTATGGACTGTATACAATCATTTGGCCAACTTTTAGAACCCCATCCTGTTTGAAGAATATTCAACAGCATGTTATTCCTCTATCACCTGTTGCTTTAAAGACCCCTGCTGTTACTCTGTCAGACTTCAAAGGTTACTCAAGAGACACTACTACTTGTAGAAGGATGCCTTGTGGTAGCATTTTACGTTGTCTAACTGCGTTTGTTCTCCTGTTGCTAGTGTAATAACCTCTAAAACCCGTTTCACAAGATTGGGATCTACCATAGTAGTGTAGTGGCTCCATAGGTTTCAGGCTGCCTTCACGAGGTTAATCGTCGTTATTTGCCATTTTCTTTACATGAAGCAGCAATAACAGAAATACCAGCAATCAATAATTTGTAATTCGTAACGCAAATATTCAGCTTCACAGTAGATATTAACGGTAACAAATATCGCAAACTCGTATTAATTTCCATGCACCAACTGTTCAATTTATTACAACTTAACACGGTTTTCTATTGCAAAGTTTTATCATAGAAATATCCGTAACCAACCTGTTATAAGCCAAATGGCCACATTACACTTATGCAATGCGATATCCAGCTTATGAATATGAAACAAATATGGAAATGATTAACAAAAGAGGCACGTTATTCCGATGACAGTTGGTGACCGTGTGACTGACAGAATGACATTCCATTTCCTACATGCTGGATGAACACCAACAGAAGGACACGTGATTTGCAGATGGATCACAGAGAGGCCTCTGGTTTTAGCCTGCAAGATTGGTATTACAAACCGAACACTCACTTCGACCATGTTGTAATTCATGGGTATATATACCAGTGGCGTATGCTATGATAAAGACGTTAGCTACCACTAGACTAGGCTACCCGTTTTCTATAGTTTGTTTAGTGAATGTCAAGCTCTAAGCGTTGTGAGCTGCAGCCAATTGCCAACGGAGTAGCCTGCTGCGTTGTCAGTGCTGTTTCACAACCTACTGCCCTGGCATCTGCTACTGTCAATAATCAACACTTGATCAGTAGAGATGGTAGCCAAGGTTTAGCAAATTATAGTCCAGCTTTGTGGCACAATAGATAGAATGCTTGCCTTTGGCCCGATGAGCCAGGTTCAATTCTCAGAATCAACCCCTCGTACTCATAATTCCTCTATCTCGGGGACTGGGTGTTTGTCACGTCTTCACCTTCCATTTCATCCTCATGAGGTCACCTCCAAGCCTATACAGATGCCATGCAACATTATTATTAATATCATTAAATAAAAAGAATTGAATTTTACAGTGTTACCAGTGGCCGTACCCATCGTTCACTGGTTTATTAGCTTCCTCGGGATATCAGTGGTGGTGTCCGACCCATGAACACAGGTTCGATTCCGACCAACGGAAGAGAGCACAAATCCTGAACGATTGCATTTCATTTCAGCAGATCTACCTATAAAAATTAAACTATATTACTCCTATAACAGCAGCCCTGTAGTGTCTTTCTATAAGGATGTAGAAGTAAACGGGAGTGAAATACCAGTACTCTGTTATCTGTCAGAAGTATGAGGTGAGGAAGTATATACGATGAGGAAAGCAAGTGTCAATTCGGGAGCTTTCGGAGAACTTCGAGTCTTCGATCTCCTTCGTTAGTAGTGGCGATCTGCCGGACCGAAGCCTTGCACACCTATACCTACCCCCAGGTCCCCGCACCTATCGCGCATTGAGCTGCCGGCCCTGCGAGGTGAGGCGAGGGGAGAGGGACACAGCGTCTGGGCTGCAATATGTTTTTCCGATGCCTCGCACTCAGAAATGCGAGCGACGTTTTATCTCATTGCGTTCAAGTTTTGTAAATGGAACAATGTGTCAGATGCTGACAATATAATGTGCTTTAGATTTCCATCGTTCACATTTGAGATTAGAGCTTCACCGGTAGCCTTGGTAGCTCTCAGTATATCCCATTGATACATACATACATACTGTACCCGTAAAAATGTGCTCATATCTTTAAGGCGCTTGATATTAAATTAATGAGCATGATTCTTAACCTAGGGAGTGGCTTTATCATTGGAGCTGGTACAGAGAGAGGTATAGTTACCAATTTGAGAGATTTTTTTGATAAATTGAGTTTATTGATAATCAAAAGCAAGTTCATATCACCTTCGTACAGCAGCCTGGAAGTGTCGTGGCTGGTTGGTACCTCCAAGTCCTGGGATGGTGCTGGACATCGACTGGGCAGGGACCACACCTGCTCGGATGAGGAGTTCTGGAATGTCTGGAGGTTCTGGAAATGTAATTCACACCTGAATTTCCTGCACGGCACTCCACACATTCAGGGCACTGTCTTAACAGATATGACCTTTTAATTATGGTTACTGCACTCTAGATATTAAATCAAAACGTTCTGGAATGATCACTCGAAGAACAAGTACTGGTAGAAATGCAAGTTCATAATGCAAGCTCACTGTAAGTCAGAATGTTTTAGAGGATTACTGTCACTGCAGTCCTAAACGCATAGTTCTGAAGATTTAATACATATTGGCAATGCACTGAATAAGTAGCACTCGGAAACTGTCCTGTTCCGTCAATAGGCGAAGTGAATAGCCATTAAAGAAAATAATATTTGAAAGAAAATGTCTGACTTCATAAATTATGGATCACTCAAAATACTGGAAAGTTCTAGGCTTTCTGGGAACGCGATATGCGTATTCTGAATTGTCATAGTCTTTAAGAATCAAAACATAAGTCCCTGTGCAGCACTTGGAAAGTATTGCATATTTCACAATTAAACGTAATGTTGAACGTCCCCTAAGTTCCATAGTCTTTACAAGGCGTAAATTCAATGAGGCACTTGAGAAAACAAGTCATATCGTTCACACGAAAGTTTATGTTGGTAGGGCACAAGTTCACCCTACACGCTCAGAAAAGGTCAATGTTCCAGAAATTGATTCACAAAATACAAGTTCGAATAAGTTCGAAACGTAAGTTCAATGCGGTACACAACACTTTTGAAAATTCAAAGTCCTTTCAATCGTCGTCGAATAACCAAGTCCCTATGTGGCACTTCAAAAAAAAAAGTTCCAATGTGTAGAAAAAACAAAGTTCCAATGTGCCAAAATATTAAAGTCCCAACACGACACTCGAAGAAAATAAAGTTCCGTGGTGTCAAAATATTAAAGTCCGAACACGACACTCGAAGAAAATAAAGTTCCAACGTGTCGAAATATTAAAGTCCCAACACGACACTCGAAGAAAATAAAGTTCCGATTACAATGTTCCAGTATGTCACCTTAAGAAAAAAATAAAGTCTTATCGCGACACTTGGCGAAAATAACTAAGTTCCAATGAGACGCTTCAGAAAAACAACAAAGTTCTTATATGGCACTTTCAGAAAATATCAAAGACTAATCACGGCACACGAAAAATAACAAAGTTCCAATGTGTCAATATGACAAAGTTCCAATACGATGCTCGCAGAAAATAAAGTCCCATTCAGGCACTTCAAGAATATGATAAAGTCCCGATATAACACTTAGAGAAAATACCGAAAACTTGGATTTCGCACACTGTCAACTAGAAGTTCGACACGCACAATAATTCTCCTGTCACCTGTGTCACAGAGACGGCGGAGTGACAGACACTGAATTCGTAGGTCGGGTGTTCGCATGGAATTGTCTAGAACTCGGGTACTATCTACACTTAGAACTTCTATAATACTCGGTGGATTTTCTTGAAATCTTAACAGATGACGTCCATTGTAAAGGTTTTTAAGATGGCAGTCTCAAAATAGCGATAAAGTAGCTCAAAATGTACTTTTGAGGATGATCTGGAACATTACCATATATAGTAGCGGATAGCTGGCTTACGGCGGCCACGTTACTCGCTGGGTACGTCACTGCATTCGGCGGGCTGCGTACCTTCCACCTCGCGCGAAGTTCAACAAACATACTTCGGACTTCTCTCGTAGCGGCGTTCCCGGTACAATACATACATACATACATACATACATACATACATACATACATACATACATACATACATACATACATACACGCATATATACATACAGTCCGGCTCCATGGCTAAATGGTTAGCGTGTTGGTCACAGGGGTCCCGGGTTCGATAGCCGGCAGGGTCGGGAATTTTAACCATCATTGGTTAATTTCACTGGCACTGGGGCTGGGTGTATGTGTCGTCTTCATCATCATTTTATCCTCATCACGACGCGCAGGTCACCTACGGGTATCAAATCGAAAGACCTGCACCTGGCGAGCCGAACATGTCCTCGGACACTCCCGGCACTAAAAGCCATACGCCATTTAATTTTTTTTCACATACATACATACATACATACATACATACATACATACATACATACATACATAATGCATGCCGTGTGTCCACAATTAAACTGACGGTGTTCAGCGCGGCACAGTAAGGGCTGTAATGTTAGTAGGTGTCTGAAATTTCGTAAATACAGTATTTATGCGAATAACCCCCGCATATTTAAAAAATGAGACCTGAAGTTGGGGCGCGGGTCTTATTTGCGTCAAGTTTGGGAACACGCCCCTAGTTTACGTAGTTTTTGATGTTGGGTGTACAGTTATGTTTTGTGTAACCGCAGGTGGAATGAAACTGCCCCTATATGTCATATTTAAACGGAAAACAATTCAATCTTTTAATTTAAAACTGCTTAGCATTTTTTAAAGTAATATTTTACGGAGTAATTTAAATTCCAATTTTCTCGGCGTCACGATAGAACGCGTCTTCCGGAAAGTGCAGTGGTAGCTATCCGCACTTTCACTCGCTTCGGTGTGTCTACAGTGTGTTTTATAGTTGCTAAGTTCAGTGAAATCGTAATTCGTTTGCATTCAGCGTTTTAAGGAGCACCACAAAATCACCTAACAGGCAGTATGCGGAGAAGCAGAATCCGCGAACACAGGCGATGCCGACAGTAGGCGAAAGAGCGTGGCTCATAATTCTAATCAGTTTGTACGCACCGAACAATATTGTCAATGCCGATGAAACTGTATTTTTGTTTAATTCCGAGATCAACGGACGTATGGTTTTAAAGTAGATGACGTCAACGTACTGTGTTGAAATGCAGATGGAAGCGAAAGACATCCTCCCCTCGTAATAGGAAAGTTCAATAAGCCACGATGTTTCGGTGCAAGTGAACGGCAACTAAAAATGCAAACATTACAGCAATCCAAAAAATAAGGCACTTGCGCAGAGGAGTCAGCATAATTTGCCCTCGTCTTTGAATATAGGATTTTTTTTCTTTCGTTGCATGAGGTTATGTTTGCCAGTGATTTATCCAAGTGCTTTATCTGAATAACGGAAATTCACCTTGTTGGATACATTTCTGAAGTAGACTTTTTCCATGGCACTTGAAAGGTTTAAACTGTGAAACAATGTAACGGGTCTTAGAATATTTTGTGACGCGGCTAGGGTTGGTATTTCTGAATTACAATTTGGCGGTTAATTAGAAATCATGTAATTCGAAGTTATATATTTACGTCTCTACTACTTCGAATTAAGGAGGTTTTACTGTATCGCAAAACTAAAAAGTGAAGAATTCACAGGTGTGTCGAAAGTGTTTACATTGCACGGAAAGAATTGTCCACCACTGGTCGTGTTACTAGCCTAGTAAAACGAGACCGCGTGTGAGAAGTGTTTTCGACGTGGAGTGTGATAAATTTGTAAGGAGAGGATTCTAGTGATGCAAGAGAGAAAGAATCTTCCATTCTACAGCGAATCGGGCCTATTGTAAGTTCACACTAATAAAATATCTGTCACGTAAGAAGGCCTACTTGCCAGTTTTTATGGCAAATATATTGTATAGCAGTGATAATGTATTCTTATCATCTCAGATATGTTTAAGCAAAGCAGGTATATCCGTCATGTTCATATTTACGTAAATACCACGTGGAGCTCGAGGAGTGGTATGAAATGTTTGTTTAGACCTACGTTACTCTTGCGATGGATCAAATTTTAGTTCGTTTCATTTTTCTCAAAATGGTCCTTCCTAAAAATAGGGTGCTTGGGTTATACTGAGGCGGGGATTATTCGCGTAAATGCGGTATTATGCTAACTAAGTAATGCGAATTATGATACAAAAATGATTAGTTCCAAGTCATGCCCCCACACGAAGATATGGCACTGTAAGCTATGGTAGGGACACAGAAAAATACAGGAAAGACCAAAACACATGATAACGGTTATTCTGGTACGTTTATTGGCATTTATAATTAGAAACACTGTTCGATATGGTCTCCCAACTGAACAGTATACTGCATCCGTAACATGGCATGGTGGACAGTTGCCCGCAGCGTATCGGGTGAAATAAGAGCGACATTTCGTCGAATGCTAGCCTTCAGATCAGGCAGAGACCGGATATGAGTCTGATAGACATGATCCTTCAAATATCCCCAACTAGATTTAGGTCTGGGGATCTTGAAGGCCACACATCTCGAGAGATAATGCGGCCCTTACTGAAGGATTTTGCAGCAAATCTTTCACCTGTTGAGTGACATGTGGTGTTTCCCCACTTTGTATGAAAATAACGGTGTGGCCACAGTCGAGTTCTTGAAAAGCTGGAATCACGCGTAGCACAAGGAGGTCGCTATAACATGTGGATGTTACTGTACACCTAATAGGTCCATGAGCGGTCATCTCCTCAAAGAAAAACGGACCAAGAATGAATGAGCTAGTAAAACCACAACAAACAGTCACGTACGCTGACCGCAATGGTTGTTTCTGCAACAATCAAGAGACATACACAACCTAGTTCCTCCGGAAGAAAATTCTACGCGTCAAATTTACGGAAAATTGCACGTTTTGACTGCTTTCAACGCCATATATTTGCCTGGTGGCAAGACTTTGAACTAATCTTTTTTTTTTGTATGAAAATTCGCAAGCGCATTGCTTAGTTTGCATATCTACGAAGTTTCAGACTCCTAAGATCATACAGCCTGTGCTCTGCCGCGCTGAACATCGTCATTTTAATTGTGGACACCCGGTACATTGTTCAATCAATCAATCAATCAATCAATCAAAAAATCAATCAATCAATCAATCAATCAATCAATCAATCAATCAATCAATCAATCAATCAATCACTAGTGATCTGCATTTAGGGCAGTCGCCCAGGTGGCAGATTCGCTATCTGTTGCTTTCCTAACCTTTTCTTTAATGATTGAAAAGAAATTGGAAATTTATTGAACATCTCCCTAGATAAGTTATTCCAGTATCTAACTCCCCTTCCTAAAAGCGAATATTTTGCACCAATTTGTTCGCCTGAATTCCAACTTTTCTTCATATTATGATCTTTCCTACCTTTAAAGACACCACACAAATTTATTCGTCTACAAATTTCATTCCACGCCATCTCTCTACTGACAGCTCGGAACATACCACTTAGTCGAGCAGCTTCCCAGCCCGAACTTTGCAACATTTTTGTAACGCTACTCTTTTGCCGAAAATCACCCTGAAAAATCAAGCTGTTTTTATTTGGATTTTTCCCGTTCTTATATCAAATAATCCTGGAGAGGGTCCCATACACTGGTACCATACTTTAGTTGAGGTCTTACCAGAGACTTTACATCCTTGTGCAACCATGTGCAGAGATTTGTACCCTTTATTTACAATTCCATTTATGTGATTACCCCACTGAAGATGTATCCTTATATTAACACCTACGTACTTACAATGATCCCCAAAAGGAACTTGCACCCCAAAACTGAGAGCGCTTTGTATAATTATGAAACTCACAGCCTGACTTTTAACATACATGAGTGAGTCAAATTAAAACCTCAAATACTATTTTAAATCTATTTAAATAAGCAAATGCGGTACACAACTGTATCATTTATCTATGTAATCTCAGTTACTTTCGATGCACGTCCTCCACAGCTAACAAAGTGCATGGATTTATAACAGGGTATAGCAGACAGTGAGAAAAGGAAGGGCAAGGCGACGGCGAGTACAATTTAGTATTTTATTTCATAAAGTGTTTTGTTTAATTTTTATGGTATAGTAAAGTCAAAGATAAATCAGTACGTGAAGTTAATATTTAGAAAACACGAACAGAAACAGTAGTAACTCCGACGGACTGCAAAAACGGCACAACTCGCAACAACATGAAGCACACCTCAAGCTCCTTACAAATGAAAAAGATTCATCCTAATCTATATTTATTCATAAAGACCTCTGCTCTAGTTCGTGTGTGTTCCTGAGGACAGAAGAAAAGAAAAAAATATCTTGAACTCCGTACCAGGAACTATTTAAGTGGTGAAGAGGTGAAACAAATACTTCACCATTAGCATCAAGGACAAGGATATTAGTGTTTCCATAGGCAGGCTTAAACCTGTTTAGCAACTAGTTAATGAAGACACAATGAATATTGTAGGTGCTAAGTCAAACCCTAAACAAACTCAAGTGGAATCATAACCTGTTCCTGAGCGACGCTGTGATAAACAGAGACAAGGATAACAAGACTCAACGCAGTGAATGGGTGGAAATCTAACCAACGAGTAGTGTGGTGAAATTTCCTGCCAGATGTTTTGACAGAATATAGTATAAAAATTCCCATACTTGAAAAGGAAGCAGTGCCTTTTATAACGTTGTTTATAACTTGGATCTTTTTATTTTCTTTGAATTCTTAGTCTTAGGTCACTTCTCGTCATGTATTCATTAATCTAACTATGAATAGTTGTTAAAATCTCCCCTTTCCACTTTAGCGTAACTGTAGTTACTGAACTAGCAGGGCAGTGAAATAACATAATATAGCAGGTAGTGAAAAAGCAAGGGCAGTGACTGTACATATGCAATTCTTTGTAGCTTTGTTTCATAAAGTGTTTTTTAAATCATTACGAGTATTTTAAAGTGAAAAATAAACACTTTAAGAATAATGGGATAATAGAAATTGAAAAAAAGAACCTTCGCAAAATCAACATAACATACGAAATTGTATGAGATATGCCCAGATTTAGAACGTTGGTGAAAACATAATTTTTATGAAAACGTCAATGAGAGAACCAACGCTGAATGGACGGAAGAACGGAAGAAATTTCATAGAGAGAGCATGAAGAGATTCTGAGAAGGAAAGCAATAAAATTCAATCACGCTTCTCAGTTGGGCTCAAAGCTATAAGAATAAAGTGAGAGATGAATCAGCAATAAAGCTGATAGTTGGAAAATATGAACAGCAACATATTCCTCTAGGAGAGAAAAAACTCCCTTGTTTGTATGCGCTATCACTCGTGCCCCACTTTCAACATAATGGAGCATATTTCCTCTCAGTGCCTCCGTGAGTGGCACAAATTTGTGGTAATCACTAGGGGCAAGATCTGGTGAATATGGCGGATATGTACGACAGTCAAAATACAGTTAATGGATGGTTGCAGCTGTTGCACAGGCAGTATGGTGCCTGGTATTGTCGTCTGGCTTATGTGACAAACGTGCATCACCATACTAAATCATTTGTCATTTATCGATGAATTTAAAAAGGTTCCACGCCTTGGCTACTCAGAATATAAATAACAGACCGCCGGTATTCTTCCATGCATGTCTAAAATCTGGTGAATATGGCTAATTTAAAAACTGGAATTTTGATAGTGCTGCTCCCTATAGGACATTACTTAAAGATTTTATTTAACAGTACTGCCAACGGACAGAACGGCGGTGGGACATCGTGTTTTACTGCACTTGTAAGTTTTTAATGGATTTCTCTTTTTACAACTTGCTTTACATTGCACCGACAGAGATAGGTCTTATGGCGACGATGGGATGGGGATACGAGTGGAAAGGAAGCGCCCATGGCCTTAATTAAGGTACAGACCCAGCATTTGCATGGTGAGAAAATGGGGAAACAATTAAAAACCATACCCAGTGCTGCCAACGGTGGGATTCGAACCCTCTACCTCCCAAATGCAAGGTCACAGCCGTGGGCCCCTAACCACTCGGCCAACTCGCTCCGTGGCTGAAATGAAACTCTTGGAGAGGCACATAGAAACTGGTGCACCAGGAAAGTACCCTATGCTTCGCTGAAGTGGAACACTTGAGCAGGCGTATTTTTAGAATCACACAATATAGAAATTTGTGGTTTGTCTGGGGTTTGTTTTATTTCGAGATTAGCGTCTTGTTAATTCAGTTGAATAAAAGTGCAAACAATAAATAAAGCAACGCGGAGATTGTGCCATGGTTGGCTTTCAGACAAAACAGTTCATAGTGATTTCGGTATTTGAATATTTGTCTCCTTCATTCTGGTTCTTAATATATTTGCTTAAAATGACGAAAAACTATGAAATTTGGTGGTTTATAATAATTTCAATGATGGGACAATGAGTAGACTTAAGAGTTTGGAGAATCATGAGGTGAAGTTGGGGGACAACACAGTCACAGGAATACAAGAACTGGGCATGGTTCGTGTACACAGAGCAGAGTTGGCAGCTCAATGAATAACAAGAGAAGCCAGTTGAGAAGGAAGTTAATAGATGGCAGTGATGGAGAAGAGCATCCAGACTATGTATCAGTACGTTTATAGGTCACCAGAGTCACAAAAGTTTGAGTTGCTGCTGAGATTTACGATTCAAACACTTCAAAGTTTATTCAAAATAATTATACTTTTCACTATAAGTCACCCATTTTTCCTAGCTTAATGAATCTTTTTAAAAAATCTATGATACTTCTTTTATAAAAGTACAATTAAGTTTCGTTTTTAAAAATATTGTATAGTGTAAAAACTCATTCTTTACTGAACATTTTCCATAATTATACCAGTGTGTTCTAATTATTATTATTATTATTATTATTGTTATTATGTGGGAATACGTTGCAGATTCTGACTCAAGGGAAACAAATGCGAATATCTTTCATTCAAAGAGGGGAGGAATTTCTGGGTCAAGGAATCCGACTACGACTACATTCATCGCAGTGCTAGCCAGCCGTGTTCTTGTAGGAACTAAAACCGTTCGTCCAAACTTACCTTGCTGTTACCATCCTTCCCGTCAATAGCATATTACGGTCAAAGAACAGGTCTTCTCTCATCATGCATTTCACTTTGACTCACTTCATTCAAAGTCTCTGCATCCACTTCTACATATAGACCTCTATTTACCTCACCATTTTATGCGGTGCCCTGCACTTCGGAAGAGAGATCTACTCTGGCATTCATGGACGAGCGGTTACGGGACTGTATTTTGATTGAGAGAGTTGCTTTAAAGGTCAGTGGGCCAAGGAGGAATTGAATGTACAGAGTCTAAAAATAATACTGTAGTAAGCTAACCATGGGAATTAATACGGAAATTAAAATAGTGAGGTTAAAATTGGAGAAGCATGAAATGGCAGGCTACTGTAGTTTAGCTACTACCAGATTACTTCATACCTTGCTCAGTTTACGTCTACGTATTCAGGTGCTTACGTTTTCCAGACGTAGAAGTTAATCATAATGACTAAAAAGTTTAAATATGTTTGGGTTATAGTATTTAGGAATTTTCTGCGTACCATATTTTACTGCTTCAGCCCTAAGAAGATTATTTTAACAAAGATCTCTTACTTTACCCCTTCACCCTCGGTTGTCAGAGCAAAGCTCTTTTACCCAGCCTTGGAGCACTGCAAGTGTCAGGAGCGCATATTATTTGTAAATTTTGCAGTAATTGTACATGTAATAATTGGACAATCTTTCCTTAGTCTTTCTGTTCATTGCTGAGCGCCGTAACCCCATTTTCCGTATTATTTGTGTGTTGTATCCTTGAAGAGATGTCTCCATCCAGAGTGGTCTAAAGTTGTTCTTAATATAATCCCAAGGAGGTAGGTCAATGATCATCTTATCTTGATCTAATCATCCACAGGCTTTTCTTACTCATGGTCTTCTACCTAACTTTTCTGTCTTTGTAAAGTACTGTCCTTCTCGTAATTTAGCCAAGGAACTGGAGGAAACAGTCAATTTCACGGCTAGATAGACATTTCTTAATGATTATTTCATCTATAATGGGGGAAATTCTTGTTCTTTACCGCCCAGGGTAAACGCAGTATTCTCTGCCAACACCACATCTCAAAGGCATCGATTCGATTTTTTTCCCTTAGCTTTCATAGTCCAGGTCTCTCAGCCATGCAAAGGATGGAGAACACCAGTGATTCAAACAAGCGCATCTTCAATGATTTTGATATTTTCTAGTTCAGCCAATCTAGGACAATACACAATGTTATCTCCTTTTCACAGTTTTCCGTGTCACTAACGACTGACACCAGGTATATGAATTCCTTTACTACCTCCAGGTTATTTAGGCATCCTATAACTTGAATTTGACTTTGTTGAACAACTACCATTAGGTCTTTTCATGTTTACGTCCAGACTATAATCAATACATAGTTGCAAAATAGATTCCAAATAATTTTGTAAATATTTGGAGGCGTAATTCATTGTCATATTTTACACGTTTTTAAATGGCTGAGCTACAATTATTATGTATTCAAGAAATGGTTGAAAATTACTAGGAAAAGGAAATGAAGGTTTCTACCGATCGTCCTTTTCTGGTTCCGAGTACAACGTCCTGCAGCTGCAGTGCCAAAAATACACTGACTGAGCAAATGTCATGGGATAGCGGAGCACTGATGCGCAGGTGTGTTGTCTGCGCACCACACGCCCCCTGTGCCAGCGGCAGTTGAATAGGATACCTTGTGACAGTGGCTGTGCATGTGACAGGTGTAACATGGAACGTCGTCGTAAGCTTACACCGTTGAAACGGGGTATGGTGGTCGGTGCCCGACGGATGGGAAGTGCGATTTCGGAAGTTGTGCCGAAATTCGGCTTCACACGATCAACCGTGTTCAGGGTGTATCGTGAATGGTTGAATGCGGGTGTCACCGTCCACAATAGACGAACAACTGGCCGTCCAGCCACCCTCGATGACCGTGACCGGCGACATCTGAGATGGATTGTCAATAGTGGCAGACGGGCAACCGTTCAACAAATCACGGCTCAATTCAACACAGGCCATGCAAGACACGTCTCCCAGTGGACAATCCGTAGGAACATGGGTTCTATAGGGTTTTGGGAGCCGGCGCCGCACACGGGTGCCACTGTTAACCGAACGATAGTGATGTTAGTGCCAAAAAGAAAAAAAAGGAATTAGAAATACGCATTTGTATAAGTGTAATAAAATACAAATATATGTAGGCTATAATGACAAAGAAGTGTATCCACGATATGCTAATGTACCTTGCCGGTAGTTTGATATTTAACCTAATATTTTTGCTTATTAATTATTCATAATTTAATTGAAAATAACTTCTCCAACCGTTCTAATTTTTCTTCTGGAATACTGAATATAACTGAAGTACCACTAACAAGGCGTGAATGGGGAATTTTAATTTTCATTTAAGAAGCATGTACCATGTATCACTATATATTAAAATATGTATAATGTTATATTTATTTTATTGAAGCCTCCGTGGTTCAGGTGGCAGCACACCGGCCTCTCACCGCTGGGTTCCGTGATTCAAATCCAGGTCAGTCCATGTGATATTTGTGCTGGACAAAGCGGAGGCACGACAGGTTTTTCTCTGGGTACTCCGTTTTTTTCTGTCATTTTTCATTCCAGCAACACTCTCCAATATCATTTCATTCCATCTGTCATTCATTAATAATTGCCCCAGATGAGTGCGACAGGCTTCGGCAGCCGCCACAATTCCCATCCTCTCCGCTAGATGGGGGCTTCATTCATTCCATTCCTGACCCGGTCGAATGACTGGAAACAGGCTGTGGATTTTCATTGTATGTTTTATTGTGCAACTTGTTTTTAAAATCCCCTAAGTCACAGAGTTTTAAACTGACCTATAGACAAAGTTAATAAGGAATAAAACATGTCCTACTTCCATGATGTCTTCATATAGGTGTTAATCTTCGGAGACAAATAGTTTTCTGGTTTATTCACCAGTCATTTTTTTCCTGTTTTCCCAAAAGTTTACATTTCGTGACTTACAGGGTTTCAAAAATAACCGACTCAGTTGCCTTCAAAGAGTCACACCAATATTATAAAATCAATACGTTAGTTAACTTATGCAAATAGGACTGATGACTGACACTGTTATATGCTTGAGATCTTATAAAATCGCCCTGGGGCTGATGAAGTACACTTCCCATGAAGAGAAACTTTCCACACCGTCACTAAAGTGATGAAATTCCGGACCGTCCCTTCAAGTAATTTCCATTACCGTTCTTACTTTGTAATCACGGTTAAAAGCTGAAGTAGTCCAGTCTAATCAGAAAATGTAGTGTTTTCTTATTATGAGGCATTACCATTTCGCCACGGAAATTGATATAATTTCCTCAAGAACTTCCTCTGGTTTGGCCATTGATTCATCAGTGGAGAGAGCATGCAAGACGATTACAAAGGGAAAGAACGCAAGTGGTCTGTGGATTTATCAAAGCCCATCATCACCTACCTATCTCCTTCTCTCCATTTCTCTCATCCCTTTGTTTATTCCTCCCTGGTCTTCACAATAATGTAAGACGGGAGATTCTCTGTCTAACGGACGACCTGTCAGGCGGTGTTATAATTAAAGTAATCTAGAAATAACATTCCAGCTCCGTCACTGTTGTGAAGACAAAGCTAGCCTCTAACGAGCAAACAGAAGACCTTTATACAATTTAAAATAATTTGGTCATTATTGTTGTTGTTTCTCTTAGGGATTAATTCTGGTTCTTCTAATATCTGTAATATGCAGTCCGAACTCGGATATATATAGGGAAGATTCCTTAATAATCATTTATTTATTTATTTATTTATTTATTTATTTATTTATTTATTTATAGTGCTTCAGACAGGTATAAACCTAATGATGTGAAATACGTATACATAAGCTATTACATTAAATAAAAACAAAATTATACTGTATTATCTCCTATGAAAGTCTTTGTAAAATAAAGTCATATACAAAATAACAATACACTTTTCTTCAGTAACATATCATTACAAGTATTCAGTTATACACCCACATAATGTTGCAAGGTATTTAAAATATTAACATTAAAATTATTTACTAACGGTTTATAACCTGTATTGGTACTGTACTGTATTTATACATCATGGCAGTGATGTTATCGAAGTTGATGATAATGATGAGGTAGATGGTATTACTAGAACTTATAAATTTAACTAAAACTATGAACTTAACAAATAAGAGTCAGCAAAGTGGGATTTTTAATTTAGAACACAAAACCATCAAGTTTTTGTTTACATTGTTGTTTTATGGAAGAGTATGTAGTTGCAAACATATCTAGTCTGTACTCATTGCTATATTTATTAAATATTTTCATTGAGTTTAACACTGGTAAATTACTATATTGTTGGGTTCTTGATCTAGGCCAGTGGAAGGTAATATCTTTTGGGCGCTTAGATGGATTAGGGACAGATAAGTTGGACAGATAAGAGAGCGAGTTAAGGCTACTAATCGTATTGTTAAATAATTTATAGAAAAATAGAATAACTGAAATTACACGTCTTTTGCTAACGACTTATAGCCATGTTTATTATTATTATTATTATTATTATTATTGTTGTATGTCCGGCGCTCCCTTCTCGCTCCGCCAGCCAGCTACACGCGCGCCATGTGTCATTCTTCTAGCCTCGACGCGCAGCCCTCAGTGCGCGTGCCTGAACAGTCGTGTGTGTACTATAAAGAGGAACTCCCAGCCTGTCCAGATGCCCACTTGCCCCGGTGTCCAGCTCCAGAATACACCCTACGTCGAGCACGGAGGCTACTCCTCTTGAAAATGTGCTTCGACCAGGTGGACTGAATTTCTGGCAGTACGAGGTCTCACCTCTGGTCACCGCTCCTCTTCCGCTGCCCATATCCAGTCATACTATTACATACCGTTATATTTCCCTAATTAATGCAAGCTCCCTTGGTTTCGCCAAGTAAGAATTCTTCCAACATTGAACTTGCCTTTATGAACTCAACAAGGAAGGACTTTCCAAAACATTTATGTCAGTACTTCTGATAGTTTTCGACTATCGACTTTTCATATCAAGGACTATCTTTTCGAGATAGAAGTGGATGTAAATACTGTAAACTTGTATATAGTGTACAAAAGATAGACTCTTTCTCAAGATTCCTAATTCATTTGCTTCAAGTTAAATTTCATTTTTATTTGTGTAAATAGTGTATTTTGCATTTGAAGCGAATAATAAAGTTGTGTTTTGTAAATCTCAACCTTGGTTACAACAATTATTATTATTATTATTATTAATTCGTTATGCCAAATTAAGGCGAGCGTTTCAACTTATTAGCATTTTTGTGGTTTTTCTCTCTTCCCAATATCTCTTCATCCTGTCGCTGTGTTACTTTTTACGTTCTTCAGTCCATCTTGTATTTAGTCGGGTGGGCTTTACAGAAAATTTTTGTGATTTAAGTTTTGAATTTTATTCTATCTTGAATGGCTTCTTCACTGATGCCAATTTCATTTAGGTCTTCTCTGATTTATTTTAGCCAATTTATTGAGATTTTTCATTGATAAGGATAAGTTTAAAATTTTCTTTGTGGATCAGTTATTATCCACTAGATATAAGTGACCAGAAAATTTTAATCTTCATTTCATGTTTGAATACATTACTTTTTTTTGTAACTTGATAGATTTCATGTGATTTCTTTATCATCCAAATTCCATTTTCACATTTTTGGTCCTAAGATTTTCTTGAGGATTTTTCTTTTTTGTTGTTCGATCATCTTTATTCGAGATTTGCCACTAATTACGAGTATAATAGTTTTAATTGCTTAAAGCGCTTCTGTTTTAGCAACTGTGTTATAATGTGGTAATTTTGCCTTTTTATATAGTTATTTTATTGTTCCAAATAATTTTGTATGCTCTTTTAAGTTCTGAAATTCTTTGTTAGCCTGCTGGTTCAATAATTTCACCTAGACTCCTAAATTTTTCTACCTGAGCGATACTTCCATATTTGGCGATTGGCGGTTGACTGTTGAAACCTGATGTAGTTCCTTCCATACATCTTGTCCCTTCGTAAGAAATTTGGAGTCCTGTTTTGGCTGCTTTTTCATGGAGTTTTCCTACAAACTGGATTGCTTCCTGTCTGTTGTTGGATAGGATGACAATGTCATCAGCAAATGCTAGGCAATTAAGGTGAATTTTGTTTTGGATACATCTACCAATATTTATACCTTTAGTTTCACTTTGAAATATCCTAATAACTTTCTCCAGAACTAAATTAAACAGTAAGGCAAATAATCTTTCCCCTTGTCTGACTCCTGTTTTGATTTCAGATGTTTCAAAAATTTATCCTAAAATTTTGACTTTCGAGGTTGTGTCGGTCAATGTTTGCTTGATCAATTCTCTTGTCTTCTTGTCAACTTTGAATTCCTCTAGCACGTTAAACACTGTCCGTCGGTCTCCGGAGTCGTATGCTTTTTTTTAAGTCAAAGAATGTGACCACTGTCTGCCTGGTTTTTAGAATTTGAAGAATAGTTTTAAGGTTGAAAATTTGCTCTTCACACGATCTCCCGTTTCGAAATACTGCCTGACATTCACCGATTAAGTGCACAGTTTGTTCTGACAACCTATTAAGCAGGGCTGTAGAGAATATTTTGTAGACAATCGGCAGCAGAGAAATTCTTCTCCAGTTGTCCATAAGTGATTTGGGCCCCTTTATTATGAAGTGGGTGAAATTAATGCACACTTCCATACTTTATGGATTTTCTGAGTAAGCTTATGTCGTGTCGTATTTTTTGGAGGATCAGAACCAATTTGTCGCCATCTAATTTCAACATTTCTGCATTTAGTCAGTCTTGCTTATATGTCTTTTATTGTTATTATTGAACCCAGGAACCTAAACTCGGTTTACTGTGTGTGTAAACCAGGGTCTAAGACTACATTAATCAAGTCCCCTGAACAATTATATGACACAATTAAGTCGCTTAACAAAAATGTATGTTGGACCTAAAGTGTCGAGTGTGTGGTGTGCGCATTGGTGTAAGGGTAAATACGAGACCAATCACCTCCGAACTAATCAGGGCAAAAGCAGGTTCACGCCTGGCACTTCAGTCAACGAAGGTACTGGCAAAAGGAAGGGAAAACGATGGTAATAAGAAGAAAACTGAGAGAGACAGTTGACCAAGAGAGGGCAGCAAGCCCCGTCGTCACCTCTGTATTTCCCCAATTTGTAACCCTAAGTGAAGTGAGGGACCGAACTCGATAACTGACATCACTTAAGTGCGGCCAGTATCCAATATCGGGGAGATAGTGGGTTCGAACCCAACTGTCGGCAGCCTGAAGATTGTTTTCCATGGTTTCCCATTTTCACACCAGTCTGTACCGTAATTAATGCCACGGCCGCTTCCTTTCCCCTCCTAGCCCCTTTCTGTCCCATTGTCGCCATAAGACCTATCTGTGCCGGTGCGACTTAAAAAACTTGTAAAACAATTAAATGAGCCTTCACATTACACTTTTTTCTTCTTTTTTAGAATTTGTTTTATGTAGCACCGACACAGATATGTCGTACGGCGGCAATGGGATATGAAAGGCCCCATTTATCATTTTGAAAACATTGAGTTTGTATTTAATGAAACTCCCCGATAAACAATAAAAACAATAATATCGGCGGAATATAATCCGCGGGTACCGTGACTGGGAAAGGCCGACAAACTAGGGCCCCGAGCTGGAAATCGGGCTCTTGTCTTAGTGCTGTTAAGAGTCCAAATGCTACTTGAATGAAATGCGAATGAGCAAAAAGACAAGGTTTATTCAATCAAGGTGAATCAAATTAAAAGAAGGTGAATTAAATTAAAACAAGACTAGTAATTGTAGCAAATACATATATAACACAATCGCCAGCGTTTGGGCAGTATCCTGGCCATTCACAAACTAACATACCAACATGTTTCCACATCATAATTTGAAATCATTCAACTTTCTTTTTTAAATGTTCAAAGGCAATTTCTAGTAATTGCAAAAATGAGCCACGAAGGTCACACTTTCCTGGGGATATGTTATTCCTCGAAAACATGTAATTCCATCCACCCGCATACATCTTACCTTTTCTTTTTTTTAGACAATCGATCACCCTCGTTATCCGCCCCCGCATCAAGAAATAAGCAAAGGTATATATATATGTTCCGAGAGCTCCAGGGAGATAAAAAAAGGGGGTAAACGAGCTCGTTAATCAAAGACCAAACAAAATAAATGACTGAGGTCAAAACAGTGCGAAAAACGACGAGAACAAATAAATTAAACAAGTTGGCAATAAAAAGAAATAATATAGTGAGAAGCCTACACGGGTGCAAAACTACAAGCCTAGAATCGGCATTAACCCTTTATAAGGCGGTGGGAATTATTTTTCCACCTCGATTTTTTGTCATTTCTGGGCGCTGGGAATTTATTTCCCATGTATTGATGTGTGCTGCACTCTTGGGAATATCCGTGGAACTATTCTGATCTCCTTGGGATCTTTAGCTTCTTTGGAAAACATCTGAAAAGCGACATTGTGCTAGCGCAACACCTGTTGTGAATATTTATGATGTGAAAATAGGGTAAGAAATCAACATTTTATAAGTCTATACACTCTCATTTGTTCTGAGATTATTTACTTCCTTTTACCAATTGAAGAGTTCTGAGATATAAATTTATATTACATTGTATATGGAAATATGCTTCCCATAGCCCACATAGGTGTCCGAAATATTTCTGCTAAATAAAAGGTGAACTAGCTGAACTGAAATTGTGTCCGTAGGTGGGCCATGGGAAAACTGTTCCCACTTCTGAATGGCAGAGAGCAGGCGGTGGGAAGTAAATTCCCATCTTATTACTGACCTCTTGAGCACTGGATTGTCTTTTTTTTCTGTTAAATTGTATTATTCAGCACTTATAGAGTCTGTAAATAAAATTAGTTAGGGTTAAAAAGATACAATGAAAATTAATAATCGAAATGGGTTATAGATACGACACATGTACTCCAACACACCCACGCACTCACCGACACCGCCATTCATTTCGGCACTGATATGTAAACATAAGACAGGGCACGCAGATCCAACACTAATATAACATCACAAATATCGCTACCCCAAGGTCATCTAAGGGTCACTCAGACGGGCATAGGAACGTGCACGAGGAATACGGCAGCAAGACCGTGTAATCCAACGCACCAAAGTATTCCTATCACGACCGCGATTCGTACAAGGCAAGAGTGTTCTCGCGATGACACGAAAGACAATCACAATCCGATGGTTCATGGCAAGCGACAAAGCTGACACAATTATACAGTATATGCTGGACCATCTCATAATCAAAAAGCATATCAATCAAGTACCAAGGTCACATGCACACAGCCCTTTCATGCAACGGAGTAACATAGCATATGGAAAACAAGAAAAATCGAAATTTAAATATAAGATAACCTACAAATACAGGAGCTTTCAAGGAGTCCACTAATACCTGGAGCTATCAAGGACTCAAACAGAAAAGTGAAAGATAGTTGCAGATACACTTAAAGCGTTTAAAAACATTCTGATAAATCGAAAACGCTACTCCAATGTGCAGGGAAGCCATTTTCCTTACTGTCCCCAAAAATACAACAACCAACACAGTCAATGAGGTAAAAGATAAAAGATTCCCAGGTGGCAGGACGTTTGACCTTCGGCGACCAACATCGAGATGTCCGCGATCTCTCGTACACACATGGTACTATTTAACGCATACAAAGTGAAGTGGCAAGACGCCATTACAGTAATACAATAAGACTATAACTTTGTTTGGAATAAATTGAACTATCATGTCGACACAATAATAGCAAATGTAAATGGCTCAAGCGGCCGTGTCTTTAATTATGGTACAGCATTTGACTGGTTTTTTAAATGGTAAACCGCTGAAAACTACCTTCCGGGCTGCCGAAACTAATATCTTCCTGACGCAAGCTCACAGCTGCGCGCCGCTAACCGCACGACCAACTCGTCCATTCATATTATTCTGTTGCATCTCTACCTTAAAAGAGACTGGAGTTAGGTGAACTATTTGTCTCTCACTTTGCACTCGTGTGTCCTGCAATTAGCTCTGGCCTTTCTTTCCTTCGCGATGTTGCATATCTCCCGATAATCCAAAGTAATAAGTGCAATATCGAGTGAGTGCTGCGTGCTTTGGGCCGCGTAAGTGTCAACTTGCATTCGGGAGATAGTGGCTTCGAACCCCACTGTCAGCAGCCCTCAAAATGGCTTTCCGTCGTTTCCCATTTTCACACCAGACTGGGGCTGTACCTTAATTAAGGCCGAGGTCACTTCCTGTCCGTTACTAGCCCTAAGACCTGTCTGTCTCTGCAAATAATAATAATAATAATAATAATAATAATAATAATAATAGTAACAACAACATATGTCCAACCTTTGTCACGACGGGATCGGGAATGAAGTGAGGTAAATATTCGTAGTGCGATTTTATGACCGGATACCCTACCTGACGTCAACCCCATCAGAGGATTTAATAGGATGAGATTAAATGAACGACGTGAAATATGATTGTAGAAATGGAGAGGGTGAAACCCTGTGCCAGCACATAGCCTACACTGTCAAATAGCACCAAGGGGTCTGCTCAAAGATTTATGTCTCCATTCGGCGGACGAATCACCATCAAAAGCGTCATATGCCCGCACTGAATATGATAAATTCGGAGCGGTTTGGAATTTAATCCAGGCTTTTGGCACGCAGTCTAGTGATTATTAATTGTATATCATCACCTCCCCTACTCTGCCGGCCAACATTCTGATCGTGAAAACTTTTTCGACCAACGGGACTCAAACCGGCTAACCACGGTGTCAGTCCGTTTAGACTTAATCGTCTTAATGATCATGGCCACTAGGTGGGCTAATAATAATAATAATAATAATAATAATAATAATAATAATAATAATAATAATAACTGTTCGGGGATTCTGTGGAACGCAGAGGTGAAAAAAGGTGCGGGAATGAATGCGTGGATATAGAAATGATGAAAGATTAATTTAAAACTAAAAAAAAATTGTGATTATATTTCTTCCTTTGATCTTTTGTTATTTTTAAAAATTTAAACATTACACTTTGATAAGCAAATAACAATTAATCAGGTACAAGGTCTAGCACGTGAGCTTGAGTAACAATATTAGAAAAATCAACAACAATTTAACAACAAGAGCTTAAAGCTCCCTAGTTAACAAGAGCACCATTGCTCCCTTCAATACGGACTCAAGGAGACTGATCTCTAAAATTTACACCAGTAGGGCGAGCGTCCTTGCCCTGCACAGTTACTTCCTAGGAGGTTATCCTCCAAAATTACAAGTTCCAGGCGTGTTAAGGCACCTACCTACATTTAACAAAACCAAACAGTAGACACTGTCTTAATCTCTCAACAGTCTGATTTACCAAGAGACCAGGCGAGTTGGCGGTGCGGTTAGGGGTGCGCAGCTGTGAGCTCGCATCCGGGAGATAGTGGGTTCGGATCCCACTGTCGGCAGCCTGAAGATGGTTTTGCGTGGTTTCCCATTTTCACACCGGGCAAATGCTGGGGCTGTACCTTAATTAAGGCCACGGCCGCTTCCTTCCAACTCCTAGGCCTTCCCTATCCCATAGTCGCCATGAAACCTATCTGTGTCGGTGCGACGTAAAGCAAGTAGCAAAAAAAAAAAAAAAGAGAGAGAGAAAAGATTTACCAAGACACAAAATGAAAAAAAAAGTTGACTTTAACAGGGGTAACAAGTACCCATTCTACGTGGACTTATTTAAAGACAAACGGTTAAAGTTACTGGCCGAAAATCAAAATGTTAAAACACTATGTGGGCTTAAGGCCCGAAGTTACAGAGACCAAGCCTATACTACGGAGGTGACTGGATGGAGAGAAAGTTTTAATTTATAAAATTAAGAGGTAAATTTTAAAGGTTACAACATCATATTCATCTGAATATCAAGTCGAAAGGGAATACAAGAGGGTACCACTCTTTACTCCTAAGTTCGATTAAGTTCTTTAGACTAGTTTGAGAATTTACATTGAGAAAAATAAGTTACATTTCGAAGGAATTTGAAACCTTCCTCTTGAACTAGCTTTCAAAGACTACCGTATTACACGGTTAAACGGAGTCTGCCATTACCTTGAGCTGGTAGACCTCCCGGCGATGGACGAGGCAGCCCTTTCCCCTGCCTCCGCTACGAAAACACTCTAAACCACACGACTGGAGCGATCACAAGGACAATGTGGCCCGAAAATTCCCAGCTTTTATAGCGGAGAGGAAAGTTCCAGATTTCTCTGGGCCGAATCCCCGACACCCCCCCCCCCCGCAATTTTCATTGGACAATCAAATATATAAAATACTCTGATTGGTTACTTAAATAAATGTACAAACATTTCTTATTGGCTGAAATATTAAGATGGCGGGAAGAGATAGAAGTGTTGATAACTTTAGAACATCAAAAACGAACTATAAACAATTCAGTTTAGGTAACCTTAACACACAAAATTACTTTGAAAATTAATAGTTCATCCTCACCCCAGAGGGTGCACATAAGTTGATAGTAGCGACATCTATCAATAAATGTTCAAACTATTTCCGAAATGAGTTTCACAGTTGCTGTCATAGATGGCCTTGTAAAAGGCGCTTATTTTAAACTAGCGAATGTACCCGTGCTTCGCTACGGTATTCTACATTGTATTCGAATATCGAAGTAAATAGTGAACATGCAGTAAATAAGATTGTTTTAAAATTGCATGTCTCTTAGCGTTATCCGAGAAAGAGCATGGGGAGGTCCCCGTACGTTGTTTCCAATGTAAAGTGTTTGTTATGGATTTGTGATATAACGGCAGGCACACTTGCCTACTGCCATTCACAATCGAGTTGGGAAGTTTACATTATAATTGCAGGCCCCATTGCCTACTACGTGGACAGAATCGATTTGGGGAGTTTTCGTTAAAATGGCAGCCCCCTTTCCTACTTCCAGACAGATTACAGTTGAGGAGTTTTTATTATAATGGCAGGCAATTACCCTACTATCACTCGAAATTGAGTTGTGCAGTTATCATTATAATGCCAGGCCCATTTTCCTACTTCCAGCCAGCTTACTGCCAGTCACACCAAGTTGGTGAGTTTCCATCAAAATAGCAGGCCACTATGCCTAATGCCAGTCACATTTTAGATGAGGACATTTCTTTATAATGGCGGGCACCCTTGCCTACTGCCAAACACAATCGGGTAGGGGAGTTTTAAACAAAACTGCATGCTCACTTGCCTTCTGCAAGTCAAATCGAGAAGTGAACTATTCATTACAATTGTAGGCCTTCCTTACTAATGACAGTTACACAGGAGTTGGAGAAGGAACCCTTTCATACTGCCAGTCAAAGTCGGTGTGGGGAGTACTGATTTCAATAGCAGACCCACCCTTTCTCAATCGCTACAAATCGACATCAGTGAATATATATAGATCGACATACGAAAGTATATGCGTGTTTACAATACTGAAGACCTTCATTTACAGATTAACTGCTACTAAACGTACGTCATATCGACAAAGGATTATACCAAAAGACACGCCGGATTTATTGGCCTAAATGGCTGGTCCTATGATATGTCATCTATTCTTGGGTCAGATTGAGTTAGAAACGTGGAACAGGGTAACGTTTTTGTAAGTTTATCTCACATTACATTACTTTTCGGATAATTATGTGACAGCTACATACATAGCATTTGGCTCACATCTGGCTACTGGGTGGGCCAATTTTCGTGAAGAGTTTGATGATTCTGTATTTCATATAAGTAATCGAAAGTATGAATTATGCATGTGAAAATTCCAAATTGACTTAACATCGATTAATAGAGAAAAATCAAACGTAAAAGGGATACAGATACGGCAAAAAGTCATAAGACCAAGGTTGTAGATCATTCCAAATTGAACGGAGATTGTGCAATCCGTTATGTGATAGGAATTTCCGAAGGTCTGCACCATAATTAAAATTGCCTGCGTATTTCGATATTCTTCGGGGATAAAAAGTAAAAAATTTAATGATCTTGGATGTTTTCCGTTCGTTACAGGCTAAAACGTATAATTTTGTGAAATTTCAATTATCTTCTTTTCCTTTTGGCAGATTATGCCGCAATCTGGATTTTGGGCGAGGCGGGTAAAAATTAGGACTTTCAGGAAACTAAACCAAAAATTATGCAGATGGTCATTATTACCCCTTAAACGGAAAGCTGTACTTAAATTTCGCCAAAATAGTCAGTGTAGAGGCACATAGTCGTTACGATTTGATTTATACAGATAAGGAATCTGCTCCATGTAAAACACCTTTTGGGCTATGTCCGCTGGACTTAACCTGCAAAACTGACCATTCAATATATCTCCCTTATTATCTTCCTCCTGACGAAAAAATGCACATGAAAAAAAGGTTTAGAGGTGGAATTCCATCACGTTTGGTCGATTTCCAGTCAGGTTGGTCTTGTTCTGTATATATTGTGGAAGAGTAAAATCACCATTTCGGTTCCCTATAAACCGCCAGTCCATTCCGGAACATGAAATGTTATTTACATTTAAAACCTACCTTTGGACAGGTGGATGCTAAATATAAATTTTGGTTCGAATGTCTTCAGTAGTTTTCAAGTTGTAAGGAATACGCTTTACACGCACCCGCTCGTGAGTTAAGTCCGATGGGACTTGTACAGAAAAACGGTCCGTTAATGATGTCTCCCTTATTAGTCCTCGTATCGAAATGATGCACATGAGAAAAAAGGTTTAGAAATTAATTTCTACCAAGGCAGGTAGATTTAAATTAACGTTGGTTGTGTATATTTTGTGGAAGTGCAAAATCACTGTTTCGGTTTCGTATAAACCCCCAATCAGTTCAGGGATTTAGAAACAATATTTGCCCTAAAACCTATCAAGGACAGGTGTATTCTAAATATGAGTCTTGGTGGAAATACATCCAGTAGTTTGTAGCACTCGCGTACATACGGCGTAATTAAGGAAGAAAATAATACAGTTAAGAAAGTTGAAAGTAATAGAAAATGGATTATAACTGAGGACAGTCGGATAACAGTAGTAGGGCTAGGCTGATTCTAAGCCAATTTCAAGGTCATCCGGTCTCCCGAGCCAATGAGAGGCCCCGGAGTGGGTCACGTGACTGCTCTTAGCGAATGGGAGAGCAGCGCAGCAGGGAATGCTGAGGATGGGGCGTGGTTTGGTGTTTCCCGCTATGCCGGAGAATGGGTGGGGGGGGGGGTAGGGCGTTGGCTCCCGCCAAGACGCCATCTTGAGTCAAAGCTATGGTTGGGCGTTGGTTTCCCGCCAAGACACTATCTTGAGCTAAAGCTATGGTTGGGCGTTGACTGTCCGTTCCCGCCAAAACGCCATCTTGAGCTAAAGCTATGGTTGGGCGTTGACTGTCCGTTCCCGCCAAAACGCCATCTTGAGTCAAAGCTATGGTTGGGCGTTGGCTGACAGTTGCTGCTAAGGCGCTATCTTCAGTCGAAGTTATGATTTACTTTGTAATTGACTGTTGCCGCTCTGCTATTGGTTACTCTGTGGCAAAGTAGAGTGCACTAATAGAGATGATCTGTAACAACTTCTGGAATTTAGGTGTGAGTTCTAAATAAGATGATTTAGTTGACATGATACTGTGCTAGAGTGTGGTGTGCTTTATCATGCCAGGAACGTTGATTGTTGACGTCCAAGGTTTTAAAGTGTATGGAAACAGATTTGTGTTTAAGGAACTGGCTGTGTTGGATTGCACTACGTTGTGGGCCCCAAAAGTTAGCAGTTTCGTCTTTGATGCTCCGTTTCCCTATCAGTTGCAAACTGATGAGGATAAACGGCAAACACAATGGATTAGGAAGAATCTTGGACTGCGGTGGGAAGAAGAAGGTATTCCTTATTACTTCCTAGATATGATTATGAATGCTTGTTTATCTGAAGCGGACGTAGTGTGTGTTAAAGGCTGTGAAAAGAAAGAATGGCTGCGCAAGTACGTATCACCAACTTGTGAACTAGTTGATCTACATGACCTGGGATGTCCGTCATTACAAACTCTTGTTCAAAATAGAGAACACAACGTAGATACGATTAGGAAATCCTTTCTTTATGTGTGCTTGCTTTTTGATTGGTTATGCTGCAATGCATGCCGGGAGGTGAGAAATATGTGTAAAACACCGTGTTTTAGTGTAAATAAGAGCAGTGAGAAGGATACACCTGTGCAGTGAAGACCTCAGTATGTCTATTTCATTTTTGTCTGATACTGGATGTAACTTAAACAGTATTGAAAAGGCAATTGTAAAGTTTTTCGCATGTAAGAAGAAACTGGACACATTTACTGAGGAGGAGTTGAATGTTTTGCCTAAGGCATTTCTACTGTATGTAGCTGCGAATGCTGTAAAGGAGATCTGGGATCAGGCGCCACGTGCTTGGACTCAAGATCCTGTTTTATCGGAGCTTCAACCTTGCAATGTGTATGAGCATCACCATCAAGTGAGTTTAGCTAAGATACCATCGGTGAGGCAGTGTCGTACGTGTCAACTAATCAAACTGTATCACGGACATAAAAGTAAATCGACTACATTTGTTAACACCTATCATGGCTGCGAAGAGGAAGAGAGTAACCCAGCAAGCGCGAAAAAAGAAGACGAGTTGTGTTGGGACAATGGTGAAGAAGCGTGCTGGGCGTGGGCTCATCGATAAAGTAGTTGATCTTCTTCCTTTCGAGCTTCATCTACCCTCTTATCAATACTGTGGCCCTGGAACTCGACTAGACGTTCGCCTGGCACGTGGAGATCCTGGTATTAATATGTTGGACGCTGCTTGCAAGGAACATGACTTGGCTTATCGTGCTAGTAAACGTGACAACAAACCTGAACTGCGACGTGTCGCTGATGAGATTCTGCTGCGTAAGGCTATGCAGCGTGTGACGTCACCTAATGCATCGGTTGCAGAGAAGATGGCTGCATTGGTTGTCGCTGGTGCTATGAAAGGAAAACTGATGATAGGTGGTGGTATTAGGAGTCGAAGAGGAAGGCAGATGAGAAAATCTATGTAAAAACTTTTTAAATGTTAATTTCATGTACAATTGCAAAAATAAAGTTGTTTTGTAAAACATCATAGAATTGTTATTTAATTATATCCTAAAAATGTATTTAGGAAAAGGATAGGTTTGTTGTAATAGAGAAATAAAACAGTATTCTTTTTAAATCTTATATTGACAAGAAGATAATACAAAGTATATAATCACAAAATAGATACATCATTATTTACAGAGATGATAGTGTACAAAGTACATAAAATAGATACATCATTATTAACAAGGAAATACACTAGGAACTATCATAACCCCATGGCAAACTAGTGAGATTATCAGCAGACCAGTGGCGTTTGTCATCGAAGGCAACTAAAGAGCGTTTCATTTGTTCTACCGTAAACACTTGATGGGAGAGGGATATTATGCGTATTTGCTTACATAGAGCCTCCTTTTTATTGTAGAGAACTCTACGGTAATGATCTACTTGTAAGTGTTTTGTTACACTAGAACGAACGCCCTTTGCTTTCCTTACTGAACGAGAATTAGCTGTTTGATAGGTATACATTTTAGGTGCTAAACCAATAAACTCCGTCATGAGATTAGTACCACATTCATCCTTCATGAGACCTATTACTTTTTTATTAAGTGGCTGAATGCGAAATTGATTGTCAGAACCGTAGGAGGATGTGTCAAAGTGTTTAGAATGGGTTCGCATTACATCGTAGACGTTGGTATTGTGAATACAGTAAATGAAACTGTCCGTGTCCATGTAGAGTAGAGAGACGTCATCAAAGTGTTGTTTTGCAAATCCGTAATGAAAGTCATACATTTTTAATTTTGAGTAATCAAGAATAACCATACCTAAATAAATGGGTTTCGTATAGAGCAGTTCTGTTTTACTAATTTCAACGGTGAGGAGATCACGATCAATGACTTTGTAAGTTTGAAAATTAGGCTTCGCAATATACTGACGTGCACCGTATCGGCCTTCCCACTGGTTGACTAAACGAATGTCACGATGCTTGCGGACATTTTCCATACTTTTACCATATACACAGTTATTCATGAGTTTAAAAAAGTTAACTTCAAAATCAGTAGTAGCTCGTTGACGATGTTCCGTATTCAAGTCCATGTAGGGTTTAAGCCATGCTTGTTGTGTAAACCTAACGATGCGATGAATGTGCACTAATTGTAGACCGTAAGTTAAACATTGAAGCAGACTTTGTATGTGAATGACGTACCGCTTCTTAGGGTACAGTGTGGCTAATAGCTTTTTGTGCTTGGATTCACTGTTTGGGGGAATCATTTGCTCAACACAAAATGGCAAGTCAGAATGAGCATCGTGTAATGTGGATGGATATGATACGTCAATTTCAAGAACGAATCCTTGGTGAGGATCTTTAGCAGCGGCATGAAGGTCAAAACGATCAATCTCTCTCCTTGATAGCCAGGCAAAATCTTTGCATGGTAGAGGCTGAGACATAGCATATCCGTACAGATTATTTACGTCATAGTACATGAGGTATGAATCGATTCTCTCCGGATCGTAGTTATCCAGGTACGGATTATTAGCTGTAGCATGTCTGCTAACGAGAGAGACTAGTCCTCCTCGAATGCCACGTTCAAAGAACAAGAGCATGTCTACATCGGTAAGGAGATCTAATTCGATACCCGTGTAAAAAAGCATGGCATCCCACGAAAGACCTGGACTTGTGTAGTAGTGACATGGATCTAAATGATAAATAGATAAACACATCTTACGGAACTTCTCAAACACATCCGTAAGTAGAAGTGTGTCTACTTTCAAATACAAGTCGGCATACTCACCTAGTGATTTTATGCCGAACTTGTTCCACACGTTACAGGCGTGTGTGTACTCCTCATCCGAGATAGCCCTGGTATGTGTGGTACTCGATGATGCAGACTGCTGATCATCTAGCGATGGAGTACTGCTTTCATTCAAAACACAAGAAAAGGCAGACTGAGGAGGTAATCGTTGTTCATCTAGTCTTGACCAATGGTCAACATAACTGTATGGGAAAATTCCTTTCCGAATACAGAGTTGAAAGTGTTCAGGATGAGGAAAATACTGACGTATATAGTGTAACTCATCGCTAGGAAGACCCTTGACGAGTGCATCAAGAGAGGAACTTATAAATTTGTAAGAGTCTAAAAAGCGAATGCTAATATCCCCTACACGTCTTGTAAAGCTAATGAACCGCTCATGGTTTTGAGCGATTACATTAAATTGACTACTTTGTAGATTAGCAAACTCGCGTATGATGAAGTGCGAGTCATAGCCGGAGAGATTGTGAAAGAAACAGGGAATGAACTTTGCTGCTCGATACGTACTGTTGCACGACTGATGAGCCGGTCCTCGGTAACGGCCTGTAAAATGACAGTGGTCTCTCACCTTAATCTGTGTTGGAGTAATAGTTTGCTTACAAATATGACATTGATTGATTTCATCATGAGCAACTAAATCATCTAATGTCATTTCAATAGGAACCGGGTTTTCTAAAATTGTATGGACACGGTTAGCTAGATCTTCAAGTTCCTTTAGCAACCATGCGGTGCAGTTTGGTCCCCGGAACATCTTAAAAAATGAAAGCGAAGTGTCGTAGGAGCAAACAACATGATAGGCTACCGAAAAAGGACTGTGTCTCTGAATGAAGTCAGTGTACGGCTTGGAGGGATCTGGCTGACACCGTTCAACAGGAAGTGTCAGGGATTCGAAATCAGCATAGACGACAAATGGAACGGGATTCTGCCGGTGATAATTACGAAATTTCATCTTTGCTGCGTCACCTTCGGGGAAAACGAGTTTTACAGCGGGTTGAGTCGCACAATCAACTATGTGATTATCTAACCTAGCTTGTGAAGAGAAGTACTGTAAACAGCGTTCACATATGTACTTCTTCCTGTAGTTGTTAGAAAGTTGTGAACTTAGCAAGCGGGAAAGGTTTGTTATGAGACAGTAGTGACTGCTGTCTTCGTTAGAAATGTACAAGAGTTGAATGTGATGCTGCTTCCGATCAGTAGCTGCATGCAGGGGTCCTATAATACGTTCACCTTCTAAACTGAACACGTAAAACGAAAAGTCTGGATTATTCAATTCGAATTTGGCAATGTTTGACACATCCATAGGGAAGGTGACGTCAGCAAAATTTAAGGTGTAGAGTAATTGATTGAACGTATCTTCATATTGTGTTGGTCTGTTGTGATGTATAGTAACCGGCTTTAACGCAGCAGCTATGCACCATAGAAAACAATAGTCGTCGTCATTTTGAATATTGATGACAGCTTTTTTATTTTTAACAGACATAGGAAGTGTGATGTACCGCGAACCGGAATTTAGAGGATCGTACCGACAAGCATTTAGTTGAAGGTGTAAAATACTTTGCAAGGATTTACCGCTACTCCCTTCCTGAAATTTATCAAATTTAGAGAGCAACGCGTCTACGATGTGTTTGCGAAACCATTCCGCAATATTATCAGATCGCAAGAGCTTCTTCATTTTTGTAATCAAATAAAATGTTTCGTGCACTTCTTTCTCGTCTTTGTACAACACAAACTTACAAGCTAATTCTCCGTTTAGTTTGATAGCAGCATGTAACCCTAACCATACCAACACTTTACTGAGAAATACATTATAACAAGAATGTAAAAAATATTTAGGGTCTACGATATTGTTGGGGTTTTTTATAACACCGCTTGCAATACGAGTTGAAAAGCAAGTGCTGATATCTTCCCAGTTACTAGATGCCATAGTAATAAATCGTTATATACACCAAAACTTACACTACAATCTATGTTAAAAAAAATATATAAACAGTATACTAGAACAGTTATAATTTTATTAGTAGCATTACAATAATAAACGTTTTACACAGTAATAGATCTTATACTTGCAGTATGCCACTGCTGCTCAAACAATTGTTCCCTCGTTGAAGCGAAGCAAGCAAACTCCGTTCTGTACACCAAGATACTCTAGGCATATGTTGCGACTGTTAATGGCTGTGATACAATCGTCAGATACGTCGTTAAAGCGCGCTGGCAGGAAAACGACAAACTCTTCACACGTGCACAGTAGCCGAGGTCCAAACTTAGTTTTTATTTTTTGAAGGGACGTGACTGGAAATGGTTGATTTACCGGCAAGTCTCGCAGCCGTTTTGTTTCTAACCCTGAAGATTGCCCAAGATTATTTAGTTCGATTAGAGGATCCATGGTAAACTAAAATTTTTTAAAAAAGAAATCAGTTGTTATGTTTAGAAGATGTAATCACTATACTAAGCATGCATAATAAATAATCAGCTGATACAACTTACCTTTTGGTAGAGAACCTCCTGAGTTGACCGGACGAGATCAGAGAGGGAACTGATAGTGATGTACAAGAGCGAGCGATATTTATACCTGATACACAAAAAAACCTTGTAGACTAACAGGTTACTAAAGAGTTTTTTTAAATACAAAAAAATCATAATATAGTCTTAGTTAATGTGTGCAGACATTTTGACTTTGTCGGATGAACACTAAATGTGTCATCAGAGATCTTTTACATGCCGACATCGTAGGACATGGTGTGTCGAATTGTTGTATGCTTTTACAACTTCTACCGGGTTTAAACATATAATTATATCATCAGGTAGTTGACACACAATAAGGAACTAGTTATAAAACTGGAAAGGCATTTGCGAAAATATCATTCCGAAATTGAATAATATTATCAATCTGCTTTTTTAAGTTGAGGTACTGCGCAGCATTAATATGACCAGGTAAAATTGGAGGAAGGTATTCTTCGGGTGAATTTCTAGTAGAACCTGACCGTGGAACTTGAAGCAATGACCAGGGCAAATCGTCCCACTCAAACCTCCAGAGTCCTTCTTTGCAACAACTGCACCAATACTGCAAATCTAGCAGTTGCTGCAGAAAGTCGTTATAGAAACCAACTTCAGTCTCTGAAATTTTGTTTAACAGGTGTATTGGTGACACACATTTTACACAAATATATTGCGGAATGCGTGTCGCCTTTTCAATATAATAATCTGTTCTAAGTCGTGTTTGACCTAGTCGCGGCACCGGCACAGGTGGAATGCAAAAACGATACTTCGATGATGTTTGAATCTTTTTAAAAGTATTATATTTCATGTCTCTCGTTAGTAACACATGCTGATATTTCTGTTGATCTATAGGATTCATTTTGTGTACTTACACAGGTAGTTAGATGTAGTAAAGTATAGCTGCTCGTAGTACTGGCGGTGAAGAACTGTGGTTTGCCTGTCTACGGATCCATCTTATATACAAAATAGAAACCTTGAAAACATACTTTCACTATTTACTTTTCCTTAACAACGCCCTAAACGCCCTTGACGAATAATATAAAATAAACACCAACAGCAATAGAAGTATCATTGATCCAGCATAGTACGGTCTTGTACAGTTCTCAAGCAGTATGGCTGAATTCAACTCTGAAGCAACAACATCGAGTGGAAGTAGAAGGTATTTTTACTCACGAATACCTTTAAAAGAAATAACTCAAAATTTATTTTCATGGAAACTCTGTATGCAAAGGAATATTGCTACTGAAAGAACTGATTTGTATTGTTATGAATCTTTAGAGGAATATTCAGAAAGTGTACTGCAACATACTAACGAAAATGTTCATTATAAGTTTCTATGTACTGATGCAACAGTTCAAGTATTTTATTGTGTGGATTGTGTCTCTCCTGACAAATATAAACATATAAAATTAACACGGTGGTTTTCGAAGAAGCATATATATTGTTGTACATGTCAGTGTTCACTCATAATACCGAACTGCATCATGTCTGCTTGTACTTCAACTAATGAACGGTGGTGGGCTGCATTTAAGTATCTAAACATTACCGGTAATTTAGACCTGACGCTAAATGTATTCTTTGCAGCACGAGAATCAGTGACTGGGAACAGTCCCAGACAGAATCAACAACAACTTGCAATAAACGAAAGAGAGCTAGCTGCTCTACATCACTACAGGTGAAAAAACATTGTGGAAATCCCGGTGTGAAACGTGTGATTTTGTATGATAATATTACATATAATTTATTTAAACAGGTGATTGATTCAGACAACCATGATGTTATTTATCCACAGTTACCTGATACAGCAAAGCAAAACACAGAATTAGTAACGAAATTTTATTTAAATTGTATTCTAGATGATATGTATTATTGTTTGTCGTGTGCTAGTACACTTTTTAATTTGAATGACTATGTTCCTATTACAGAAACATTAGTGTTACCATTCTGTATGGTTATAGAGAGAGTATATAATTATAAAAGTGAATACTGGTGCACAGTGTGCTTAAAGGCATTATGGTATTGTAAGTGGGAGCACATAAAAAATGTAACATTTCCTGCTTGTTATGATGAAAAAACTGACTTTCCTAGCTTCGACTATATGTGTATACAGGCAACTCCATCACTTATAGACATAGAGAAATGTGAACTGGATGAATTAATCCATCAATTAGACAGTTTGTAAGATATCTTGAGAGAACATCATCATATTATACTTCTTATGCAGTATGTAATTTGTTATGCAAATAAACTTGTAAACATTTTATATTAATGTTACTTTTGCAATATCTCTTTCTGTGTAACCGTTTTAGTCATTAATAATTTATTTTAGAATAGGAAATCAACAGATTTTACTTACCAAAGAAGTGCTTCCGTTTAGAGTGATTGTGGACACTAGTAAATCAGCTATAGCTTCGCTTTATATATACTGCAGACCATCTACTTTCTAATAATTACACATTCACGGTTAGCTCTACACGCAACTGCATGAGTGCACTTGTACGCACAAGTGCACCTGTACAAATATCACGGACATCTTCAACTGCATGAGTACAAAATCTCACGGACATCTTCAACTGCATGAGTGCACTTGTACGCACGAGTGCACCTGACGGATATCTTCAACTGCATGAGTGCACTTGTACGCACGAGTGCACCTGTACAAAATCTAACGTACATGTTGATCATCTCATTCATCGGCGACTACAGACCTCTAGCCGAGATTAGCATAGCTTATCGTTTAATCAAGCAAACCCATGAAGTTAAGCCTTTTTTTGTGTAAGGTAACGTTACACTAGCTGCTAGACTACCAAGATAGAGGTACAGCGCGGATAACACTTTATGTTTTTAAACTCATTCCTCTGCTCTTCTCTTGTACTAGGGTTTTGAGGTAGATGAATAAAGGTTTTACGCCTGACTGCCCTTCTCGGTTTAAATGAAGCTGTGTATTAACACAGTAAACGTTTAGGACAGGATAGTCATCAGTTTTGTGCACTTGTAGTATGCAGTTATGCCCGTTTAGCAAAACGTTGTATAAACAAGCAGCAGCTCGTTAAACTCAAGGTGCCTAGGAATGTCCTAGAAGTGCCCGGAAATGTCCTGGGAGTGTCCCGGGAGTGCCCGGAAGTGTCCCGGGAGTGCTCGGGAGAAGGAGTGTGAGAAAAACTGCTTAAATCGAAAAAATACGCCAAAACATAAGCATATACATTAAAATTATGATTTTTATCTTAAATAATGTTTTAGGATGTTTTGAGATGAAAAGGTAAGAAAAAGGTTTGAGGGGTAAAACAGGGTTTTTTCTAAAATTCATCTTAAAACTTAAAATAAGAAACATCAAATTGATTTATTTACAATTTTTAAATACATTTAAAAATTCATTCTTACATTGTGTACAGTCTTTTATCATTGGATTTGGTCCATCCCAATCGTCTCCACTTTCACCCCGGTGCTTGAAGTGTCGTTGACAGCGTCTGCATGCTGCTACATCCGATGTCATCTTACTGTGAGTAGGTAGTAGATCCCAATCATCGTTAACATCAGAAGCGGCATACGTTGACAAAAATCCAGTAGGTAAATACGCAATTAGATGCTGTGGCATATGACGCAAGCTTTTACGTTTATAATAGGCTGCAATAGCTTCACTCACCACCGAAAGGTAAATAACAAGTATAGCATCGAACTCGGTGTTAGGTAAGCAGGATTTACACTTTTGTTTTACCTGTTTGTTTGCAGATTTAACATAAGAACACGACGGAGACCAGCGTTCATGCTCATGAAATGGATCATCACCTTCTTCCCAATGTCCTAATTCTACTCCACAAAAATAGCATCGTACAATGTCTTTAGTGCCAATAAAATAGAAACCAGCTGCTGCTAATTTTGAAGGAGCAATGAATTTTACAGGCCACTTCTCAAATGTCTTCAAACGCTCCGCTTCTAACCTTAATCTTGCACTTTCATCTACCATAGCATCTAATGTTCTCAGCAGTACTCTTCTACAATGTTTAAACAAACACTGATGTCAACAGATCAGTTACATTCTTATTTATAATCGTGTAACGATATTTGATAGAGGGCGGTAAGTTACAGCAGACTCGTGAATAATGAGGCAATAGGCTGTTGTGTTAGCTGGAATATTTTCGCTCGTTTCAAATTCTAGACGAATATCGACGGGTGATTCTTTTATAGCCTCTTCCTGGTATGAACAATCCATCACAACAAGTGGTGCTTGATTTTTGAAATCCTCAGGCTGAAATAGAGGACAGTCTTCTTTTTGGTAGTAGGATGATTGGAATTTACAAAACATGTCGTATAGCACACCAAAGTTATTTTTATCAAAATTAATGTCTATGTTTTCGTAGGGATAGGTAACTCCGTTAAGGTAAAGTCGAAAGTTTCTTAGTTTGCAGTGATCAAACTGAGAAGAATCCTTTGCATGTTTAAACTTACGATCTGTCTGAAATCCAAAAATAATATAGAGAGGTTTTTCTGTGAAGCGTGATGTTTTTACAGCCCAACTGTGTTTGTCTGTTGTCGGTAGCACAGGATACTCATGCAGTTCCCAACTTCGAAAGCGTATAGGTATTGGAGTATCATTTTCTACAATTTTAAGCAGTCGAAGTTTTTCTCGATCGGATAATGTTACTTGAGGAATCCTCCACAGAATACGATGTAGTGTAATTTTTGAATCTAGAGGTGCGGCTGCTGCTTTAAGAGCATTGTAATCACTCCGATCACGGATTAAAATCAGTTCCTGTTTTGCATTGATGATGATACGTTTATAATCTTCGGCGAAGCCTAGAATGTGTTTTAATGGTAAAATTCCTGCAAACGTACCATCCGCATTAATCATCCAGTCGTTAGTAGCATTAGGGCACCAGCCTGCCGTACGTAACGGTTTAATTTCTTCACTGCCAAATGAAGGGTAGGATTTCATTGCACTTGTAATGCCAACATTCTTTGTATTATCTACTTCGACATTATTCACTTCAAAGCGTGCCTCCGAAAAGAGAAAAGCAAGAGCGTTGTTATTTAGTTTTGAAGTGCTTGCACCACTTCCATCTGCCTTTTCTATGCGACCTTCGATGTAGAGGTAACTTTCATGCGGTAAAGTGTATACATCCTGCTGGTTGATAACCGTGCGAATTTCATCATTGTTATTAAGTCCAAACGTAAAAGGCTGATAGGAATGAAGCTCACTTCGCACTACGCCTTCCTGGGTTACTGCTGAGCTCATAATGTCTAGCATATCTTCCATGTTGTTTTCGTAGGGTATAGCCTAAGTCTAGGAGAATCTTTTTATGCACACGTGTTAACTTGATGGCTCCACGGAAACAAGTGCTGCGCTTCATCGATGCACACCGTGTTTTGTAGATTTGCTTCATACTGGTTTGAGGTGAAGTTTATAGGTGACGTGCGTGTGTGGATCTAAATTAATAAGCTGATTGCGTTTATTTACAAGGCGAAGGGTAATGTCACTGATGCGTGTTACCGTCACGGGATGATAGAGCACCACAGCTGGCTTCTCCCGTATAGTGTAGCCACCTTCTTCTGTAATAACAAAGTCATGCAGGGCGTGTGAAAGTCGTTGATTGCTGTACACGTCCGTAATAATGTTACAGGTAATAGTCACGTGATGATCATCCAACAGTGTCGTCGGTTGGTCAGACTCGTAGCGTACGTTCGGTGCTAGTTCTCTTGAGGTAAATCCAAGCAACGGCCCAATCGAGTCGGGTTGTGATTTAAAGTCGATCTTAAACGAGGATTCGATAACACACTTGTGTGTAACGTTGCTTGCTGTAAGAGAGAACTTGCGCTTCTTAGTAATAAAGCTCTCGAAACCAAACTGTTGAATCAAAATATTTTCAATATGTTCACGAATATCATCTACTGAGTATGTGCCTGGAGGTAGGGTTAGCACGTGATCGTCGTAATAAAACTTGTTCGACCCCTCTCGCACGTTATAGATTTTATTGTAGCCTTCAAAGGAAACTAGTCCAAGTCCGTGTAGCCGATGTCCAAGTTCAATCGGCGGGTTGAAGTACACAGTAGTTTCAGGCCCTTCTCCACGTATAGTAAACGTTCTTGCAACACCGGACATCACTCTAACACTGATAACTCTCCTCTTCTGTTTGCCATTCATATAGGAACCTTAAGCATAGTCGACCACATATGCGCGTATTCCATTTTTGTGTACGGTTTGTATTGTAAACGATAACAGCACTGCTTCCGAAGTATTCAACGAGCTCCACCGGTGGAGGTAAATTTCCATAGCTGTCGAAATACCACACTTTAGTTCCGCGTTTAACGTAAGCTACGTAATGCGTTCCCAAACCATCACTGTCATCCAAATTAATCACGGCACTCTCACAGTTACGTGGGTGTGTCGGTAACTGGTCTCGCATAAACACGCCACGAAAATAGAGAATTTTTAATTGTTTAGCAAGCGTAGCAACTTCCTCATGGGTTAGAGCTCGACGTGGCAGTGCTTTCAGTAGGCGTTTTTTGGTGACATGTAGATACCCAACCCTTTCTTGTATGGGGCCAGCTTCATGTGTACTCCTTTACCTCGTAATGCAATCGCCTCCATAGTCCTATTGTGACGTTCGCTCTCCTTCAACTGCTGTTTTGCTTCTTCGACGGCTTTAACAGTCCTAGCTACAGCACTAGCTCCACCAAGGAGAGAACCTAATGCAGCTAGTCCAGCAAACAGTGCTGGTAAAAATCCTCCACGTTTCGGTATAGGAATAACTCGTGCACGCTTGTGAAACACTGTTTTGCTCCTAGGGCTAACTCTTGCTTTTGCCGCTCGTAGTGCCTTGGTAATAGCTAACCGTGGATTGGTTTCTCCTCGATAGGCTTGCCGCGCTGCTTTTACTGCTGCTTTCCACCCTACTGCCTTTGTTTTCCTCTTCATGACGTTAGGATAACTTTGTTTCACCATCTTGCACACCTTTACTCGTCAACACTCATTAACCAACTGATACTTACCTCTTTATTCATTCGTTTATCTATCCTGTTACTGCTGAATACTCTAAGGTTTCTTTGGTTTGAATTCAATGCGGCCGGAATCGCTTACATCCCTTTTTTCCACGTGCAGTGCAAGCCTTTTATCCAAGTATTGTTTAGTAACGACATCTAAAGGATTTTTAGGATCAGCTGCGTCAGTTAGTCTCAGCTTGTTCATATATATTATACCATATTGAATTGTTCCGAGTTTACTCAATTCAAAAGCTAGGTAATGTTTTGTACATACGTCTTGTTCATTAACAGGATCAGCAACTTGTATCAGCCGTTTATTGTTTGCTGAATAGCCTTGCTCAGTTAGAGTTGGCACTAATCGATGTAAATTATTCACTCTATTATCTACATAATCCTTTCTAGCTGCGTCCGTGTCGTTTGTTGGGGGAGCCAATCGTATTACTCGACGCTCTTTCATGTCATAGTTATTGTCTTTTGTTGTTACTACAGCATTTGCTTCCAGGTAGGCTTTCGTGCATACATCTTGAGGATTTACAGGATCAGCCACGTTCGTGATTCGTTTCTTTTGGGCTTCATACTCTCCTTTTATTCGTCTTAAACGGTAATAGTCTACATATTTCTTTGAACACGCATCTGAAGGGTGTGTAGGATCTTGTATATTAGTTAAACGCTTTCCTTTAAAATCGTAATCTAGGTCTGTAGTGCGTGGTAATGCAACTGCATCAACATAGCGTTTGTTCACCGGATCAGTGTCTTGCTTAGGATCCTCAACGGCCTGTAACACACGTTTTCTTTTCGCAGACCGTGTTCTTCCAAACGCATCCATGCTGTTACTGCTAAACCAGTGACTCGTCCGTGGCTATATATTATTTACCTCTTTACCTCTTTAATCAGTCAACATGAAGATTATTAAGCAACAAGACACATTGCCTGTAAGCAACGTACTGTCTCATCTCCTACCTAGCTCTGATACAACCTCGCTACGTCGTCATGGAAAATTGTTTCCTTCTACCATCCGATGCATTATCGCTGGGCCATCAGGCTGTGGAAAGACCAACCTCCTACTCACCCTCATTACCTCCCTTAACGGGGTACGATTTCAAAATATTTACATTTTTGCAAAGTCACTCTATCAACCACTGTATGTCTTTTTACAACTTGTTATGCAGGATCTTGCAGGTATGAGCTATTTTCCGTTCCATGCACGTGAGCAAGTCGTGTCACCAGATGATGTACTTCCCGATTCTCTTATGATTTTTGACGATGTAGCTACTGAACAGCACGACGTCATTCGAGCGTACTTTAGTATGGGACGACACAAAAATGTAGACTGTTTTTATTTATGCCAAACCTATTCCCGTATACCCAAGCAGTTGATACGTGACAACGCTAATATGATTGTGCTTTTCCGTCAAGATGAACTTAATATGCGTCACGTGTATGACGATCATGTTAATACAGATATGACTTTTAACGATTTTAAACGCCTGTGCGCTACATGTTGGTCATCACAGCGTTACGGGTTTTTAGTTATCGACAAAGAAAGCGAAGTTGATCATGGTCGGTATCGCAAGGGGTTCGACCATTTTATACGTATTTAAGGATGCGTGTATGTTCTGCAGACCGCACTCGACCTGCATCCGACATCATGTCAACATCCAACAAAGCGGTTAAGCAACGTATTATCCGTGCACGGAACAATATTCGGCATAAATTTAAAGAACTTAAACGTCTTCAAGCAGACACTGATTTATTTTTCAAAACACAACTCGGTACACCGTTGCAAGAACTGTTAAAATCTACATCTTCACCAAAAGCATCCACAAGTTCTGTTACTACACAAACATCTCAATTCGAGGAGGTGCAGGATAAAGAAGAAGACGATGTCTTTACACCGCCAAAAAAGGTTAAGCAGGTTGAGTTTATACCTACAGACGTTATTGCAGAAACACCTACCAAACAACAAGAGATAACCTTGTCTGACGTCTTGTCTACACCAGAATACCATAGTCAGTTAAAGCAATTTCTTCAAAGCACCTACGGTCCACTTACCGCTCCCTACTTAGAAAAACTATTTACAAAAAAAACCGACACCACCTATGGTATTCGCTATGAGGAGGATCGTTTTCGTATCGGTAATGCTGAAATCAAGATTGATGATAACAGTCTCGTCGTAAAGAATGTAACCTACAAACCTACCAAAGGTCTCCTCGAACTTCTGTTTTCACGACTACCTGACCCCGATATCATTTCTGACGCCGATCTTCAGAAATATAAATCTATTCTTCTTGCTACAGAAGCGTTTCGACGTAATTACGAGCGTTCAGAAGCTGTCAATGCTAACAAAAGCTACAAGTATCGAGAAATTATTTCCAAACTGTTTCCTACACGACACCTTTCTGCACGAGGTCTCCGTTATACCTACAAACCCCTGTCACAATACGTAGACGTAACGTACTGGAACGATCCTAACCGACTTGTAGAACGTTTACAACTATTAAAAGCCTCTCAACAGGCTGGTCATACGGGACACGATGCAGAGATTCTAGAAATAGAAGAGGAATTACGTCACGCAGGTATTATCGAGTAATGGCTCCTCGAAGCAAGATCTCACCTATAAAGGTTAGCATCGCTCGCGAGTTACATAAACTAGCTCGTCGCACCTATCGTCGTAGACGTGTTATCACACGCGGAAAAGATGATCTATGGCAAGCCGATCTTGTTGAAATGATTCCTTACGCCCGCAACAATAACGGCTACAAGTATCTGCTCACTGTTATTGATGTGTACTCTAAATTCGCCTTTGCAGAACCCGTTCGCGCAAAGACAGGTTCACTAGTTACAGAGGCTTTCCAGCGTATCATTCAACGGTCAAAGCGTTGCTCACGTCTTCTTCAAACGGATCAAGGCAAGGAGTTTTACAACAAGACGTTTTCTTCTTATCTCAAGACACTTAGCATTCACCATTATTCAACCTACAGCAACCTCAAAGCAAGTGTAGTAGAACGATTCAATCGCACACTCAAAACACTCATGTGGCAAGAATTTACTGCTCAGGGCACCTATCGTTGGATCGAACTCCTACCTAAGCTAATGTCCAGGTACAACGATACACCTCATCGTACCATCAGCATAAAGCCTCGCCTTGTTACCAAGAATACACCCCGGTTAGATGCTATTCATCGTGTAATCAAAATAGCCGACCCACGGCGTCATCGCTTTCAAAAAGGTGATTTTGTCCGCATCAGCAAACACAAATCCGTCTTCGCTAAAGGATACACCCCTAACTGGAGCACAGAAATTTTTCAAGTCAACAAGATCAAACTCACCAACCCAGTCACCTATTTACTCCATGATCTTACTGGACAACCCATTGAGGGAGGATTCTATGCTGAAGAGTTACAGAAAACCAAATACCCTAATCATTATTTAGTAGAACGTGTTCTTCGGAGACGTGGTAATAAACTGTACGTTAAATGGCTCGGTTTCAATAACACTTTCAATTCCTGGATCAATAAAGAAGATGTACTTTAATAGTTTTTATTCTATAGTAGCCTGTTAAGGAACGAACAGCCAACGCCCTTCAGTTTAAGATAGCGTCTTAGTAGGAGCCAACGCCCATACATAGTTCCGGAGTAAGATAGTGCCTTAGCAGGAAACCAACAGTCAACGCCCAACTATAGCTTCGACTCAAGATGGGATTCTTGGCGGGAACGGACAGTCAACGCCTAATCATAGCTTTAGCTCAAGATGGTGTCTTGGCGGGAACGGACAGTCAACGCCCAACCATAGCTTTAGCTCAAGATGGCGTCTTGGCGGGAAACCAACGCCCTACCATAGCTTTGACTCAAGATGGTGTCTTGGCGGGAACGGACAGTCAACGCCCAACCATAGCTTTAGCTCAAGATGGCGTCTTGGCGGGAAACCAACGCCCTACCCCCCACCCATTCTCCGGCATAGCGGGAAACACCAAACCACGCCCCATCCTCAGCATTCCCTGCTGCGCTGCTCTCCCATTCGCTAAGAGCAGTCACGTGACCCACTCCGGGGCCTCTCATTGGCTCGGGAGACCGGATGACCTTGAAATTGGCTTAGAATCAGCCTAGCCCTACTACTGATAACGACAAATATGTAAATGTCAAGTTAATGTATTGGAAAATCAAATGCCCCTCAATAAATTATGCTAGTGTGAGTTATGGATATAATAAAGCGGTAACAGAGGAGAAATTTAGGTCCAGTGATTCCTAGGTAAACAAATAATAAGAAGATGACTAATGGTGTTATTATTTAATCTATTCGAGGGCAGTTATAACATCCAACGATATTTCGCCAATATCCCGCAGAGAGGCCGATTGACGCCTCTCCTGCCTTCTACCTAAGGAACAACCACGAATTTAAAAGCATGATGAGGAAAATGGCAATACGTTACTTCCCTGCTGGCATGCAGTCAGAGACGTTGCCATGGTAACCTGTAGGTTCGTTGTCGGTCTGTCGGTCACTCAATGCAGAGCATGATACCAGCGGAAAATTGTAAATTTCTCCGTCATGTGAAGAGTAAGGTAAATTATGAACATAACGAAAGTTGTTTATAATGAAGAGACCTTTCACGTACGGTAAACGAGGTTTACAGAAAATCAATAGTATAAGAGAAAATGGGGAAAACCATTCTGGCTTTCCTATAAAGCCCCCCCCCGTCTATTCAAGGATTTTAAAATGATATGCATATTGAAACCTTCCCCGGTATGAGTATACTCTAAATATGAAGTTTGGTTGAGATCTATTCAGCCGTTTCGACGTGATGGTGGAAAAACCATTCTGGTTTTCCCATAAACTCCCCGTCTGTTCAAAGATTTTAAAATGATATGCATATCAAAACCTTCCCCGGGATGAGTATGCTCTAAATATGAAGTTTGGTTGAGATCTATCCAGCCGTTTCGACGTGATGGTGGAAAAACCATTCTGGTTTTTCTATAAACCCCCGTGTATTCAAAGATATTAAAATGATATGTATATCGAAACCTTCCCCGGGATGAGTATACTCTAAATATGAAGTTTGGTTGAGATCTATCCAGCCGTTTCGACGTGATGGTGGAAAAACCATTCTGGTTTTCCCATAAACCCCCCGTGTATTCAAAGATTTTAAAATGATTTGCATATCGAAACCTTCCCCGGGATGAGTATACTCTAAATATGAAGTTTGGGTGAGATCTATCCAGCCGTTTCGACGTGATGGTGGAACAGGCAAACAGACAGACAAACAGACAAACAAACAGACACGAAACTTAAAAACCACCGATTCGGTCTTGAGTTGACCTAAAACGGATAAATATCTGAAAAATTGGTAAAACAAAAGAAATTACAGACAGCGGACCCCCTACAATTTTATTTATATAGATGTGCGGGCGGGTGTATCTCCGGTACAATAATAATAAAATAATATTAATAATAACAATCTAATAAAATTGTTGCGCGGTTTTATAGAGAATTTTCCGCTCTTTCTGATTTATTAACCACTTTATATTTGGCAAGGCCCATTTTTCAAAATAGCTTTCTTTTGGTGCGAATATATATTTTTACAAATTAATAACTTATCACGCCATAGATAAAAGATCGATTATCAAAATTGATGAAGACATTTTTGGATTGTCTGGTTTTATAGAAAATTATCTCTTCTCCCTGAGTAATAAAATTTTACGTAATAAGAAAGCTATAATATTTTTAAAAATACTACTCAAAATTCTCGGATGGTTACAGAGAAAAGTTAGGTAGCGAGTAACCTGTTTTGTTATTTACTGTACGTTGGTGACTAAGCAAGAAGAAATGTTTACAAATATCTGAAATGTTTCTAAAACAAATCAGATTGAGAATCAGGTAGTGTTGATAAGTTATGACAATTCCGCCCAGCCCTGCATATCGATGCATCGCCAGCTGGTTCCGATTCGCTTGAACCTGGACCATCCAAGGACATGGAGGAAGAAATAACATTACTACCTACAGAGAATTGATTTAAGAATTTTAAAGGAATATTTGATAAATGTGAAAAAGTGGCAGTTATTAGGAGTGTTTGCTGTACAGTGAAATTGCGTTTTACACACTTTTTTGTGGGATACCATTACTGCAGGTTGCATGTAGCATTAGATGTGTACTATTCCCGCAAAGCTTCAATTCACGTAAGAAATTGATTTCTTCACACTTGAAACCAATCATAACCCCTCTCATTTTTCTTCTTCTGCTACTTCCGCGTTTCCCACACCTGTGCGGTCGCGGATGCGAACTGTGTGGTCATTGTGGATTGAGGCATGTTTTACTGCGGAATGCCCTTCCTGACGCCTGAGGGATGTAATCACTATTGCGTGTTTCTGTGGTGGTTGGTAGTATAGTATGTCTGAATATGAGGAGGAATGTGTTAGGGCAAAGGCAAACACCCACTCCCCGAGCCAGAAGCGACTAAAATCATCGACTCGGGTTGGACCCAAACCCAGGACCCTCTGAACCGAAGGACTCAACGCTGACCATTCAGCCAAGGATTCGGACAAATATAACATATAAATAACTCGCTAAGTAATCGCACTTTGGTATATTACAAGCATGTTAGTGGAAAAACCAGCCTTTTTAAATTTTATATTACCATCAGAAGGTTTGCTTGTCAGCACGAAGTCTGACTGGGTCCCAAACAGCTCCACCGTCAGTTGTCACACATAGTCACTATCTTGAAGTTTAATGAAAATCCATGGTCTATTTCGAGTCATTCGAGCGGGTCAGGTACGTAATGAATGAAGCCCTCATCTAGCGGCGAGGGTATGAATTGTGCCGGCTGCCGAAGCCTGTCGCACTCTTCTGGGCAACGATGAATGGCTGACAAATGAAATGAAATGTTATTGGAGAGTGTTGCTGGAATGAAAGATGACACGGAAAACCGGAGAACCCGGAGAAAAATCTGTCCCACCTCCGCTTTATCCAGCACAAATCTCACATGAAGGGACCGAGATGTCAACAACGGAACCCAGCGGTTAGAGATGGGCGCGATGCCGCCTCAGCCACAGAGGATATTTGAAGTTTACTATATTTCATAAATAAATGTTTCAACGAACTTAGTTAGGGAACTAACGATTCCCACTTCTAGTTTATAAAGTGAATTAACTTATGTGTACGAAGTATTAAAGTCCTGATCCATGAAGCTTTTACAGAAATAAAATGCTTTCTTAAATAGATGTACAACGAAAATCATTTATCGTTGAACGCAGCCTAGGCATCAGGAGATCGTAGCTGTGATTTTTGTGCACAGCCATGGGCACTCGTCTCTTAACGGTTGATACAGACGGAAGAGATGGCTATCGACAGTCCCATTAAAGTCTACTTCGTGTCCGATAGGCCCCTTGTCTGGGTTAGCCTACAGGGAGCACTAATTGAGTTCGCCGCAGGCAGCGTGGATTGCCGCCAAAGAGACAAGCTGGAGCACAGTTTAGCGTATGCTTCCGCTCTTGGGAAGACTCGTTAGTATTCTCCTCAGATCCACGTGTATTTTTGCGAACTAGAAGAAAACCACTCCTCTTTATTATACACGTTTATTGGCAGTTTCTCCACCCGAAATGTATCATGTTGTTTATTAATATCCTGTCGAATATACTTATAAAATTTCAAGGTAAGTATCATGAGCTCTTGCGGTATTAGAATGCTATATTATATCAACATCACAAGTAGAAATTGTATTATATTTCCTTTTGATGCTGTTTGGTAGTTATTTGGGCTTAAAGAAAATTACTGATATAGATTCTTTACTTTCTTTCTTCCTTTTTAAATCTGTTTACCCTCCAGGGTTGGTTTTTCTCTCGGACTCAGCGAGGGATCCCACCTCTACCGCCTCAAGGGCAGTGTCCTGGAGTGTGAGACATTGGGTCGGGGATATAACTGGGGACGATGACCTCACCTGCTATGCTGAACAGGGTCCTTATGGAGGGGGGGGGGGATGGGAAGAGTGGAAGGGATAGACGAGGAAGAGAGAAGGCGGCGATCGTGGTGTTAAATAACGGACCATCCTTGTATTTGCCTGGAGGAGAAATGGGAAACCACGGAAAACCTCTTCGAGGATGGCTGAGGTGGGAATCGAACAACCTGCTTCTACTCAGTTGACCTCCCGAGACTGAGTGGACCCCGTTCTAGTCCTCACAGCACATTTCAAATTTCGTGGCAGAGCCGAGAATCGAACCCAGGTCTCCGGGGATGGCAGCTAATCACGGTAACCACGAATCCTTAACTATTCACATTTTTCTAATTTTGAAAGCATTAATCCAGAGCCGGAGAGTAAACAACATTACGTGCTACACTATTAGGAACATAAATGTATAAATTCGCCCGAGTCCCAACCTGGAGCAAGCTACATGAAACTGACCATGAGAGAAGCACGTATTTCCCAGTAATAATGGTAATATTACTGGTTTTACTTCCCACTAAGTACTACTTAACAGATTTGGAGACGCCAAGTTGCCGGAATATTTTCGTTCCAGAATATGTAAAAATCTGCGGAGAGTAGAGATCTTGGTTTGCCCTGCACAATTACCACAGAACAGTCTAAGCTCTGTGATGTTTTTGAGACCAGACTTTAGATAGTAAAACAGAAAGAAATAATTAGACTTCCTCCAAAAAGCAGTCCGTACGCTTCTTATATTTTTCCATAATCAGCTGCTCGTTTGTGAACGACAGCCATTTTTTTTTTAAATAATTTGAATGTTCCTCTCCTGTTACCAGTCAAACAGTAGCATTACTGACGCCTTTTCAGATATAAACGATAGGACTACACCTATAATACCCATGAAATGTCGTGCTGCAGGAGTTACATTACATGCCAGTACATCTACGGACACACGGTAGACGTATTTGAGCACCTTTAATTACCACCGGACTGAACCAGGATCGAACCTGTCAACTTGGTCCGGAAAGCCAGCGCCTTAACCGCTTGGGGCATTCAACCAGGCCGACATAGTTTCAATATTAATCCCTGTTATGTACAACAATTGACCTAGAGCTTCGTTTACAGTCATTGCGAAAACTTCGTCATGTAGTACAATCTCATAAACCAGCAATAGTTTCTAATACGAAGCATGTAGTTTTGATTTCCCTTAGAGATGAATTTAAGCTTAAATATACAGAGCAAACTTACCAATTGCTGCAATCCACAATCAAAACTCTCTACAGGCTACAATAAACAGAATCAGAAATATACCTTTTGGAAACGAAAAAGAATGCAAATCTTTGGTACATACGAGTGAAGCAAGTAACTCGCACCTGAAAGCAACCATTCCATACTCATTCATGAAACTAAGGCTAATTTTCCTGAGAATATATTTCTAGATTGTATTACAGAGAATCCAGCTGTAAAATAAGCTATTGCAGCAGGTTTTGAGGACTAAAAGGCGCGTTTTTTGGGGGACCATCAACAGATGGCACCACAAAATACTGAACTGTTTAAGTTATCCCCGCCATTCTTCATTCTTGGTCAGTGCCACTTAGAGAGCTTGAGGGAAAAGTTAATGAGACATTTTGAACTGGCGTTACCATGGTTAAAGCTGGCCGAACCTTGATTAGTTTTCAAGATAGGGAAACTTTATCTTCTGGAATTATTTCGGGAACGATTTATTTTCAGGCCCTAATATGTTATTTTCGGTGTTCTGACTCCAAATATCACCCCTTTATCATTCCCATGAAGTGAAATCCACACCTGGATCATCAAGAACGACTGCAAGCACGTCAAGATCACCGCAAACTCACATTCACAGCCATTCACAATGTCCGACAACACGTTCAACTCCAAAAGGAACTACACAACGGACATATTAGCATTTTCGCACACGATGCAGAAGAAAGCTACGACGAAATCGCCGACCAATTAGAATTTCACAGTGTCACTTTCAAAGTATGTAGAGACGACGTTGAAACAGCACACGAAGAAACTCAAACTAAACCTGCCATCAAACACATAGCAGCACAAACCAACGCCCCAACACACAAATTCACCAAATACATTCAAACCCACAAAAGCAACGAACACCAAGCAACACAGACAGATGACACATTACCGCAGCCAAATATAGGCACTCTGCTCAATTCCCCCCTCTCCCCACAACCAGCACTCGAACCCGGGACTGAGATTCCATTAGTCTCACGACCGGGCACGGACACACGAACCAAGTACACACAGACTAGGAGCAGACGTAACAAACCTGCTCTTAAGTAAACGAAAACACCAACACGTAACACTCTCACAACAGAAACTCGAACCCGCACTCATAACACGGTGCTTTAATTGCCTCAAATTAAATCACTCTGCAGTTACATGCTCAGAGCTCACCCGCTGCAACAGATGCGGCGGCCCTCACCTTCACGCTGATTGTAAGATGCCTAGGGACCAGGCGAGGTGCGCCAACTGCCAAGACAGCCACGACGCCTCATTCCCTGGCTGCCCTTTTCTAAAAGAGGCAATTACAGCCCACTAAAGACGCGCACATCACCTACACGCACGCATTAAACTTCCCCCACTATTAGGTATCAAAGCCCCGCCACCCTCGAACTCCGGTCCTCTCACCTACGAGCATACCAACCAGCCCAGCCAAGACACTTCCACCCTCCTAAACATCTTTTAAATTATTCTCGGCCCAAAACCCGCCCACACATCCCATCATGCCAAGCAGACAACTAATCTTATACTAATCCCACCACACTCCACCAAAATATAACAATTACGCCACGAAAATAACCCATACCCACCCAGCCACACAATATTCTCTCTTCCTAAAACTTAGGCCTTTAAAGCACTGGAACTACGGGTACAGTCGAGGCGGAGTGCCACACGCTGCTATTAAATAAATGCTGTTTCTTCCAAATTTAACACCCACATGTACTTATCTCTTTCCAAGAAAAAGTTGCAACAATAATACACGGTGAATGCGTCGCAAGCTTCCTAACGCAACATTGTGCTAAGTAAGCCCATACCATGTAGGGCAAACCACACCGAATACGTTAACATGCTGTGCCAGCCGACATCAAATGAGTCTGCGTCCCCTGGACACTCACATTTTAACGCCTAGTAACACACTTACGCTGAACAAACACATATAAAGCAAAGCACATTTATAACAATATACACACATTGCCAATTCACAGTTAAGCAACATCTGTGCGGTCACTCACTGGATGGGTGGCCAAACGCCCGCACATTTACCGCATACTAGAAATCATGAACTGTTCACAAAACCAACTAAACTGACTTAAAACTGCACAAACACACACACAACAGTCATACACTCAACAGACCGCCAGAGGAGCGCGGAATAGCGCACCAGTATCGGTACGACACAAACCATCTATCCCTCCGGAGGTAGGTGGAACATACAGGTATCCAGGGTTAGAGACACGTCGATTGTCGGGAATAAAATGAGCTGTATCCATAATTACGACAACTTCGATATTTTTCTTATTTGATGGAAATTTTGTTTAGAGTTCTCTCGTCGCCTGAATGGTCAGCGTACTAGCCTAGGGTCCCGGCTTCGATTCCCAGCCAGTTTGTTTTAAACTTGGCTCGGGGGCTGGGTGTTTGTGCTGTCCACAACTTCTCTGCAACTCACACACCACACATAACACTATCCTCCACTACAATAACACGCAGTTACCTACACATGGCAGATGCCGCCCACCCTCATCGGAGGGTCTGCCTTACAAGGGCTGCACCCGGCTAGAAACAGCCACACAACATAAACGTTTACACTCCAGTTCGACAATATAACTACTTCTACGACCCTTTGGAATGCCTCACGTGCATTGGTGTAAATTTTGGCTTTGATCAGAGGAGGAGTATAGATTTGTATCACTTCGTAAAGCAAAGCTAAACTATCTCCATACAAGCAAGAAAAACACTTGGAGGAGTGAAATTTAAGGACTTGCATCATTCGTAACCCTGACATTAATTGAGAGTACGTGATTAGCTCTCTGCCGATGTTTTAATGTAACAGCCGACTACACATAACACACAATGACAGTTTTAAGGTGAATTTATTTATTTATTTATTTATTTATTTATTTATTTATTTATTTATTTATTTATTTATTTATTTATTTATTTATTTATTTATTTATTTATTTATTTATTTATTTATTTATTTATTTATTTATTTATTTATTTATTTATTTATTTATTTCGTAAAGGGCCCTGAGCCATGGCTCATACTGGTGCAATACATATCTGATATACATGTAGAAAAATTAGGAGATACCATAGAATCTTAAATGTTTTACATGAGAATAAATCTGCCATTTAAAATGGGCTGGCTTAAGGACATGAAGAAATATAATTAAAGTGGGATATTTAGCTATATTACAATACAACATTGTATTACAATTGAAGTCATTCAAAATCCCACACAAAGAAGATAATTGTAATCGAAGTTCAACATTTTGCAGATGGTAAAGGGAAACATATATTTGACTTGTAATTCACTACTTTTCAGACAAAGCTTGATGCCTGCAGTCACTTAAGTGCGGCCAATATGCATTATTCAGGAGACAGTGTATTCGAACCCCAGTGTCGGCAGCACTCAAGATGGTTTTCCGTGGTTTCCCATTTTCCCACCAGGCAAATGCCTTAATTAAGGTCGAAATCAGTTCATTACCACTCGTATCCCTTCATGTCATCGTCGCCACAAGATCTGTGTCCGTGTGAGATAGAGCAACTTTTGAAAAACAAGACTACTACGGCATTATTCTCTGCTGGACAGCTGAAAATTTTTCCATGAAATGCCGTATGTTCAAGAGGAATATACTGAAAATTTCCCAGTAAAATGCCGTATGTTGGTGTGGAATATAATGCTTCATTTACCGAACGAGTTGGCCGTGCGGTTGGGGTTGTGCAACTGTAAGCTTGCATTCGGGAGATGGTTCGAACCCCGCTGTCAGCAGTCCTCAAGATGGTTTTCCGTGGTTTACCATTTTCACACCCCGGTGTACTTCAATTAAGTCCACGGCCGCTACGTTCGCAATCCTAGCCTTTTCCTGTCCTTGCGTTGCTGAAACTCTTAGCTGTGAGAAAAAAAAGAAGCAAAAAAGCATCATCCTTTTCCAAGTCTTGCAGTTTCTTCACTATACTTGGCACTTCTCCTGAAGGGTAGGCTAATGCTGATGTACTAAAAGTGGGCAGACAGATCCTCTCTTAGGAGCCATGAAAAATCTTTGGTTTCTTAATCCATTGATTTGACTAGTTCCTCCGAAATAACCTACTACTGAGCAGAGGGCCGCGCGAGATAACGTGCTACGGCTAGGAAGCTATTCGGGGGACGCATGCATTCATACCCCACCATCAACTATCTTGAGAACTGTTTTCTTTAGTTTCGCAATTCTTCCAGACCAATGTAGGCTGTTCATAAGCCACAACCGATTCTTTCTACTTCCTTATTCAGTTTCATTCACCATAATTCACGTCATCTTCATTAGCTGCTCAACTGAGGTTTGCGTCTGGAAAGGCATCCAGCCGTAAAAATGAATATGAAAACCTACAACCTGTTTTCCAGTCAGTGAACGGGTCAGGAATGGAATGAATGAAGCCCCCAACTTACGGCGAGGTAGGGAATGGTTCTGGCTGCCGAAGCCTGTCGCACTCCTCTGGGGCAATAATGAATGACTGACAGATTAGATGAAATGTTAATGGAGAGTGTCTCTGGAATGAAAGATGACAAGGAAAACCGGAGTACGCGGAGAAAAACCTGTCCCGCCTCCACTTTGTCCAGCACAAATTTCAAATGGAGTGGCCGGGATTTGAACCGCGGAGCCCAGCGCTGAGAGGCCGACGCGCTGCCGCCTGACCCACGGAGACTTTTTTACAGCCGTAAAAATATGCCATAGTCCGCCTCTGTGGTGTAGTGGTTAGTGTGATTAGCTGTCACCCCTGGAGGCCCGGGTTCGATTCCCGGCTCTGACTCGAAATTTGAAAAGTAGTACGAGGGCTGGAACGGGGTCCACTCACCCTTAGGAGGTCAACTGAGTAGAGGAGGGTTCGATTCCCAACTCAGCCATCCTAGAAGTAGTTTCCCGTGTATTCTCACTTCTCCTCCAGGCAAATGCCGGGATGGTACCTAACTTAAGGCTACGGCCGCTTCATTCCCTCTTCCTTGTCTATCCCTTCCAATCTGCCCATCTCCCCACAATGCCCCTGTTCAGCATAGCAGGTGAGGCCAGCTGGGCGAGGTACTGGTCCTCCTCCCTAGTTTTATCCCCCGACCCGATGTCTCACGCTCCAGGACACTGCCCTTGAGGCAGTAGAGGTGGGATCCCTCGCTGATTCCAAGGGAAAAACCAACCCTGGAGGGTGAACAGATTAAGAATGAGAAAGATAATATGCCATATAAATTCGTCTCATATCATCTTCGATCCCGTATCTACAAACTGAACTAAGGGGTAGACATGAATACTTTGATATATTACACTCTGTGAGTACACAAGGTGAAAAGCGGTGTTAATTGTTTGCTCCTGTATTTCAGAAACCCTTATTTTCTTATAGTCCTTTATCCACCAGTTCTTAAAGACGAGGATTTGGCATGCTTCAGTTTATGCTACTACGAAAATGAATACCTTGACAATACTTTCTACAATGTGCTATATAATCTTATGGATAGTGAACATTCTGTCATACCTACGAAACCACTTTGAGATGAACCCAAAATCTATGTCACAGGTTACAAGGCTGTGCTTTCGCATGGGGTAATATTGTTATTTAGTTTTAGAATGGCCATAATCTGTAAGTGATAGTAAGAATCTTCAGAGATACCATACTGGTTTTTGTTCTGAAAATGAAAACCTACAACCTGTTGTCCAGTCATTGACCGGGTCAGGGATGGAATGAATGGAGTAGATATTGGCTGTTAGTACGATGGGGTCGCCACTCCCAAAGTGATATATTAATGACCGATAGATGCTATGAAATGAGAATGGCGAGTGTTGCTGGAATGAAAGATGACAGGGAAAACCGGAGTACCCGGAGAAAAACCTGTCCCGCTTCCGCATTCTCCAGCACAAATCTCACATGTAGTGACCGGGATTTGAACCACGGTATCCAGCGGTGAGAGGCCGACGTGCTGCCGTCTGAGCCACGGAGGCTCCCCTGGATTTTGTTCTGTCCGGTACAATTATTACAGAACAATCTAAGCTGTTCGATGTTTTTGAGACCAGACTTTGCATACTAAAACAGTCCTACTCCTTGGACGAATCGTCAACGGCGTGGCCTTCAGTTCATAAGAGCCCTGGTTCGATCCCCGGCCGGGTCAAGGATTTTAATCGTTTCTGATTAATCCTTCCGGTTTAGGGACTGGGTGTTTGTGTTTGTTTCAACACTTTCCTCTTCATATTCAGACTACATACCACACTACCAACCACAATAGAAACAGGCAATAGTGATTACATTCCTCCATATAGGTTTGGCGTCAAGAAGGGCAACGAGCCGTAAAACAGCGCCAAATCCACATGTGCAACATAATTCGCACCCACGACTCCACATGTGTGCGAAAAAGCAGTAGAAGAAGAAGACTTCAGATAGTAAAATAGACTTCATTCTTAGTAACAAAGATTGATCTACGTTCTTAATCTTTTTCCATAAGCAGTTCATTTTTTAAATGGCGTTTGTCAGCGACAAAAGTCCTTTTAAAAATATTTTGGAATTTTGTTTTCCACTCAACAGTTGACCAGTAGCATTACCGATACCCTTTCAAACATAAATGATAGATCTACAACTGTAGTATGGATAACGCGATAAACATAACAGTTTTAAACACGGTGACTCGCCCTTTAAAGAAAGAGTTCGGTTTAGTTCACCACATTCTAGCAAAGTACGAACATTCCATTTTGCTGTGCGCTAAAATGTGTTAAGTTTTATACACTCTGAATTAAATGCTTGGGCTGTCATCTTCCTTAGATCCGTTCGTTGGGAACATATTTCGAAACATTCCACAAAAGCACTGTTCATTTTAAAGTTGGACTGCTGGTTCTTTGGAAATCCAGAGTGCTTTCATCTTGTCTTACGCATCCAATGCCATTGAGGATGGGACTGGCTCACCTTTCCGCGTGATTTCTCATCCGAAGGAATTGAGGGTGCTCTGCATCTTTGCTGGCTGAACCACACTATTAGGCACTTTAGACTTCGTAAATTGGGACCACTCGTACTGGTGGTCATTCGGTTGGACACAGTTAAACGTCATACGCGGGACTAACCTGTCTATGGAAAAATCATATTTATCTGCGTAAACAGCAATGAAAAAATCAGCTGACGAAGAAAATTGGACAATACTGCATCATGGAAATTAGCGTCAACATGAATATTGATTGCGAAAGCCAGTATTATTCTTCTTCTGAAAATTTTGCTTTAAGTCACGCCGACACAGATAGGACTTATGGGAACGATGAGATAGGAAGAGTGATAGGACTGGAAAGTAAGCGACCTTGGCCTCAATTAAGACACAGTCCCAACATTTTCCTGGTTTTAAAACTGAAAACCTTGGAAAACCATATTCGATGGATTCGAACCCACTATCTCCCATTGCAAGCTGGCAGTTACGTGACACTCTCGCTCGGTAAAAACATCAACAACAGTTTTCTCAAATATTAACATGTTATTAAATGATGAACTGAAAGAAGAGAGAATACATCCTATCAAGAGATTACGCACCTTAAATGAGATTACATTAATTGACAATGGTGGGATTGGAATAAAATCATATATCATGAATTTGCAGTTGATGATGATATGTCAGCAGTCTATAGCCTAATTTTCCCCAGAAAATATTATATCACCACATGTTAAAAACACAATTGACAAAACTGACAAATAAGATATACTGTAATTGTGTTCTAGTGTCTCTGATGCTGTGACGCAGTCACTCTCAACGAATAGTGAAGCTGAAGTTACACATATTACCTCCAGGAAAGCTGTGTTCGATATAGACTTATATAAACAAAAAATGTAATTTCCCCTGGCCTCAATTAAGACACATCCCCAACATTTTCCTGGTTTTAAAACTGAAAACCTTGGAAAACCATATTCAATGGATTCGAACCCACTATCTCCCATTGCAAGCTGGCAGTTACGTGATACACTATACCTACAGGTACGTGAAAGTGATTATTTAAATAGGATAAATAATAGCAAATTCTCTTCAAAATATACAGGGTGTATAAGAAGTATTACCAACAAAAGTGTCATGGATGCTCCTCGTGTTATGTTAACAACGATGGTGCAATCGGATTGGCGGAGAAGACATTTCTTTTCGAGAAAAGGAGATTACTTTATTATCTCCGAGCACGCGATTCTAATTGACGAACTTACTGTACTTGCTATGCCAGAGAGCCAGCCGCTGCCTGTTTCTGTGCATCAGAGGATGGAAAGTGGGAGATAGAGCTAATGATCGGTGCGAATGCACGAGTTTCCCGTTCGCTCCAGACAGTAGCATCCCAACCTCAGTCGGCCGTGTACAGTTTGTTCTTCACAAATTTACTACAGTGCGAACCCCGTAGAAGGAGAAGATGAACTTGAACCAACAATACAGCCAGCTTTCCAGGACGTTCGCGACACACCACATATCCCCAACAGAATTCAAATGTTACTACTACACCTTTCATGATGATGTTGTTTAAAAGGGGCCTAACATCTGAATCATCGGCCCCTAATGGAACGAAATGAGACGAAATGCAACGACAATTTAAAAGTTCCAAATTCAACCACTGACCAGAATTCAAAACGTGATGATGAAGAATGAATTCGTGAATATGAATTTAAAACTATCAGCGGATGCGACCCGCAACGCCTCACCTTCCCAGAAGCAATATTACTGACCAAGGGATTGCTTCCAAAGCACAAACTTGAATCGATGATGCATGTTGTCTAAAGGGGTTCAATATACACGTCAACGGTCCCTCATAATGGCACTTATCGCTAGTAAAGTAGAACCATGGCATTTCTCAAGTTGCGGTACTAATCGAAGGTAGCGTAAATTCACGGTGTTCCACACATTTTGGTACTACTCACAAGTATTGTACGTCGTACTGGGAACGCAGACCTATGGTGTTTCTCACATAATGGCGCCACTCGTAGGCAACGCAGACCCATTTTGCACCTCACATGGGTGTACCAATCACAGACCGAGCTCGATAGCTGCAGTCGCTTAAGTGCGGCCAGTATCCAGTATTCGGGAGGTAGTAGGTTCGAACCCCACTGTCGGCAGCCCTGAAAATGGTTTTCCGTGGTTTCCCATTTTCACACCAGGCAAATGCTGGGGCTGTACCTTAATTAAGGCCACGGCCGCTTCCTTCCCACTCCTAGCCCTTCCCTGTCCCATCGTCGCCATAAGACCTATCTGTGTCGGTGCGACGTAAAGCAACTAGCAAAAAAAAAAAAAAAAAAAGAACTAATCACAGACTCGTACTATGCCGTGGTGCTCCTCACATAGTGGGTACAAATCACAGGCAACGCAGACCAACAGTGTCACTCATATAGTGGTACTAATCACAGGTACTGGAAACCCACAGTGAACCGATCTCTGCTGCTACTAATCACAAACCTACAGTGTACCTAACATAGTGGTACTACTCGCAAGTAAAGGCGACCCATGGCTTTCCCGGCGTGATGTTACATATCACAAGTAGTTTCATGGTTATAATTCAATCGTCCCTTGGTCACCCCTTTTAGTCGCCTCTTACGACAACAGGAGATACCGTGGGTGTATTCTTCGTCTGAGTCCCCCACCCTCAGGGGGTAGTACACCGGTTTGAACTGTGCATCGAAACAGGAGTGGGGCTTATTGAACATCTACTGTAATCAAACCATGGGGAGTACTGTTTCCATCGTTCAGTATTTCATTCCATTTACAGTGGTGTGAGTGAAGGAATACACAAACGCGAGGTGGCAGCGTTCCATCTTCGAGCATGTTAAATAATAAAGAAAATTACTGCGATCAACAGAGGAGAGGAGAAGCATTCCTTGACTGACAAGGGTGTTCCTATACTGTGTGTGCTGTGTTTAATAAACGACTGTAGTTATAGGACAAACCTGTGCGAGTCGAACGAAGATACTTGTGCATACGGGTGGAGCATTCTCTCTGTCTCCATCATACAGCCCACTTCCCTTTCCTCCCCTTCTCTTCCCTGAAGCACGGCAGCGACTTGTGCTCTGACACAGCAAACATGGCGAGTTCGTCAATTTAAATCGCGCGCCCGGAAGTGGCAAACTAACTACATTTTCTCGAAAGGAAACATTTTCTCCGCCAATCCGATTGAACTATCTTTCTTAACATAACACGAAGAGCATCCCTGATTTTGTTTTTGTCGGTATAGTTCTGAGACATCCTGTTTATACATCTTCTGACATGCCGAGGATCATTAGCAACAGTGTAAACAAACATGTCCTCCCATAGAATAAATACTAAGCATCACAACACCATACCAAAATAGAAAAATATGTTACCAAAATGATACACACAATGAGAGGAACCAGAATTTTCATGGGAGAGTTTTCAATAGTTACTGTTTAAGTTATGAGGAAAACCAGGAGTAAGAATTCGAAATCAAATGAAATACGCAGCAAAAATGCACAGTTTTGCCCTTAAGGCAGGCAATTCAATGTTAAATACCTCCTAGGGAGATAAGCTACGAATTTTAGGTAAATACAATACAATAAATTATGAGATTATTCTTTATTTATTCCTCAAAATACAATCCTTTTGTTAATCATCCTTATCAGATAGACTAGATTAGCAGTTTGCCTGTTTCTACCACTACGAGCGCTAACGAGAGTCAACGCAGAGTTTCACTTAAGCACCACTACGAGCGCTAATGTGAGTAAACGCAGAGTTTCACTTAAGCATCACTACGAGCGTTAATGTGAGTCAATGCAGAGTTTCACTTAAGTACCACTACGAGCGCTAACGTTAGTCAACGCAGAGTTTCACTTAAGCACCACTACGAGCGCTAATGTGAGTCAACGCAGAGTTTCACTTAAGCACCACTACGAGCGCTAATGTGAGTCAACGCAGAGTTTTACTTAAGCACCACTACGAGCACTAATGTGAGTCAACGCAGAGTTTCACTTAAGCAGCACTACGAGCGCTAATGTGAGTCAACGCAGAGTTTTACTTAAGCACCACTACGAGCGCTAATGTGAATCAACGCAGAGTTTAACTTAAGCACCACTACGAGCGCTAATGTGAGTCAACACAGAGTTTCACTTAAGCACCACTACGAGCGCTAACGTGTGTCAACGCAGAGTTTCACTTAAGCACCACTACGAGCGCTAACGTGAGTCAACGCAGAGTTTCACTTAAGCACCACTACGAGCGCTAATGTGAGTCAATGCAGAGTTTCACTTAAGCCCTTATAATTTCATTCGGTGTGGATTTTTTTCAAAAAATCAAAACGCGGATGAGGGTATTGAGCTAAGGAACACATTACAGAAAGAATTATGTAAATTAGTTAATTTGCCTAGGATTTGATTCGGAAAGAAAACGAGTATAGAAACAAGTGATTTTAGGGTTTATTTCCAGAATTGCATTTAGAGCGAAAGTGATTTTAGAATTTTTTAGTTTGATAGAGCTGTCCAATACTCACAATTTGAAGCCTTTCTGGGACCTTTAGTCCTTCAACATTTGGTACAATTGATGATATTGCTTTATTTTACGTTTTTTTTAGTAAGGGGACCCTTACTTTGTTTGCTAAGAAATGTTTTCGACATTAAAATTTGAAGAATCGGTACGTAGCACATTTTAACATGGTGGAGGATTTTTTTTGTCTAGATTAAAGGGGAAAGTGTATTAGGATACCGAGTTAGGTCATCAGCCCAGAGGCTGGTTGGATCCTCAAATAGCACCACCACAGGCTATGCAGTTATAGGGAAACTGCAAAAACCAATGGCAGAGCCCAAATGAGGCGCACTAGGCAAGATGAGGAGTGAAGTAGTTTGCCATTGCTTTCCTCACTGGACCAGAAGGTGCTATTGCAGCACGTCTGATCCTATGAGCAACACCTGTCATAACACTCAGACACTAGTTGTGCTCCACATGTCATTACTCAGCACCACCCATACCCCAGTAGCTCCCATACTGTCACAGCCATGGATGAGACTGGGACTTCCGTGGAAGCTACACTTTGCTCTGGCCTGTACTAAGAGACGGATACAAAAATACTGCATCCATCAAGAAATGGCAACAGGCGATAGGATATCGAGAAAAAAATAAATTAAAACTTCAATTTATTTGCCAGCGGCAATGTATCCCTTCCACTCAAAGGTAAATATTCTTACACACACTTTTACCTGACGTTAAAGAAAGTGCAACTTACTCGTTTAAGTTAATTTAAACCTAGTATATTGCACGTTTGGCCCCGTGGTGTAGGGGTAGCGTGCCTGCCTCTTAGCCGGAGGCCCCGGTTCGATTCCCGGCCAGGTCAGGGATTTATACCTGACCTGAGGGCTGGTTCGAGGTCCACTCAGCCTACGTGATTAGAATTGAGGAGCTATCTGACGGTGAGATGGCGGTCCCGGTCTAGAAAGCCAAGAATAACGGCCGAGAGGATTCCTCGTGTTGACCACACGACACCTCGTAAACTGCAGGCCTTCGGTTGAGCAGCAGTCGCTTGGTAGGCCAAGGCCCTTCCAGGGCTGTAGTGCCATGGAGTTTGGTTTGGTTTGGTTTATATTGCACGTTTTACAGAGTATTTGTAAAGTTATTCCTGGTTCACGTCTGAGAAAAGATATCGAGTGCAATAAAGAATATCGACGCAGTGCTCTGATAAGGAATATACAGAGGTAACCAAGGAAAGAAAACAGGAGAAACAATGCAAGCGCTCTCTTTAACACATCCTTTATGTCTCAATATGGGGGAGAAGAGTGTCACAGGTGTTATTGCAGATATACTGCGATACTTTACGAAGATATGTTTCTGAGAGGAGGAGGGAGCATCTGCAGTCTATTGCTATAGCGTCTTGTATAATGTAAGAGGCAAGACATAGTGTAGCCAACGAGCTGCTTCCTCGCCATTTCTCATTCGGTCTTATTGTGTTACCTTGCAGACTCAGACTTACCGCCCACCAGCAATCCTATTTGAGTCTCACACACGCATGACCCAAATTCACTGCGCGTACTGGAAGTACACAGTGATTGAAACAGATTACCGACATCTACAGATACAACTTCCGTGAGGTGTCTTGAGTCACTGCTGAAATATTTGAAATGAATTGTAATGGCGGTGGTGTTTATTGTTTAAGACAATGGTTCATGTTGATCATGGAATGTTACAACTCCTCTGCCCCTTTAAGCGGCAACCCTAAACTCTTTTTTGGTTCTAGCAATTCTCTTGCGTAGATTGGCGCCCTAATCTCACCCTTTGTTCGTGTTCAGTTGATATAAGTTGCAGTCTTTCGAGGTCGATATCATTAAAATGTCAGTTTATAACAACTGACTAATCTGAAAACCTTAAGCAGTATTTAAAATTAATTACATACCTTCGATTGTCGTAGCCATCATACTTGGTCTCTCCTCAACCGAGTTCTTACGACATCTTCCCCATCTTACCGTTCTTCGCGTTTCCATTACTTCTCTCTCGCCGGGCAGATTGCGGTAGAGCTCAACTTGGCAGGTTCGTGCCAGTAAATCTGCCGACACGAGGCTGACGTATTTGACTAAATTCCGGCACCTCGGCGTCTCCGAAAACCGTAAAAGTAGTTAGTGGGACGTAAAGCTAATAATAAAATTTATTCCATTACTTCTCAAATGTTCATAACAGAGATACAAGGGCTCGAACATCAAATATGCTCGTCTTTCCTCATCACAATAACAATGTTATTGGCTTTACGTCCCACTAACTAATTTTACGAATTTCGGAGATGCCGAGGTGCCGGAATTTAGTCCCTCAGGAGTTATTTTACGTGCCAGTAGATCTACCGACACAAGACTGAAGAATTTTACCACCGAACTGAGCCAGGATTGAACCTGCCAAGCTGGGGTCAGAGGCCAGCGCCTCAACCGTCTGAGCTACTCAGCCCGGCATTTTCTCATCATACAACTGTCGCATATAACAACGCATCTTCTGTGTTTGCCGCTCGAGAGCTGAACCGGTTACCGGATGCCATAAGAAAAATACCAACCGCAGGGTCATTTAAAAGAGCCTTAGAGGCACAGCAGGATACGAATGCACTGTGTATTTCTGATCTTTCATTGATCGTGCTATTATATTATTATTATTATTATTATTATTATTATTATTATTATTATTATTATTATTATTATTGTAAGTATGTACTGCATGTCTCACTGGGGTGGAATTCTATTTATCTTATAAAATATTTTTATTGTATTTAACTGTGCTTTATTTAGTATTAATTACGGTAGTGATAATTTTGATGGTAATGTACAATAATTAGTGTTCCGAGGTATCTGTGGAACAGCAGAGGTGAAAGAAGGTGCGGGGGTGAACAGGTCTCAGGCTACGAAATTAGAGTGAATTTAAAATTTAACAAGGTTATATTTTCTTTGCAAAATCAAGAAATGACAAGCATGGCAGGTACAGAGTAGCAAGGTAACAAAAGTACAATTACAGTATTTACAGGATTTGGGCTTCGAGCCCCGAACTCACAATTCTTGGGCAACTAGCCCAACTTTACCCCAAAACAAGATTTAACAGAGGGGCAGAAAACCCCATTCATGCCCAGGAGCACTTGCTCTAAATTACACAGAAAAGCCTCCTCGAGGCGTACAACACTCAATTTTCAAGAAAGAGCCACTCGCTCTCAAACCTTAAGCCTATCAAAGGCCACACCAAATTCCACTTTCAAGTTGTCCTCCACGGACACGAAAACAGGGGTAAAATACCCAACCTACTGAGGCCTATTAAGAGAGAAAAGGTTAATTACATGGCCTCTAAAATACCAATTTGAGAGGAGGCGATCTGCACTCCTAATACATTTTGTTTAAAACCTAATCTGGCTCTAGGCCGCTAATGCAAGGGCTAATCCCATACTAAAGAGGTGACTTTAGAAAGAAACAATTTACATTACGTTAAGGAAGAATTGGTTGTGAAAAATAAGTTCACCTCAAAACAATATGAGTGGGAGCTCGAGAGGGTTAAGCACTCTCTATCCCATTATGTAGCTTAAAAGAGAATAGATACGAAGAGTCTTTACATTTTCGGGAAAAGTTACATGGTGGAAAAGCTTCGGACCCACCCCGAGAGTTAAGCTGCTGAGCTAGCAAGAAAAGAAGTTATTAAACGGCCATTACCTTATGGATGAACTGCTGCCCGAAGAAAGAGGCGCTTCCCGCCCCCTGCTACGTACTTTACACACAGAAAGATGTTACTGAAGTGGCCCGGAGACCCGAAAAAGAGCAGTTTATATACTCTCGCGGAAAGTTCGAGGCGTATCAGGAATGAGAACACACGCCCACAAAAACTTTATTGGCTAGGGTTAAGCAAGATATTCAAGTTGGAGAAGATACACCTGATTGGTCATAAATTAATTAAAGAAATTCGGGATTGGCTAAATTCAAAACCAGGGGAAAGAAAGGGTTATACAGCCAACTTAAACAATAACAGAAAGAAATTTAACAAGGAACAAACTTTTGAAATAAAAATTTCTCCAAAAAAAAACCAAACAGTTCTTTCACTTCGCACTAGGGTGCACCATTGTAGTTCTTCAGTAGTGTCCTCTAGAAGAGAAAGTTCACACTTCTTACTACAGGTAAAACAAAAATACATCGAAAACGACCCCGTTCAGAAACTCCAAAATTTCCAAGTAGTGACATCTTCTGAGAAACTTGAAAATTAACACCTTAGATCAAGTTCAGACTTCCTCCAGTAGGGGAGTTTCAACTGGCGCAAGGTTTGAATTAGCGAAGTGGAGGTGTACCGCCCGGTACAATTAGTTTTGTGTAAGATAAGGCCAAATGGCCTTAACTACGCCAATAAAGACATTTATATGTCTAATTACATGCCCAGTGGTACGAAATAATATGAGTTGAAAGATATTTCAATCTCTCCTCCATGTAGCATAAATGGTAATATTTTTGTGTTTGATTTTCATTGTGAAGAAACCTCTTTAAACATTAGGCTATGAAACTGAACATGCCATTCGGAAAGGTTCTATTCCACCGGGCGAGTTGGCCGTGCGGTTAGGGGCGCGCAGCTGTGAGCTTGCATCTGGGTGATAGTGGGTTCTAACCCCACTGTCGGCAACCCTGAAGTTGGTTTCCGTGATTTTACATTTTCATACCAGGCAAATGCTGGGGCTGTACCTTAATGAAGTCCACCGTCGCTTCTTTCACACTCATAGGCCTTTCCTATCCCATCGTCACCATGAGACCTATCTGTTTCGGTGAGACATAAAACAAATTATAAAAGGTTCATTCATTTCTCACTTGGGGAAAAAGCTTCCGTCAACTTCTTGTCGTAAGAAACGGCTTTGACTGCATTTGTAAACGCCCAATTTTTCAATTTTCAGTCTATTCTTTACGGTCACATTTTAATTTTTCAGGTGACTTTTTTAGGGTTTTCACCAAGACAGATCATATGACACCCCACTCACTTCTGAGAAATATTTACACAACAAGTTGCACTTTGCAGTTACCTTCGTCTGCCAAAAGCACACCTTAATTTCACGGCCATCTTGTGTTGACGTCACGCGCATAAAAACATGTCTTGTGCAATCATTCTTTTTATTTTAGATCATACATAACTATTCCTGTATATGGAATATTTTTTGAGTTCATAATGACTCTACAGCGATTTTTCACCGCAGAACCTTATCCTGCTTTTGAAATACCTTTCACAGCAAAATTCTATTCCTCAATTGGTAGATTCAAAATATAATCTATGATTTAATAATGATCGACGATTTCGCTGCTATAGCCAGCCCCTTAATGTGAAGGTAAGGTGCGAGTCTCATACCTGGAGGGCCTTGGGTCGAATCTCGACCAGTCGAGGTATTTTAATTCTGGACTTGGGGCTGAAACAGGGAAACTACGTCTCGTGAGGGCAACAAAGGATTTGAATGATAAGAAAGGCATTGGACCTGGTCACGTATCTATACGGCTAAGGAAGTCGTTACTATGACCACGTACTATCCAATATCTCTATACAGCAGTCGTCTTGAAAATCCATGACTCAAAACGAGTTGATTGCGTGACTGGGTTCCATTTTCATAGGAAGCTATACCGATACATATTTTATTTTTGCTAACGGTTTGTCGTACTAACACATCGAATGTTTTGGCGACGCAAGGATGGGAAAGTCGGCCGTGCTCTTGATTAAGGTACAGCAAGGTGTCAACGTAGAAAACCATCTTCAGGGCTGCCTACGGTGGGATTCGAACCCTACCATCTCCGAATGCAAGTTTACAGCTAAGCCACCCGAATCGCACGACCAACTCGCTCTTTCTACTACTCCTAAAGTGTTTTCATTCCTCCCCTGAAGGGGGAGGCGGGCCTCCTAGACGGTGACGTCGTCTTTCAGGCCAGGAGATTTGTACTGGGGAAGGAGATGTGCGGAAAAGAGTGACAGGGTTGGCAGCTATAGCCTATACAAGAAACTGTCCCGGCATTCGCCTTAGTGCAGGAGAAAGGAAAACAATGGAAAACCATTCTCAGGATAGCCAATGGTGAAGGCCAGCTCCTCTCCGTCTCCCGAATACAGAGGCGTAGAGCCACGGTAGAGCCGTGGCTACTTGTGGACCGATATCCACTCTGCATCCACCGACCACGCTCGGTCTATACAGATATTAAATGAGAAATGATAACAATCCCGATTGCTTTTTTTGAGTAGATGGCAGGGTTACCATATTCCTTAAAACGAACCTGGAGGAAGGAATCGGGGTCCGATTTCATCCATCATTTATTCCAACAATAATTATTCATATATTTTTTCCTAAACTTCGCCTCCTTTTTCTTTGAGAATCTAAAACTTCTCACAGCCAAGCTGAGTGGCTCAGACTGTTGAGGCGCTGGCTTTCCGACCCCAACTTGGCATGTTCGATCCTGGCTCAGCCCGGTGTTATTTGAAGGTGCTCAAATACGTCAGCCTCGTGTCGGTAGAATTACCGGCACGTAAAGGAACTCCTGCGGAACTAAGTTCCGGCACCTCGGCGTCCCAAAATACCGTGAAAGTAGTTAGTGTGACGTAAAGCCAATAACATTATTATTATTATTATTATTATTATTATTATTATTATTATTATTATTATTATTATTATTATTATTATTATTATTATGAAAATGTCTCACTCTCCAGAATCTTCAGTAAGAAACTAATTTCCAGAACACATGACATTGTTGCACGAGACAACCGCATCCTGCAAATATCCTACTTTTCTCATCTGTACAACGGAAAGGAAACTATCTTCGCGGACAGGAATTGGAAATAAAACTGTACAGCTTTTAGATATTTACCAAAATATTGGTCAAAACTCAAAGCTGAGAAACGAAAATTTAGTCTTAGAATTTCCTTAATTTGCTCTTTACGTTCTGACGTAAGCCATACCAAGGAACTAAAGACTACTAATATTATCGACGCTCTCGAAACGAACGCTGAAATCGATTACTGCTGTCAGTCGATACTGATGACTCAGTTTCAAGAGGTCTGAGCTAGATGACATAAGTATTGAGCATTCGTACATGTTTATTATAGACCGTTATGACTTTCAGCGTTCAGTCTGCAAGCTTCGTGAATTTACCAATCGCCACCACAATCCTCTATTTGTAACTAGTTCTGTGGCCTCGTTTTGTTCTGTACCTGTTTAAATCGTTAGAAACCGAGTCTAACCCACGCCGTCTTGGTCTCCCTCTACTTCTCTTCCCTCCATAACGTAGCCCATTATTCTCCTAGGTAACCTATCCTCCCCCATTCGTCTCACATGACCCCACCACCACCGAAAATATGTATTTTTAATAAATTATGAATTTATTTCTAAGAAAACACTTTATACAAACTATCTAGCCACAAAAATTTTACTTTCATATTATGCAAAGTTATTGAGATATATGTACCTAAATGAGACAAATTTAATATTTTCAGTATACACCGTGCAATCTACCCTTAAAGTATTTTCTACCTGTAGGCTTCTTTTTTTCTACTATCATGAATTTTGTTTTCTATATTTATTTTTAGCTTAAAATTGTCTAGGGATGTTTTGAATGTTCAGAGAATCTTTCCCATATCCTTTTCAGAATTAGTTAAGATAGCATCTGCAAAGCCCATACTGTGCACCTGAATACCATTAAAACTAACCCCTTTAATATGCCCTTTCATTTCTCTAACGGCATTTTCTATAATAACAATTTCGTGTGGCTATTTCTAGCCGAGTGCAGCCCTTGTAAGGCAAACCCTCCGATGAGGGTGGGCGGCATCTGCCATGTGTAGGTAACTGCGTGTTATTGTGGTGGAGGATAGTGTTATGTGTGGTGTGTGAGTTGCAGAGATGTTGGGGACAGCACAAACACCCGGCTCCGGGCCATTGCAATTAAGGTTAAAATGCCCGACCCGGCCGGGAATCGAACCCGGGTCCCTCTGAACCGAAGGCCAGTACGCTGACCATTCAGCCAACGAGTCGGACGGCATTTTCTATGAACAGGTTAAAGAGATATGGTGATAGTGAGCATATAGAACTGGGTGGTATCGGTACTCGGATGAAGTGAATGATTTGGTAACCCTGTTAAATATACGCAGATTTTCTAGTTTAGCAGCCCACGTGTTTCCGCCCTTAACTATGACATGCTCTCCTCTTTAAAATTTCTTCTCCCTCCCACAGGCCCCCACCTCATTCTTGTTGTGAAAGACACTGAGGTCCATTGTTGGTGACACGATCACTGAAGATGTTCCAAGAACACTGCCGGAGAGGGTGCGGGGGAGGTAAAGGAGGACGGACACGTTGATATCACAATTACGATTCTCGCCATTCTTTTGCCTCGAGGGCATTAAGAAACGGAGAGGAGAGGAATAAAAAACACATGATGAGTAGTGAGGTGGGGGGATGAAAGAAGTACAAAAAGAATGCTGTGAATTATGATGATGAAAACTGCCGCAGGATGTCTCTGCTGTCACTCAACTCGCGTGCAATCTTCCTCATAAGTCCACGAGGGACGTAGCGACGCCGTGTAGGCCAGACTTCTCTTAATAGGAAGAGTGAGAAACAGAGAGAAAGAAAGAAGGAGTGGAGAGAGAGAGAGAGAGGAAGAAATCTTGTGGGATTTCCGGCAGTGGGTGACACGTAAAGACAAGAAACACATAAACCTTATAACAGCTAATTCTGTGATGTGTCATTTCACCATTGGTCAAGGAAAAGTATGAAACGTCTTGAAACGGACAGGCACGAGATATTGGCTCATCCGTCAAGATTTACAATCATTCCAAAGAATTAATACCCGTTAATATATTGTCAAAATCCAATTATTACCTAAATGTAAAAGGAAGCAAAGGAACTAACAAAGGGGATCTTCCATTTCCATGACTAGTCGAAATTCATCTTAAGTACTAATAATAATTTATTTAGCTATTTGTACCAGAAGTAATAATAATAATAATTATTATTATTATTATCATTATTATTATAATAACAATAATAATAAATAATAACGGGCGAGTTTGCCGTGAGGTTAGGGGCGCGCATCTGTGAGCTTGCATCAGGAAGATAGTTGGTTCGAGCCCCACTGTCGGCAGCCCTGAAGTTGATTTTCCGTGTTTACCAATTTCCACAACAAGAAAAAGTACCTCAATTAAGACACGGCCACTTCCTTCTCACTCTTAAGGTCTATCCCATGATCACCATAAGACCTATCTGCGTCGGTGCGACGTAAATCAAATAAATTGTAAAATAATAATACGAATAATAATAATAGAACTGAAGCTTGAGGATAAAACACGGAGAAGATATGAGAGCTCGTAGGAATAATACTAATGACCATGATTATGAATATTTTAATTACTAGCAAATGTACCCCTGCTTCGCTACGGTATTCTACACTGTATACGGATATTGGAGTAAATGACTGTATATGCAGTAAATATATAGTTTTTTTTTTAATTTATGTCTCAGCGTTTTCCGAGAAAAGGCCTGGGGAGGTCATCATACGTTGTTTCCAATGCAAAGTGTGAGTTGTGATGATAACGACAGGCTCATAATCTGATATCTTTCCGGGCCCTTAGGCCTTCAGTTTTCGGCACAATTGCGGAAATTGTTTAATTCTACGTTTTTCATAGTATGGGGTCCCCTACTTTGCCTGCTAAGAAGTGTTTGCAACATTACAAAAGAAAAAAATACAAATGGAGGTAGCTCCCCCAACCAGCAGGAACACACATAAACCAAAGGTGCTTCTCTATAAATAATAAAATTCATCATTAAAACACTGTCGTTAATCCGGTATCCCTCTATACGTCAGAGTGCCTTATCCTCTATGCAAAATGTATAATCGCTAGGTTAGAACAAAAAGAGAAGAAGATTATCCACAACATACTTGACCTAAACCGCAGAAAGTGAATCTTCATAAGAAGATCCAGACAAAAATATAAGATAGAGAAGATCACGGACACAATGCGCACGCGCAGATCTCGCTTCTGTGGTCACCTACGAAAATTGAAAAAAAATATGCAGTTTTAACAATTTTGTCTCAAAACGAAAAGCAACAATTATATCTGGCAGGTTAACATCGGAAACTGTCTCGAAGAAATAGGCCAGTGAACACAAAACGCGCACAAAAGAGACATTTTCTGAACAAGCATCGCGACTTCTGAGACTTTCCGAGATGTGAAATGAGCAACTGGCGCAAAATGTTCTGATAAACGCCGTAATCGACACAGTGAAGTAAGAAAACCTCCTGGATCAAACGAAAATTAGATAAACGCCAGAATGTATAATGATACTTATCGTGGTCCCTAGTTGTCTGTTTAGCGAAAGTAATAATAATAATAATACCACGACTGGATGAGAAGAGTGTTTATTCATTCATTCATTCATTCATTCATGCATGAGCAAATCATGCATTTACCAACTCATATAGTCACATATTCATTCTTTCATTCATTCAATGCATTCAAAATGTATGTGGATAAAGACTGATGACACAAGAGTAAGCATTAAGGCAACTTAGGGAGAGTAAGATACATGTTTGTCGTAGACAAAATAAATAAATAAATAAATAAATAAATAAATAAATAAATAAATAAATAAATAAATAAAAACAAATAAATAAAAAAATAAATAAATAAATAAATAACCTTTAAAGAAAAACTACAATTTAGAAACTGGATTGAAATAGTTGATAAGATGAATTGTAATGTTTGATGTAGTAATAAGGAAGAGAACGCGTGTATCTAAACATTTTGGATCACAATAAATAATTACTCCCTCCCCATTTTTTTGGCTTTACGTCGCACCGACACAGAGAGGTCTCATGGGGACGATGGGAGGGGAAAGGCTTAGGAATGTGAAGGAAGCGGCCGTGACCTTATTTAAGGCACAGCCCCAGCATTTGCCAGGTGTGAAAATGGGAAATCACGGAAAACCATCTTCAGGGCTGCTGACAGTGGGGTTCGAACCCACTATCTACCGGATGCAAGCTCAGAGCTGCGTGTCCCTAACCGCACGGTCAACTGGATTACGTCCCACTACCTACCTTTGCGGTTTTCAGAGACGCTAACGTGTCGGAATTTAGTCCCGCGGGATTTCTTTTACGTGTCAATAATTCTACCGACACGAGGCACCTTCAAATGCCACCGGATTGAGCCAGGATCGAACCTGCCATATTTGGGTCAGAAGGGCAGCGCCTCAACCGCCTGAGCCACTCAGCCTGACATTACCAACGATCCTACGAGACATCAGCTTCGGGCCAGTAAACCTACTGTCACGGAATCAATCCCTCTAAAGTACACTTTAATGACAACCGACTGCACTACGATTTGATCCCACGGTGTTAAATACAATAGGTGAGTGCCAATCCAACCACGCTTTCCAGGTTGCTTTAACATTAGATTCTTCAGTCATTAAATTTAATTAGGCCTCTGATAGCTGCCTCTGTGGATCAGTGGTAGAGTGTCGGCCTCCGGATCCCAAGATTGCGGCCTCTGAGATATCTTATATCTGAATCGAAATCTACAGTAAATCAAAATTGTAGAATATTACTACGCTATTAGTTATTCATTCAAAGGATGAATGAAATCCTTCTAGAATACTAATTAATTTATACATGTCCTCAGTATTATGATGGGGCATGTGTAATGAAGCGACGGCAGTTTCATTAGTATTTTAATAAAAAGCGGCCGGGTTAGATCACGAAGCGCCTATAGAGGAGAGGAATGACGCATTCTGGACCACACGGGTCAACGTTGTGAATTCCTTGAGAGGCTGGCTGGACGCTGTGTGGGCATCAAATATCCTTGCCATTCTTCTGAATTCCACACGTCTCGACTTTAAATACTTTCCAAATGAAATTCATGGCGGCACTCACAGCAGAAACACAACATCCAAGGCTAAACCATTATACTAGTATATCTTAAATTATTCTTGCGTAAATGCTACCGCTGTGGAACATACTGGAATTCTGGCTGTATAAAAAAGTATTAAGAATTATATGCGCATAAATACCATGGCGGTCATCCGAGTATGTGAGAAGCGGAGAATAGCACGGCTAAATTAAACGCCTTACTGCAATGTAAATGCCGTCACATGTAAGTCGCGTGATATAATATTCAATAATATTTCTGTCTCTTGAAACTGATCACAGATGAGGAAACAAATGTCTTATATTTCAGAGTCTCTAACAATTTATTGTTTGAAATGCCGGTTCTTTTATAACGTTGTGACGGGCACTTTACTTTATATATAATCACGTCGAAGCTTTTGGTAATAATATTCCTGCGGCTGCCTGTTACTTTTTGATAGATGCAGTGCATTTGCATCTAACTTTTGGCACAGTTCAGTGCAAAACACAGCTTCCGCCGAAGTCTCTTACTAAGTTATGGCTGTAACAATAAGGCAGCTTCTGAGGTATGGATGGTTCTGAGTTATAGCATGCGGAGCATCAATAGCGCCGTCTGGATGTTACGAAAGGTACTACGCATAGGGCTTTTCGAGCTGCAATATTACTTTCTGGCTCAGTGAGAAAAGCAATAGCAAATTACGTCACTCATCATCTTGTCTATGACATCTCACTTTGGCACCGACGTGGAAGTAAACCAATTTTATTATTCCTTTCAAAAACATGAACAATGATTTCCCTTATATAATTAGCCTGTTCCGTGATGTACAGCTCACGTTCAGGTCTTCACATCGAATGTTAAAATATTGCCAGTATTTTAAATAATAATAATAATAACAATAATAATATTAATTTTTACGACCTATAACAAAAAGGCTTTATCTTTCGGGGCTAAATTGAGGCATATTGATACCGTTGTTATACCTGAGTGCCCGTATGCAGTGGAAACATAGGACACGATTTGAAAACGGGGACTTGAAGGTATCCGGAAGAGAGAAAGAAAAATGCTAAGAAAAATTCTGGGCCCAAATGAAAAAAAAAAAAAAAAAAAAAACGGGGAGATGAGAATCAAATCTAACAAACAATTGTATCAAAGAACAGAAGGAGTGGTTGAACTGATGAGAAAGAGAAGGTTACAGTTCCATGGACACTTGCTCAGGATGGATTATAACAGACTAACGAAGAGAGTCTTTGAATTCTTCAGGAAGAGAAAGACAGAACTGAAATTATTTCGAGAAGTGAGATTGGACTTGACGAATATGAGGGTTCCGGAAGATTATACCATGAACAGAAATCAATGTACACTACTCGTCAAAACTTTCCATGGTTTTCAGGAGACTGGGAAAACGCTAGTGGGAAAAACGATATCCTATGCTGGGGAGCAGAAGAAGGAAGTAGGAAAAAGGGTGACAGAGAGAGGAGGAAGAGGAGGCTACAAATACTGCAAAGATTGTCAAACGTGGTCCTTAGACGGCCGATAGGAAAATTAAAAAAAAAATTACGAACAAACCAGGAATTGTTCATCGGCTTCTGAACATGAGTCCAATTGCCTTGATGTTTGCTGAACGATATTTCTCTACGTAATAGGAAACGGTCTGCTATTCTTTGTGTGTTTCGATTATCTGTTCAAGACTTTTTCCCATCTGCTAATTACGTCTTCGAAATCATTTCTATTCTTACAGAATACCATTGATGACACCTGCGAACTCCCTTTCTGTACTGCCACATTTTGCCTCTTCCTTGGTTCCCTCCAAATTAATTTTATTTTATATACACATGTTTTTATATTCCGTTTGCTTCGCTAAATTGTCAGTGTACTGGGGTTTGGTTCAGAGGACCCCGGTGTGATTCTCGACCGGCTCGGGGATTCTGAATGAGCATAGTTAGTTCCTCTGGCTCGGGGGTGGGCCTTAGCGTACGTATTGATACACTCCGATTAATCTGCACATCACACGACCAACCCCCACTGACATCCCTCTACGTAGGGTTGACATCAAGAAAGGCTTTCGGTCGTATAAAACTGAGCGAAATACTCATGAACTTCCAGCCCCCAATAAATAAGAAAACAGGCCGGTAGGAAGAAGATAAACACTGATTTTAATAGCAGAATCACTACCTATCTCCCGGAACTCCGAAGATTTCTCATTCCACGATACTTGACAAAATATTCAGTTGTAACAGGTCATCAGTATACATCAGACGTTCGACTCCTTAGTTGAATGGTCAGTGTTGACGTCTTCGGTTCAGTGGGTCCGAGGTTCGATTCCCAACCAGGTCGTGGATTTTCATCGCTTCTGATTAATACTTTTGGCTCTGGGACTGGATATTTGTGTTTGTCCTAACACTCTCCTCCCCATATTCAGACAACACAACACACTACCAACCACCAAAGGAGCAAACAATAGTGATTATATCCCTCCACATAGGGTTGGCGTCACGAAGGGCATCCGCCCGTAAAACAGCGCGAGACCGGGAATGTACGACATTGTTCACATCCGCAACCCCTCGCAAGTGAGGGGAAAAAGTGGTCGAAGAAGAAGAAGAAGAAGAAGAAGAAGACGAAGATCGGTATACATTAGATGACACATGGCCCAGCTGATGGATATGATCGTAAAGTCGTCAAGTCTTTAACGGTTTTACGTTGTGGGTAGCTGGTTCGAGTTCCGTTGGTACATTACTGTGAATTGTGTTACTCAACCGAGATGCGACATCTTCACCATCGGCAAGGAACATAATTTCACTAGATTGCCAAAAGCCTGGATTCAATTCCAAACCACTCTCCAGTTTTCATATGCAGGGAGGGCATATGACGCTGCTGATGGTGATTCGTCCGTCGGATGGAGACATTAAGCCTTGAACAGACCCCCTTGGATATATACGACAATAAATAGCCGAGAGAACTGCTCGAAATGCGAGATAAAATGAAAAGTATTTCTTCACTTAACTGACTCCGAAATCTTTTCTCGATATTACTCAGATGTGCAGATCACTACTATATGTCAAGTTGAAATATCTGCACCAGACCTCTCCGGAGGCCACAAAAAATTAAATTCAATTCAATTCAATTCAATTCAATTCAATTCAATTCAATTCAATTCAATTCAATTCAATTCAATTCAATTCAATTCAATTCAATTCAATTCAATTCAATTCAATCCAATCAATCAATCAATCAATCAATCAATCAATCAATCAATCAATCAAGTGGACACATAAATATTTTCCTTACAATGTCATGATTTATAACATTAACTTAAGTTTTCAGTATTAGGTAAAAAACATTAGAGCTCAAGAGACAGATTTTATGCAGGTAACATGTGGCGACTCATGTTGGTCATATGCTCCATTTGTTAGAGAACGTTTTCCTTCGGTTAGTATTTTACTTGAATTGTGCTACTCAACTGTGAGGTGATGCGACATTGCGGAACATCTCCCAGAAAATATGTGTAACCATTATCTTGGCTATATCATCAAGACTAAACCAATATTACAGTTTCTAACAGAATAGTGCTGACTCCAGAACGTCGTCATTCAAAATTCACCGCACCCATTCACAGAAATGTCCCGCTTGTCTGACTGGAAGGTGGAGAAAATTAAAGGAAGTCGATCATAACTTGCATTATCTCACTGGTCCTTACGGAAAGCCTTGCGTGTTTATGAAGGGAATACGTAAATGGTAATTTAATACTTGATCAACATGCATTAAAGACATGCCATGTTTTAGTAACGTTCATGAATGTAAATTTATAATTAGGGTTCGGAAGTTGAGGAAAAGTACTTTTATTTCGAATGTCCGAAGATGAGACCTAACATAATGTATGTTCATTCTGGGTCATTGTAGGCCAGAAAATGCTGGGTTCAATTTGTCCTCTTCCTTTTTGCGGCTTTTTTGGCTTATTGGTCCTTTTAAAGCCTTGTTTTGAGGTCTTAACGGGTCTTTCTTTCTAACCACCTTCTTTAGACTACATTCTTACTGCCCGTTCACACTTCGAATGATCATTCGTTCATCCATCACCTCTTAAACATTATTTCTCTAGTAAATACACCAAAGCAACAACTGATACACTGCAAAAGGTTGACAGAAGGATACTCAGAACAATCATTAATAAAAAACATCAGGTGGATGAACAATGGAGATTATTGCCTAATGCAGTGGTTTATAGGGAAAGTGAATCTATAATAGATACGATGAGAAAAAGAAGAATTGCCTTTTTCTGTCATCTTTCTAGATTAAATGATAATAGGATAATAAAACAACTATTTAATTACTTTTGGAAAAGTAAAACAAAAAATAATTGTTTTAACCCAGTATGTCCCAGAATTATAATTTTTTAATTAATGAGTAACTCTGTCATAATTGGTCTCAGTGGTCCTATATGGATATGAAAATAACAATAAAATGATTTTCAGTTGTAAGATATTCTCGCAGGAGGGTGTTGCCATATGGCAACGCTGGGTCATACTGGGAAATATTGAGTAAAAAAAGAAAGACAAGAATAAATGTTTTTACAATGTTGTGTTTATTTTTGTAGTAACTTGAAGGGTAAATCAATTAATTTAAGGCATTATCAGTTAATTTGTTAAGGCTTTTGGGCCTTCCAATAATGAATAGGTCACTGTTTGACTTATTCTATCGATGTAAGGGTACCATGCTATTGTGGTCACAATTCTGTTCTTTTTCTAAAGGGATAGGTTACTATGCCTGCGGCCATACTATAGTTTCTACTACTCCTTTCATTCCTTGATGTGGTATTTCACGAAGAATTTGATGCAAAGCCCTACATCACGTTTCTTGCGAGCAGTGCGACCGATTGTGGAGCAGTTGTCAGCGGCTCATCTCCTCTTCTTGTCAATGCGAATCGGCCAATGGTTTAGTCCATCGTAGCGTAGGTATTCTAGAGGAGTTCCGTCAGATTTCCGTTTGCGAGTAGGTCCTTGGTCTCTAGGGCCAGAAAACTGCTCTAAAGGGAAGGTATAAATGAAAATCCACAGCCTGTTTCCAGTCATTCGACCGGGTCAGGAATGGAATGAATGAAGCCCCCATCTAGCAGCGATGATGGGAATTGTGCCGGCTGCCGAAGCCTGTCGCACTCCTCTGGGGCAATGATTAATGAATGACAGATGAAATGAAATGATATTAGAGAGTGTTGCTGGAATGAAATATGACAGGGAAAACCGGAGTACCCGGAGAAAAACCTGTCCTGCTTCCGCTTTGTCCAGCACAAATCTCACATGGAGTGACCGGGATTTGAACCACGGAACCCAGCGGTGAGAGACTGGCGCGCTGCTGCTTGAGCCATGGAGGCTCTTCGAAAGGGAAGGTATAATTAAAATATATTTCTTTACCTAGCCGACTTCGAACTCCTTTCACGTTATGTTGACCATCCCTTTCAGGCCTTACCCACACATACCTGTAGGTCAGGAATATTCAGCACATAAAAGAATCGTGCTGACAAAATACAAGCACCACGGCGTCTCAGCAAACTGCAAAAGAAATTAGTTTCCGGCAGTACTAGGAACTGAAACTGGATCTCCAAGAATGGAAGCTACTAGCGCGAACTGTTACATTAAGCAGGAAGTGTAATAATGGTGTGTGGCCTGGTGCAGTCTTTCGAATGGATGCCGTGTATGCGAACTGCGCGTTTGTCAGAATGGGGTGCTTGCTATAGTGAATTCTAATGCTGAAGACACGCACAGACATCCAGCCCCCGAGTCATTGGAATTAAACAATGAAGGTTAAAATCCCATACCCGGCCTGCAATCGAACCGGGGACCCTCTGGCAAAGGCCAACATGCTAACTTTCAGCCATGGCGCTGGACATTAAGGAGGAGCACATATCCAAGAAATAATTATATGAGGTAGTAATAAGGGATTTGCAATTTATGTCACTAACCTCTTAATAACCTATAACTTGAAAAAGTTTACTAAAAACAGCTTTGTCCTCCTGTGGTTAGGGGCAGTAGAATAACACACACGGTATCCACTGCCTGCTGTAAGAGGCGACTAAAACGGGCCTCAGGGGCTCTGAATTTTGGAGTGTGGGTTGGGGACCACGAGGCCCTTAGCTGAGTCCTGGCATTGCTTACACTTACTTGTGCCAGGCTTCTCACTTTCATCTATCCTATCCGACCTGCCTTGGTCAACTCTTGTTCTTTTCCGACCCCAACATAATTAGGTTTTTCGACGGCTAGAGAGTTTTTCATTTTCACGCCCTTCGTGGCCCTTGTCTTTCTTTGGCCGATACCTTCATTTTTCTAAGTGTCGGATCCCTTCCATTCCCTCTGACGAGTGTTATTTAGAGGATGGTTGCCTAGTTGTATTTCATCTTAAGACAGTAATCACCACCACCATCACATAAAAACAGCTTTGTCCAGTCCATCCGTCCGTCCTACTGGACCCATTTGCTTCGTTCATTTTTATTCTCTCCGGAATTACCTGCTGGTGAATCATCAGATATTGATAGGTCTCGTAACTTCAGTCCACTTTACGTAATCCTAAAATAAAATCCCTAAATTACCACTCTAATACTTGGAGGTGATAGCTTATACTAGCCCGTAATACATTCCGTTCTTAGCAGGTTGCTAAGTGTTTAACAGTTAAATGTGATATTCATGCTAATTAATGTGATTGCATGGAGCCATAATTGATTACTACCTGTCAAGCCAAAGAATATACATCTTCTCTGATCATGGAAGAATACTATTCTCTACTAGATGCTCTTTGATTCTCTGATCTTCCTCAGTTTTTAAATGTACTCAACAGATGGCGGAACTTACCCTACAACTTACATGCTGCTATGTGAAAATAATTTACGTATGCACAGGCTGGAAGGTATTAGTCGACTAGCTTTCTGTATGACCATTAATAAAGTACAGGGACAAACTCTTGAAAAAATGGATATCTACTTACTCGAACGAGTATTTAGTCACGGCACTATCTCGGGGAAGATCGATTGAAAATACGCCAGAATTGTGAAGCACAGTGAATATTGTATGGAAAGAAATGTTATGAACTACATTACGAATGAATCACTCATTATATACCGGTATTAAATGTTCGTAAAACTATTGCAAAGGGCAGGCAAGACTCTATGACTACGACAGACATATCAAGACGAGTAATCTGACGTATTTATAACGACTGCTGTGGAGCAGTGCGGGTCCACAAGGAATAAATAATAATAATAGTATACATATTTAACGTCCCACTAACTACTTTTGAAGACACCGATGTGCCGGAATTTTGTCCAGCAAGATTCGTTTATGTACCGACAACTCTACAAGCCCTGGGCTGACGAATTTTATCAACTTCAAATACCGACGAACTGAACCAGGATCGAACATGCTAACCAGGGCTCAGAAAGCCAGTACCTTAACCGTCTGAGCCACTAAGCGCAACACTAAACTATTATAAAAGACAGTGTAATTGGAGTGTATCTGAGCCTTTAAATGAATGCACACTGATTTTAAAAATCTCACGAAGTGAACTTAAAAGCTGTGTGTCACACTTAAAACTGAAGGACTTAAACAATATGTGTCATTTAATTGTTAAAATATCATGCTGTTTCATTTGAATTTAACGGATTATAGAGATAAATAAATTGATATGATGATGTTTGATGTTAAAAGCGGCCTAACAGCTAGGTCATCGGCCCATAATGATACGAAGTGCAACGAAATGAAACGATAATTAAAACTTCAAAATTTATCCCTCCAGGACACTACACTTGAGGAGGTAGAGGTGGGATCCCTCGCTGAGTCCGAGGGAAAAGCCAACCCTGGAGGGTAAGCAGATTAAGGAGAAGAAGAAGGAGAAGGAGAAGAAAAACTGTATCCACTGACTAGAATCTAAAACGGTTGATGGTGAAAAGATGACCATGAATCCAAAACAATCAGTGGATCCGATTCAAAATGCCTCATTTTCTGGGATGTTGCTTGTTGTCCAAAACGGTCCAAAATCCGGGTCACCGACCCGACATAATAGTACTAATCAATGGTAAAGCAGAACCATGATGTGTCTCCTATAGTACCTAGTACTAATTACAGGTAACGAAGAATCATGGTGTTCCTCGCGCAGTGGTAAGGTAGACCCAGGGTATGTCAGACATAACGGCACTACTTACAGGCAATACAGACCCGAGGTGTTACTCGCATAAGGTTACTACTGACAAGCAACGTAGATCCATGAGGTTCCTCATATACAGGTTTATCTCACGGGCGCCGTCTAAATCCGTGGTGTTCCTCATATAGTGATATTAATCACAGGCCACGTATACTCATGGTGTTGATCGCACAGTGGTACTCATCACAGGCTACGTATACTCATGGTGCTGCTCGCACCGTCGTACTCATAACAGGCTACGTATACTCATGGTGTTGCTCGCACAGTCGTACTCATCACAGGCTACGTATACTCATGGTGCTGCTCGCACAGTCGTACTCATAACAGGCTACGTTTACTCATGGTGTTGCTCGCACAGTCGTACTCATAACAGGCTACGTTTACTCATGGTGTTGCTCGCACAGTCGTACTCATCACAGGCTACGTATACTCATGGTGCTGCTCGCACAGTGGTACTCATCACAGGCTACGTATACTCATGGTGTTCCCCGCACAGTCGTACTCATCACAGGCTACGTATACTCATGGTGTTCCTCGCACAGTCGTACTCATAACAGGCTACGTTTACTCATGGTGTTGCTCGCACAGTCGTACTCATAACAGGCTACGTATACTCATGGTGTTGCTCGCACAGTGGTACTCATCACAGGCTACGTATACTCATGGTGTTCCTCGCACAGTCGTACTCATAACAGGCTGCGTATACTCATGGTGTTGATCGCACAGCCATACTCATCACAGGCTACGTATACTCATGGTGTTCCTCGTACAGTCGTACTCACAACAGGCTACGTATACTCATGGTGTTCCTCGCACAGTAGTACTCATCACAGGCTACGTATACCCATGGTGTTCCTCGTACAGTCGTACTCATCACAGGCTACGTATACTCATGGTGTTCCTCGTACAGTCGTACTCATAACAGGCTACGTATACTCATGGTGTTCCCCGCACAGTCGTACTCATCACAGGCTACGTATACTCATGGTGTTCCCCGCACAGTCGTACTCATCACAGGCTACGTATACTCATGGTGTTCCTCGCACAGTAGTACTCATCACAGGCTACGTATACTCATGGTGTTTCTCGCACAGTGGTACTCATCACAGGCTACGTATACTCATGGTGTTGATCGCACAGTGGTACACATCACAGTCTGCGTATACTCATGGTGTTGCTCGCACAGTGGTACTTATCACAGGCTACGTATACTCATGGTGTTGCTCGCACAGTGGTACTCATCACAGGCTACGTATACTCATGGTGTTGCTCGCACAGTGGTACTCATCACAGGCTACGTATACTCATGGTGCTGCTCGCACAGTGGTACTCATCACAGGCTACGTATACCCATGGTGTTGCTCGCACAGTGGTACTCATCACAGGCTACGTATACTCATGGTGCTGCTCGCACAGTGGTACTTATCACAGGCTACGTATACTCATGGTGTTGCTCGCACAGTGGTACTTATCACAGGCTACGTATACTCATGGTGTTGCTCGCACAGTGGTACTCATCACAGGCTACGTATACTCATGGTGCTGCTCGCACAGTGGTACTCATCACAGGCTACGTATACCCATGGTGTTGATCGCACAGTGGTACTCATCACAGGCTACGTATACTCATGGTGCTGCTCGCACAGTGGTACTTATCACAGGCTACGTATACTCATGGTGTTGTTCGCACAGTGGTACTTATCACAGGCTACGTATACTCATGGTGTTGTTCGCACAGTGGTACTTATCACAGGCTACGTATACTCATGGTGTTGCTCGCACAGTGGTACTTATCACAGGCTACGTATACTCATGGTGTTGTTCGCACAGTGGTACTTATCACAGGCTACGTATACTCATGGTGTTCCTTGCACAGTAGTACTCATCACAGGCTACGTATACTCATGGTGTTTATCGCACAGTGGTACTCATCACAGGCTACGTATACTCATGGTGTTGCTCGCACAGTGGTACTCATAACAGGCTACGTATACTCATGGTGTTGCTCGCACAGTGGTACTCATAACAGGCCACGTATACTCATGGTGTTGATCGCACAGTGGTACTCATCACAGGCTACGTATACTCATGGTGTTGCTCGCACAGTGGTACTCATAACAGGCCACGTATACTCATGGTGTTGATCGCACAGTGGTACTCATCACAGGCTACGTATACTCATGGTGTTCCTCGTACAGTCGTACTCATAACAGGCTACGTATACTCATGCTGTTGATCACACAGTCGTATTCATCACAGGCTACGTATACTCACGGTGTTGATCGCACAGCCATACTCATCACAGGCTGCGTATACTCGTGGTGTTGCTCTCATAATGGTACTAATCATCGGCAATGTGAACCCACTGTGTATTATTATGACACCACTCAGACGCAACACAGACCCATGGTGTTCTTCATACAATGGTACTACCCCCATAGTAATCATCCCCCGATAATATTAATCAGAGACTCAGCTAGAAGCAGTAGCGGCACAAGTTGCTCAGTTAGTAGTAATTATTGGAAGCACAACGAGGCACATCTATTATTACTAATCACAAGTAAAGTCAACTCATGGTGTTCATCGCGTAATGGTACTAATCACAGATTGTCTCATGGTTCCAAAAGTATTATTTCTCTGCGTCCCTCACTCACAAGGGTTAATAAATTAAGAAAAATTATGTTCTACCAGATATCACGATTGATTAGATCGTAAATGCATGTAACAAATTGTGCTAAAATATGGTTAGTGACAAAACAAACAATTTTTTAATGAACATTAAAAATGGTTTAATTCACAATTCATCACCTGACGATGGAGCCTGGACACTGAAACGTGTTATGGAGTAAACTATTTAAAATGGTTGTGACTGGTAACAGTTTTAATTTTTCATAAATCAATAAGAATTAAATTAATAATCGATGATTGATATATAAATAACAGTCACGGGTAAGGTCTACATAAAAGCATTTACTGAAATTACAGACATGTTCTGAATGTGAGAATACATTATAGAATGCAAGGTGACGATGGGAAAAAGTATTAACTGTGCGGTACAGCATGCGTTCAAAATGTGCACCTTCACGCCTCACGGATCGTTCGTAACAGTCCTGTAGGTTTTTGGCCATGTTAATGGTCGCAGCTCTCCACAAAGACATAAAAATTGACAATCTTCTTTCGTAGTTCGGAAAACGTTCTTAATTGGGTCACCGGATTCATTGAGCATGCCCTCAATTACAAGGGAGTACACAGCCATCTGAATACACGTCACATATTCAATGAGCAAGTAACCCAAACCCTATGGCTCAACAGCCTCGAAGGACCATGGCCTAACAAGCGACCACTATTCAGCCCGAAGGCCTGCAGATTACTAGGTCTCGTGTGGTCAGCACGACGAATCTCCACGGCTGTTATTCTTGGCTTTCTAGACCGGTACCACCACCTCGCCGTCAACTGGCTCCACAGTTACAGGCTGAGTGGACCTCCAACCAGCCCTCAGATTATCTGACCTGGCCAGCAATCAATCGAACTCGGCGCCTCCAAGTGAAAGGCAGTCACGCTACCCTTACACTGTGGGGCTCTATTCAATAAGAATTTTTCAAAAAATCATGATCATGGCAAGCTTAACCAGAAGATATATGTGGAGCTCACGACGCCAACGAATGTGTTAAGGCAAAATCCCAGCATATGCCTGGCGTGAAGATGTAGAAACAACGGGAAACAATACTGAGACTTGTATACATGGGGGTTCGGACTTACCGTCTCCCGAATGCAAGTTTTAGCCGTACGAAACAGTACAGGGAAACCAATAAAGGGTACATCATCCGAAAGAAAGAAAGAAAAAAAAGAAAATATTTAGAAAGTTTTGAACTATGGTTGTGGAGAATAATGGAAAAAATGAAGTGGACAGATAAAGTGAGAAATGATGAAGTGCTAAGAAAAGTAGGAGAGAAGAAACACCTGATGAAAACGATAAGGAAGAGGAAAATATCGTGGTTTGGTCACATACTACGTAGAAACTGTTTTCAACAGAGGGTGATGGAGAGAAAAATGGATGGAAAAAAAGGAAGAGGAAGAAGAAGGTTTGGAATATTAACAGATGTCAAACAAGGGAGAAGCTATGAACAACTGAAGCAAGATGCTCAGGACAGAGAATCATGGAGGCTGTCCATGTCTCAAGATGATCATCGGGCGGAAAATCACAAGGCTGCCGTGATTCGCTTGCCACTGGTGTCCGATTGCATATATTCTTAACATATCTTTGTCTTGCAATGTATGAACGTCAATTTTTATTATTACAATTTTTAAACTGCCCAGACGTTCTTTTTTATGCGGGGCAGTTCCGCATTTTGAGTGAGTATCCCATGCTAACGGAAACATTTTTCGGGACAGGTTTGGCTAGATACTTTTATATACTGTCCTGCTGTAATTATGTAAAAAGTACGTGGAATGTATTAGAAAACTCCCTGGTAAACAATGTGTTTGATATGCTCCTGTATCTGAAACGCATATAATGGAGCGAACTGAAACTCTGGAAACACAGAATACGAATGCCGTTGGGGAAAATTTTCCAGCAATTTTTATCTATTAATAGTGGTTGTGGTGGTGATTATTGTTTCTTTCTATTTGCTTTACGTCTCACCAACACAGATATGTCTTACGGCGACGATGGGATAGGAAAGGCCTAGGAATTGGAAGGAAGCGGCCGTGGCCTTAAGTAAGGTACAGCTCCGGCATTTGCCTGGTGTGAAAATGGGAAACCACGGAAAACCATCTTCAGGGCTGCCGACAGTGGGGCTCGAACCCATAATCTCCCGATTACGATTATTGTTTTAAGGGGAAGTACAACCAGGCAGCCATCCTCTATATAACACTAATTTGTGAGAAAAATGGAAGGGATCCGACACTTCCAGAAATGAAGGTATCGGTCGAAGGAAGACAAGGGCCACGAATGGCGTGAAAATTAAAGACTACCTGGGTCTCGCAACCTAATACCTTCAGGGTCGGAAAAAAAACAAGAGTTAATCAAGGCCTATATGATAAAGTTATGAACTACTGGAAACTAGTAGGGATACGCTCAAGAAATGATAATAGTTTACGAACATTTTGTGTGTAAATTTGATGAGGTTTTTCCCATGCTCTAAGATAACAAGCCACTACTGAATGAACTCACTCCTCAGAAAAATATGTCCATGGAAAGAAAGTATAAAATTAGATCGCAATTGGCCAGTAATTTTGTTCCAGAAATCTGGTCAGTTCATTATTGTAGCTGTCTCTGGATTAGTGCTAAACTATCGGCTTCCGAATCGCAAAATCACCATTTCAAATCCGGCAGCTGTAGTAAGATTATTGAAGGGCGGAAAGGTGTTCCTTCCTCACGATGGTGCATTGTAAGATAACTGATGACACTTTCGGTGTTAATCCAATAAAATTAATTAAAATTCGGCCATAAATCGTCCAAGAGATTTCGGTTTTCTCCCCCATCCGTTAAAGTCAAATGAGCCGTCGAAATTTTCAGGTAAGCAGACTATATGGTACCAAATTTAAATGCCTGAACACGGTGGCTGAGACCATACGATTATTATTATTATTATTATTATTATTATTATTATTATTATTATTATTATTATTATTATTTGTTCGTATCGGCCTACTAAGGACCCGGTTATTTCAGCTGTATTTTATGGGCTTTGATCTCTGCCACTGCTCCTTCATTCTTTGCCGGTCATAATCTTTTCTTTCCTCTGTCCACGTTTTTCCCGTCTTCAACGTTGATCTTTCTCGAAAACCCTGGTGGTCTTTTAGTACCCTCCTGAGTGGGTCGTGTCCTTGTACATTTTCATAAGTGACATCCATCTCCTGTAGGTCCCTTTGCACCTCCTTGAGCCAAGTTGGATGGGACTTTTTACTGTATGCTCAAAATAGGTAAAGATCTGGTTCGATAATTGCGTGAGTTACATTCCTAGCAAGTTGATATAAAATGCCAATTCTCCTTCTCCGCATGACATCAGAGATCTTCTAGACATGAGTAAACAGCTTGACGTCTATTTTCATTTTTTGTCTTTAATTTCCAGTTTTTCTATCAGGCCTTTCTAGTTCCTAGCAAAGCATAATTTCTTTCTTTCTTTCTTTCTTTCTTTCTTTCTCTCTTTCTTTCTTTCTTAATCTGCTTAAACTCCAGGGTTGGTTTTTCCCTCGGACACAGCGGGGGATCCCACCTCTACCGCCTCAATGGCACTGTCTTGGAGCTTCAGACTCTGGGTCGGGAATACAACTGAGGAGGATGGTCAGTACCTCGCCCAGGTGGCCTCACCTGCTATGCTGAACAGGGGCCTTGCGGGGGGATGGGAATATTAGAAGGGATAGACAAGGAAGAGGGAAGGAAGCGGCCGTGGCCTTACGTTAGGTACCATCCCGGCATTTTGCCTTGGGGAGAACCACGGAAAAAGACTTCCAGAATGGCTAAGGTGGGAATCGAACCCACCTCTACTCAGTTGACCTCCCGAGGCTGAATGGACCCCGTTCCAGCCTTCGTACCACTTTTCAAATTTCGTGGCAGAGCCGGGAATCGAACCCGGGCCTCCTAGGGTGGCGGCTAATCACACTAACTACTACACCACAGAGACGGACCAAAGCATTATTATTTATTATTATTACGTCACTTTCCGTTAAGTACAAGGTATGCTATGTAAAAAAAAAAAATTGGCATGTAGTCCATCCTTCTCCCGACGGTCGTAGCCGTGTTGAAACACCGGATTCCGTGACATCTCCGAAGTTAAGCAACATTGGGCGTGGTCAAGATTTGGATGGGTTGCCACGCGCTGTTGGTGGGGGCAAGGGAATGGAGGAGCGGACGGGAACTGGCCAGCTTATCGTACGCAAACTCCGGATCAGGCACACCTCTGCGAAGGTTCGGACCTGCCTTCGGGCAGAATACACCGTTACCTTTAGCATCCTTCTGCTTTTTACTGTATTACACATATTAATACAAAACATGAAACATAACAATGAGGAAGAAAGTATTCAACGGATTGTGAATTGGAGGAAATAAGAACAAAAAATCATCTCAATGAATACTTCAGCTGAAATATTCACATAGGTATTTGTGGCTAGTTAAATAGAGGTATTTGAGCCGTGCAGGAAGGTAAAATTGCAGAGATACATCAAACAGACGCCACATGACAATAACCGTGTTCTTTTTTATACACAGCGTCTCTGTGTTTACCGTTTGCAACGAACGGAGGACGAAAAGGCGAAGCTGAAATATAAAACAGCTATGCGCTCACATGTATGTGTGTGTGAGTGTATCCCTGCTCCATCGACAAATCCCTTCGTAACAAGCTGTTTGGAGAGACTGAGAGCTTAAGGCTTAAGAAATAGAAGGAAAGCAGGGAAAGCTTTTTTTGTCCCATCCATCATCTACTGCTCTAATTGCTTGCGGAATTTGAAGAGAGAAACAGATATGTGTAATCCTGATAAAGTATGACAAAACACAGAATACACTGCTTAACCTCCTAACTAGAGACAAATATAGTAGCTACTAGTTCGATCATCCCTTTTAATGGATGAGGCACAGGTAGTAGTTAAACGAAATATGAAACCAGATATTTTATACTTTTTACTGGAGGATGTAGGTGCTTGAATTCTGCCAGCTGTTGCTACAGACACAGAAATATTCAAAAGCTGAGATACTAGACTAGCTCAGTGGATTAACTATGCTTGTTTCCCACATAGAAAGTTGAGTTTCATTAGTAAAATTAATAAGGATATTTTATTTAACTTCCCTTAATTTAACTTAAATTTTTAATTGACGCTGTGGTGCTGTTATTTTGGCTCAGACGCCATCAATACAGAGTTCCCTCACGCTTAAACGCCACTTACTTCAGTCGGCATCGAAATTATTTTCGTGACCGAACGATTGGCTGTGTGGTTTGGGTCACGCAGTGGTCAGCTTGTATTCGAGAGATACTGTTTTTCAACCATGCTGTTGGCAGCCCTGATGATTATTTTCCATGGTTTCCCATTTTCACACTAGGAAAATTCTGGGGCTATACCTTAATTAAGGCTACAGCCAATTCCTTCCCACTTCTAGCTCTTTCCTAACCCATCGTCGCCATAAGACCTGTCTGTGCCCGCGCGACGTAAAAGAAAATAATTCTTGGAACAGCGATTCGAATCCCGATCGATCCTGGGTTGAGATATTCATCTGAAAATACATGTAGAGCCAGGAAGAAGATACGACCCTCTTAAACACCCGGATGAAACCAAACGAAGCCTGGGTGGATCTAGAAACCCAACAAAAAGCTGGGATAAGGTAATGAAAGGAAAATAAAAAAAATAAAAAGTAAAAAGTGAGGTACTAGACTACCTTCATATTTTGCTTCAACCGTATTCACAATGTGATTACATCACGTTTGACACAGTTTTACCCCGTGGAGCAGGAAGAACTTGCCCACCTTTGTATCCACAACCTCCGGTTCGATTCCAGGTCTCATAAGAATTTCTATTGCGGATTAAATTCGGAACGAGATTCATTTAGCTTCAAGAGACCAAAATTAGGAGCTATCCGGGAGGTAGTAGGCCAGATCGCGGAAGCTACAGTTGAAGATTTTGTGAATCTGGCCCCGTGAAACTCCATTACTAGTGGTCCATCTGGCTGAGCAGCTGTCGTCTTGGAAGTCCAAAAAACAAGTTTTAATCCCCACAGCCCTTTTCATTTTGTAATTGAACATTGGTATGGTTTACAGTACAAGGAAGGAACTGGTATTGAAGTTAATTTATGTATCTCTGTTTAAAATCTCCCTCTGTGTATTATTATTATTATTATTATTATTATTATTATTATTATTATTATTATTATTATTATTATTTTTATCATCATCATCATCATCATCATCATCATCATCATCATCATCATCGTCATCATCAAGGAGCTATGGTAGATATGAGGTGTCAGCATTGCAGCAGAGCTTGTAGTTCGGATATTTATTATTATTATTATTATTATTATTATTATTATTATTATTATTATTATTATTATTATTATTATTATTATTATTATTATTATTATCTACAGCAAGGAGCTATGGTAGATATGAATTTCAGCAGAGCTTGTAGTTCTAATATTGGTTTCTTCAGTTATCTGGCAACCCATAATGGGCCACTTTAATGCGGTGGATGCCAATGACTCTCGTACGACGTATTACCAATTTACAAGATTTTGCAGAAACCTTCCATTAATATTGAACCTTTGGTGGTAGGTCATGGGTTCAATATGTTTAAAAATTAGCAAAATTATGAAGATATGTGTACATCAGAGGAACAGATAAATGTAAAAAGTTCTCTATCCTTCATGTTATTGGTTATTTCTTTATGAATAAATCATGAAATTCATGTCGAGAATGAGGCATGCGTAACACCGACGTGCCTTAGATTGTATTTTTGCGTGTGAATGTCTGGCCAGACGACTGCCATTAGAAAGCCGATATTGATTAGCAGCCAAACAAAACGAGATAATTACTGTCTGGAAATTTAATTCATCACATGCACGTACAGTTAACACACCACAACAACACGTCTAACTCTCGCCAGCATGTTCCTGTATTATCACAAACCAACACTACAGTGGTTGTGTAAGAGTTCTAACGCACCAAATAGACCTACAGTCAAAATTAAGAACATGTCCCTTGTCCTCGGAAAAATTTTATTCAGGATTATCCTAAATTATATAATAATAATAATAATAATAATAATAATAATAATAATAATAATAATAATCTCAGAAATAAGTAGTTTCTGGTTACCTTCGTTGACTTCAAAAAAGCCTATGATTCTGTAGATCGGCATACACTCCTCCAAATTCTAAAGGATATGGGTTGAGACAACAAAACGAGAGCAATTATCCAACAAACTCTAACCAACACAACCTCTAGGGTGAAATTCAGAGGAGAGATTTTGGACATCTTCGAAATCAAGACAGGTGTAAGGCAAGGAGACGGATTATCGTTTCTACTCTTCAACTGTGTACTGGAGAAAATAATTCGCAAATGGCGCAAAGAGATGTCCAAGGAAGAGGTCAGGATAAGACTTCGAATGGGATACAAGAGAATTGGCCTGACGATAGATTGTCTAGCTTTTGTAGATTATCTTGCGATATTTTCTGATTTCCTACATTCCGCTGAAAAACAAATCAACCTACTTAAAACCCAGGCAGCAAAGGCTGGCCTCCAGATCTCCTTTGAAAAAAAAACAGATTTTATAAGGAATATCAAGCCAGCTTCTAGAGAGCTCATTTTAGAACAGTGGAAAATAAAACGAGCAGAAAAGTTTAAATACTTAGGCGAGTGGATAGCACCTAACAACCTAACAACACATCTAGAATCAACAAGATGGAAGTGGCATTCCAACTAACTAGAAATATCTACAACGAAAGATCAGTGTCCATCAAGGCCAAGCTTAGGCATTAATGTTCAGTCATTCGTCCAGAGGCCCTTTATGTAGCAGAAAGCCTTGTATTGAACAGGAAGGGTTTAAGTGAAAAGTTAGAAACCAGAGAGAGAAAAATCCTGAGAAAGATCCTAGGACCAATCAGATAGAATGGCGAGTACAGGAGACGGCATAACAACGAACTGTACCTGCATGTGGAAAGGACAACGGACACCATTCGGAAACGGCGGATTGATTTTTATGGCCACATAACACGTATGAGCTCGCAGAGATTGACCAACCGGATCTTATCCAACTTTTTATACAAGAAAACCAAGGGACCCTGGTTCACCGAAGTTGAAAAAGACCTTTCAGAAATACGGATCAAACATGAAGACATCCAGGAACGTGTTCCTCTCCAGAAGAAAGTTCGAGCATACCAGCGATTCTAAGAAAAGCCGAAGTTGAAAACAGACAAGAAATGGACTGATGAAAGAAAGGGGGCTCACAGAGAGCGAATTCGGCAATATTGGCAAAGAAAGCTCAAGGATGCAAACGGTTGAAATAACGTGGTCTACAGCCGGCCGAAACGAATAATAATAATAATAATAATAATAATAATAATAATAATAATAATAATAATAATAATAATAATAATAATAACAATTATAATTGTTACCGTGGTTTGGTGGATTAGCAGAGGTGAAAGAAGGTGCGGGGGTGAACAGGTCTCAAAATACGAAATTAAAGTTAAGATAAAATTTAACAAGGTTATATTTTCTTTTCAAGATTAAGAAATAACAAATAGAACAGGTACTCAGTAGCCGAAACACAATTCGAAAATGTACCATTACAGTGATTACAGGATTTGGGCTCCGAGAGCCAGACACATAATTCTTGAGCAATGAGCCCAACTTTACTTATATTCAAGGTTCAACAAAGGGGCAGAAAACCCCAATCAGGCCTAGGAGCACTTGCTCCTCTTTACACGGTAAAGCCTCCTCGAGGCATACAACAACTCAATTTTCAAGAAAGAGCAACTCGCTCTCAAAATTTAAGCCTATCAAAGGCCACACCAAACTCCACTTTCAAGTTGTCCTCCAAGGACATGAAAACAGGGGTAAAAATGCCCAACCTACAGAGGCCTATTAAGTAAAGAAACAGGTCAATTACATGGCCTCTAAAATATAAACTTGAGAGGAGGCGTTCTTGCACTCCTAATACACTTTATATAAAACCTACTTGGTACTAGGCCGTTACTGCAAGGGCTAATCCCATACTAGAGAGGTGACTTATAGAAGAAGACAATTTACATTACATTAAGGAAGAAACGGTTGAGAAAATAAGTTCACCTCAACGCAACATGAGTGGGAGGTCGAGAGGGTTAAGCACTCTCTATCCTAATATGTAGTTCAAAAGATAGAATTGATACGAAGTGTCTTTACATTTTAGGAGAAAAGTTACATGGTAGAAAGACTTCGGACCTGCCCCGAGAGTTAAACTGCTGAGCTAGCAAGAAAAGAAGTTATTAAACGGCCATTACCTGGTGGCTGAACTGCTGCCCGAAGAAAGAGGCGCTTCCCGCCCCCTGCTACGTACTTTACACACTGATAGATGTTACTGAAGTGGCGCAGAGACCCTAAAATCAGCAGTTTATAAACCCTCGCGGAAAGTTCGAGACGTTTCATGAATGATAAGCCACACCCCCCCTCACTTTATTGGCTAGGGTTAAGCAACATATCCAAGTTGAAGAAGATACACCTGATTGGTCATAAATTAATTAAAGAAATTCGGGATTGGCTAAATTCAAACCTGGCGGAACGAAAGGATTAACATTGCCAACACAAACAATGACTGAAGGAAATTTAACAAAGAGCAAACTTATACATACTAAATTTCTTCAAAAAAGTTCCTTCACTTCGCACTAGGGTGCACAATAGTAGTTCTTAAGTAGTGCCATCTAGAAGAGAATGTTCACACTTCTTGCTACAGAGAAAACAAAAATGAATCGAAACTGACACAGTTCAGAACTTCAAAATTTTACAAGTAGTGACATCTTCTGAGAAACTTGAAAATTAACACAGTAGATAAAGTTCAGACTTCCTCCAGTAGAGGAGTTTCAACTGGCGCAAAGTTTGAATTAGCAGTGTGGAGGTGTACCGCCCGGTACAACAATAATAATAATAATAATAATAATAATAATAATAATAATAATAATAATAATAATAATAATAATAATAATAATAATAATAATAATAATAATAATAATATCTGTCTGTGAGGTCATCAGCCCAGAGGCTGGCTGGATCCTCAAATAGCACCACCAAAGGCTATCCAGTTATAGGGAAACTGCAAAAACTAATGCCAGAGCCCAAATGAGGAGTACTAGGCAAGATGAGGAGTGAGGTAGTTTGCCATTGCTTTCCTCACTGGACCAGAAGGTGCCACTGGAGCACGACTGATCCTATGAGCAACACCTGTCATAACACTCAGACACTAGCTGTGCCTCAAATGTCATTACTCAGCACCACCCAAACCCCAGTAGCTTCCATATTGTCACAGCCATGGATGAGACTGGGACTTCGGTGGAAGCTACACTTTGTTCTGGCCTGTGCCAGCTCTGAAAAAGTTTTCATTAATATATAGGTACAATAAATCCCCTTATAAACCACGGCAGACACACAATATAGTAGAAAACATCCCTCCACATGGGGTTGTCGCCACTAAGGGTAAGTCCAGACGTGCGACCTAGAAGTTACAGCCGTGAAAATGAAAATCCACAGCCTGTTTCCAGTCATTCGTCCGGGTCAGGAAGTGAATGAATGAAGCCCCCATCTAGCGGCGAGTATATGACCTTTTTTGCTAGTTGCTTTACCTCGCACCGACACAGATAGGTCTTATGGCGACGATGGGATAGGAAAGGCCTAAGAGTTGGAAGGAAGCGGCCGTGGCCTTAATTAAGGTACAGTCCCAGCATTTGCCTGGTTTGAAAATGGGAAACCACGGAAAACTATTTCAGGGCTGAAACAGTGGGATTCGAACGCACTATCTCCAGAGTGCAAGCTCAAGCCCCTAACCGCACGGCCAGGAGATGAACTGTGCCGGCTGCCGAAACCTGTCGCACTCCTCTGGGGCAATGATTAATGAATGACAGATGAAATGAAATAATAGTGGAGAGTATTGCTGGAATGAAATATGACAGGGAAACCCGGAGTACCCGGAGAAAATCCTGTCCCGCCTCCACTTTGTCCAGAACAAATCTCACATGGAGTGACCGGGATGTGAACCACGGAATCCAGAGGTGTGAGGCCGGTGCGCTGCCACCTAAGCCACGGAGGTTACAGCCGTGAGCCGACCAAAATTTGGGAAAGAGAGCGGAAATCGAATAATAATAAAATTATTGGTGTCTACCCACCTGTTGGCCATAATCGTTAAGGCATCTAGTCTACATGGTCTGACGTCGTAGTTAGTCGGTTCTAGTCCAGTTGGTCGAAAATATTTTCACTATTAGAACGTTGGCCGGCATTAGATTACGTGAAAAAAGCATGAATTGAGTTCTTAAACTCTCCGGAGTGTTCATATTAAGTGAGGGCATATGCTGTTGTCGATGGTTATTCGTTGGTCGTATGGGGACGTTAGGCCACGCCCAGCCCCCGTGGTACTGTTTGATAGGAGTAGCCTATGTGCCAGTACCGGGTTTCACCCTCTCCATTCCTACCACCATATATCATGACAGTCACTTCATCTCATTAACTGCTCTGGTAAGGTTGACGTTAGGAAGGGCATCCAGTCGTAAAAACTAGCTAGGAAGATTCATCTTGTTTCATACGCGACCCCGTAGAGAAACGGAACAAAGGTTGGACACATGGAGAGAGAGAAAGAGAGAGAGATGATGATGATGATGATGATGATGATGATGATGATGATGATGATGATGCTTGTTGTTTAAAGGGGCCTGACATCTAGGTCATCGGCCCCTAATGGTACGAAATGAGACGAAAAGTAATGACAAATTAGAAGTCCAAAATCCTCCACTGACCAGTATTCAAAACGTGAGGATGAAGAATGAATGGATTGATATGAATTTGAAACAATCAGTGAATCCGACACGCAATGTCTTGCATTCACACGAACTGACGAAGTAAACAATAGTATTACTGACCAAGGGACTGCTTCTACTGAATTGATGTTCCTTTTAGTCTAAAGGGGGTCCAAAATCCAAGTCATCGACCCCTCATAATGGTACTTATTGCTAAGAATGTAGTACCATGGTATTTGTTATATTGCGGTACTAATCAAAAGTAGTGTAGACTCGCGGTGTTCCACACATTATGGTACTACTCACAGGTAAAGAAATTCGCACGTGTAATACACAGATAAGTCTTATGGCGACGATTGGATAGGAAAGGCCTAGGATTTGGTAGGAAGCGGCCGTAGCCTTAATTAAGGTACAGCCCCAGCATTTGCCTGGTGTGAAAATGGGAAGCCATCGAAAACCATATGCAGGGCTGCCGACTGTGGGATTCGAACCCACTATCTCCCGGATGGGGTTTTTCACATTGCGGCGCTATTTTGGAGGCAACGCAAACCAATGGTGTTCACCACATAAGTGTACTAACCACAGGGACTCGTACTATTCCGTGGTGATCCTCATATAGTAGGTACTAATGATAGGCAAGCCGGAACCATGGTGTGGCTCATACAGTGCTACTAATCACAAACCTATTTGGTACTACGCACAAGTAAAAGCGACCCATGATGTTCCCCGCGTGGTGGTACTAGTCACAATTAGTTTCATGGTTCTAATACAATCATCACTTGGTCCCCCCTTTTAGTCGGTTCTTACAACAGGCAGGGGATACCGTGGGTGTATTCGTCGTCTGCGTTCCCCACCCACATGGTGTAAGAGAGAGAGAGTTATTGGTTCTACTTATCTCGAACTGATTTTACGATTTATAGAGACGGCGAGTGCCGCAAATCTTCTCCGAAAATTCTTTTACGTGCCAATAAATCTACCGCCATGACAATGGCGTATTTTGATCCCTTCAAATACTACCTGAATCAGCAAGGATCGTGTCTGCCAATCTTGGCTCAAAAAGTCAGCGCTGAAACCACCTCAGGCACTAATATTTCATTGTCCATTAACAACTCGTACGATGGTTGTTGGAAGTTTTGGTCAAGTTTCTTGCCGGATAGAAAACAGGAAGGAAGTTGACGTACGGGGAGAATAGTCACCCATTGTTTAACCAGTACCAAGCAGCTATAATTCACTACGTTAAGAACAAGTGAGCTCACAGGGAAGCGACTCCTCCTCTCACGAGTTCTCAAGAATCGTCTCCACGCAAATTTATTACTAATTAATCCTTGGCACATTTATTGCACTGAATTTTAAGCACATATTTTCTACCACTAAAAACATAAATTATGTTTAATGTTTCGTAATAACTTTGTTTGTATGCAGAATTCTAATAATAGTCATATAATCGTAACATTTAAAGCCTGTTCGGACTGATTTTAACGTAGATGAAAGTTTATGTAGAACGATTCTTCAGAACCAATTCACTGGGTCGTAAAATTTAATAAATCTTTTCCATGCAGGTAATCACAATTCTTTATAGTAGTTAACCTTAATTCATGCTCGAATACTGAAAACTGTACTCTTCTAACTTTTTCAGAAGTATTCATTTCAGCAGCTAAGCTTGGAATTATCCATTTGTAACAAGGATAGCAAGTTGATTACTGGCCCATAGCTTCCAGTTAATTTGCAGAGATATTCCTGGCATCTGCAATTCTTTTTACTAGTTTTAATGGGAATCAATAACTGGCCTGGTCTTATAATTACTTTTTAATTTGTTAAAATGGAAACCATTCTCTTCAGTGTCAACTTAGTAAATACAGCCTTTAAGTTGTTTAAGCCTTCTCAAACACAAAATTCAAAATTTATCCAGATACTTTTGCGTAAGGGTAAAAGAAAAATGTCATTCTGTTAATTAATTAAATGTTTTCTTTCACAGGTGTGATACAGTATTTTCTTAAATTTTATACTTTGTGTTGAACAGATATCTGAAACTCCACTGCTACGTATATTTATATATCATATAATAATCACGTTATTGTTATTACGTCCCACTTATTACTTTTGACTGTTTTTGGAGATGCTAAGGTGCTGGAATTTTGTCCCGCAGGAGTTCGGTTTCGTGCCAGTAAATATACCGACACGAGGTTGATGTATTTGAGCACCTTCAGATACTACCGGACTGAACCAGGACAGAAAGCCGGCGCCTCAACCATCTGAGCCCCTCAGGCCGCGTAAGTCACATAAATTGTAAGTCACAACCAAATTACCGATGCCAAGTATATGAGCGACCCCTGAGAGGAACACTTCAATCAATGAACTGCCAAATGAAGAGTAGTCACAGTTTGGTCGAGAGACTAGTGTTTGAAGTTATCTCCTTGGAGTCCAAAAGGCAGTCTCCAAAATGATATGTGGTAAGGCAATTGGAGCCGATAGCATGCCTACTTATCTACGAAAAGTCATAGAGGAAGAAGAACGGAATTCGTCAGCTCCTGCTTACAATAAAATATTGCTGGTGTCCCTACACCGGATCAGTTTAATGTAAGTTACCTGGTACTCATTTATAAGCCTACGGAAATTATAGAGGCATTGAACTTACTTCACACACCCTAATGGTATTGACCATGTACTAGCCAGTTATATTGGCGTATGGTTAAAATAAATCGAAAGCAATTTGGATTAACATAAGCGGTTTCGACCAGTGATGCTATTCAAACGCTTAGAAAATGCGGAAAATGCAATCACCTTCATATGTTCTTTATAGATCTGGAGAAACCCCATGATCACGGCTCAGAGCAATATTTCTGCTCCCGACCTAGTTATTATCCCTACGTGGTTGAAAGCCTAGAACTCAGCGGGGAATCTTCAGACCACAAAACCGCACCTAGAAAACTCGAGTATCTATGCAAGAGACGCACTTCTTCTTCACTAACAGAGATGGGAACAAAGCCGTATTTAAAAGTTTAAACGCCTCAGGCAAGTAAAATGAAGCCTTCCAAACGAAATTGCCGATGTATATATGTATGTATGTAAAAAAAAGCAATCGAAATGAAGACAACGACATCAATAATAAGTAAGTATATCCAACACTTGTCCCGTTTCAATTCGGGGTAGGGTGTGAATGAGATGAATCTTTACAGCGAACTTTTACGACCGGATGCTCTACTTGACGTCAACCTCATCAGAGGAGTTAATGATATGAAATGAAATGCGTGAAAGGGAAAGGGTGAATCCCCGTGCCGGCACATAACCTACTCCTATCGAATAGCACCAAGGGGTCTGCTCAAAGAGTAATGTCCCCCTCCAACGGACGAATCACCATTAATAATGTCATATGCCCTCATTCCATGTGAATACTGAGGAGAGATTTGGAATAAAATCCAGGCTGTTGGCACGCAATCTAGTGATTACAAATTGTACGCCACAACATCTCCTACCCTGCCGGCCAATATTCTGCCAGTGGAAAGTTTTTCGCCCAGCGGGACTCGAACCGGTTAAGCAAGGTATCATCTCGTATAGACTTTGACACCAGATGGGCTTAAATGGCTAATAAGAATAAAAATGAAAAGAATACTCTTCTGCCAGATTTTTCCACATCCCAGTGGCGTCGCGGGTGCGAACTGTGTCGCACATGTTGATTTGACCCTGTTTTAAGGCCGGAATCCCTTCCCGACGCCAACCCTATGTGGAAAAAGATATTCGCTATTACTTGTTTCTATGGTGGTTGGTAATGTGGCGTGTTGTGTCGACATGAAGAGGATAATGTTCGAACAAACATCTAGTTCCCTAGTCAGAGGAATTAATCATAACCAATTAATATTTCCTACCCGGCCAGGGATCGAACCCAAGACCCCCTGAACTGAAGGCTCGACGCTGACCATTCATCCAAGAAACCAGAAAAACAGGCAAAAAATTCACAGGGATATATTACATTTCAAATGTCAATTAAGCAGCGGTTAGTTTCACTTAACAATGTGAGGTCACTGCTCAAGAGGTTTTGTTCTCACTTTCTGTTGGACAAAGGCATCGATCACATCCTGATTGTCTATGGATTTTTTTTTTTTTTTGCTAGTGGCTTTACGTCGCACCGACACAGATAGGTCTTATGGCGACGATGGGATAGGAAAGGCCTAGGAGCTGGAAGGAAGCGGCCGTGGCCTTAATTAAGGTACAGCCCCAGCATTTGCCTGGTGTGAAAATGGGAAACCACGGAAAACCATCTTCAGGGCTGCCGATAGTGGGATTAGAACCTACTATCTCCCAGATGCAAGCTCACAGCCGCGCGCCTCTACGCGCACGGCCAACTCGCCCGGTCTATGGATTTTAAGAGTTAACCCTCAATGCACGGAAGAGGAAATTTATGTAAACTTTCCCCAAAATGAGAAGAACGAACATATAATGGTATGGTTCTACGTCTCACTAACTGCATTTACGGTCTTTGGAGGCGCCGAGGTGCCAGAATATCGTCCCCGAAAGAGTTCGTTACCGTATCGTTAAAATTATCGACACCGAGATGACGTCTTTCGGCACCTTCAAATACTACTGGAGTGACCCAGGTTCGAACCTGCCTACTTGAGCTCAGAAAGTTAGCACCGTAACCGTCTGAGACGCTCAGTCCGGCAAGAACGAAGATATGTTTCGATTCGTCGTAATGACGAAAATAAACATTGAGCTGAACTCTTGGATACAGGGCTGCAAGATACAAACGCAAACTTATTTATCTCCATACGGGTACACATTATTTTAAACCCTTCTGTACCGGGCGAGTTGGCCGTGCGGTAAGGGTCGCGCAGCTGTGAGCTTGCATCCGGGAGATAGTGGGTTCGAACCCCACTTTCGGCAGCCTTGAAGATTAGCATTTGTAATTCAGGCGGTGTTTTATTAATTTATCATTCTTTGAAAAAACCTAATTAAAGTTTGTGATGAGCGAGAATACTCAATTTAGAAGCTTATTACTTATGCCGCGGTTTTCTCCGGGAACTCCGGTTTTCCCTGTCATCTTTCTTCCAGAAAATCTCTAATATAATTTCATTTCATCAGTCAGTCATTAATCATTGCCCCAGAGGACTGCGACAGACTTCGGCAGCCGGCACAATTCCAATCCTCACCACTAGATGGGGGCTTCATCATAATAATCATTCTCGATTTCTTTATTTCTATCTTTAATAATAATAATATTATTTGTTTTACGTCCCACTAACTACTCTTTTACGGTTTTCGGAGACGCCGAGGTGCCGGAATTTAGTCCCGCAGGAGTTCTTGTACGTGCCAGTAAATCTACCGACACGAGGCTGACGTATTTGAGCACCTTCAAATACCACCGGACTGAGTCAGGATCGAACCTGCCACGTTGGGGTCAGAAGGCCAGCGCCTTAACCGTCTGAGCCCCTCAGCCCGGCATTTTCTATCTTTCTTAATCCGTTTAACTTACATAGTTGGTTTTTCCATTGAACTCAGCGAGGGATCACACTTCTACCGACTCAAGGGCAGTGTTCTGGAGCGTGAGATTGTGGTACGAGGATACAACTGGGGAGAAGGACCAGTGACTCGCCCAAGTGGCCGCACCTGCTATGCTGAATAGGGGCCGTGAGGGGGAGGGGATATCGGAAAAGATAGAAAAGTAAGGGGGAAGGAATCGACCGTGGCTTAAGTTAGATCCCATCCCGGCATTTATCTCGAGGAGAAGTGGAAAACCACGGAAAAACACTTAGAGTGTGGGTGAGGTGGGATTCGAACCTCCCTCTACCCAGTTGACCCTGAGGCTGAGTGAACCTCGTTATAGGTCTCGTACCAATTTCCAAATTTCGTGGCAAAGCCGGGAATCGAATAAAATATTGCAGTTCCTCCCTCCCCCCTCCCACACACAAACACAATCTTGCCATCCCAAGCTTTGGCTCATGTTGGCTTATGAGTAAATATGGTTCTGAGTAGAAGTTTCTTGTAGCCGTCTCTTCTGAAAGCTTGGAAACGTTCATTTGACTTCTGACGCTTAGCATCTCGTTTACTGTCATTATTAATGGATGTGGAGATGGCGGCAGACAGGGAACAAGATCACACATAACACATAACATGACTCGTGACAAGAAATTCCTGTACTGCCTCACTTTCCTTTCCGCCAGCTATATTTAAGCACTGCTTGTATATTTATAGAAATATCATTTTACACAAGCGAGCGCGAATGTTTAATCACTTGTAGCATCTTGAGAGGAGGAGTTCCTTCTCGTATTTTCAAGTACTGTTTCTTCATCTAAAACTCCTACCTTCTCTCTCTTTGAGCGCTCTCTTCTCTACGGCACTTCTGGAACAGGCCACATCCTCTTAATCTTGGTGACGTCAGTCGGGTGGCACCAGCTGGTTGGTGGTGCAGCTGCGATCGACCTGACCTCTGGTGGCAGCGCGTGCCTACCCAGGCCGGGGCTAAAGTACTTAATTGAATAACGTATTGTGACTGTAGGAAGATAAAATAAAGTTCTGCTGCGAAATACAGTGAATAAGAAATGGAAAGTGAATTATACATGCAATACAAATAGACCGGGACGTCACGAATAAAAAGAATGATTTAAGATCGTGTCGGACAATTCAGAAATCCAGTTTTAACCCTCAACTGGTGACGTGGTGTCTGACAGACTCCTTGTAGGAGATACATGTACACCCCTAAGCACACAATCGGAAGTGAGACTTTTGGTTTGCAGTACCTTTTTATCTCTCTGACAACAAACGTTTCATCATTAGAGATTCGCCCTCAGTATTATCGTTCTCTCCTCAGAGTGTAGACAAGTTTCCAAGTGGCTTCGTAGACACCACGTCACCAGTTGTGTAACATTTTAATGTGTGGATTTTTAAGTTGTACGAAGTGAACACATAGCTTTTAAATTTTTGTTCGTAATTCAACAATGGCAGACTGTGCTGGTCCATCTCGACCTATAAGGCCTGAACGTCTTGGGTTCGAAGATCAGGTAGCACAGTGGTTAGATACAGAATTTAGTGATGTTGAAAATGGTGTGGACAGTGACTTTGCTATTGAAAGTGATCATTGTACTGACTCGGAAGAAGAAGGCACAGGTAGTGAAGGTGAAGATCAAGAATGCACAGAACAGCATTATTACTATGGTAAAAAAAAGTTATAAATGGTCCGCTAAAGAACATACTAGAAATGTATGCACCCCAAGTCACAACATAATTCGGTTACCTGCGTTACGTGCTCAAGCAAGAATTGGCAATCAAATAGAACCTAAAACTGCCTGGAATTTTATATTTTCCAGGGAGATGGTGCAACTTATAGTTCAATAGACTAATGTCAAAATTGCGGAATATGAGACAGAAATACAAACGCATGGATCGCTCCGAAATTGACGACACTGATGACATGGAATTTGAGGCTCTTTTAGTATTACTTCTCTACACTGCTTCTTTCAAATCAAACAATGAAGATATTTCTGCAATGTAAACCAGTTATCAAAAGTAATATTTCTGTTCGTTTACGAAGTTTCACAAGATATGTATGGCATGTATATTGATCACTTCTTAATTTGAACACTTAAGCCACTTTTGCTCCAAAGGGTTCATAAAAAGATAGACCTTATATGCATTTTCTTCAGATTAGTGAAAACATGCAAACAAATATAATATGTGATTCGGGTGTGTATTGGACGAAAAAGAAATAAAATAAGACAAATTACAAATATTTGTAATATTTTTGAATATTTTGAAAGTGCAAAAATTAGTACATTGCAGGTTTTTGTAGTTTCAGTGAATGTGTGATAAACTTAAGTTTTCTGAAATGAGTATGTTTCAGTCTGTGTAGGAAAGTAGTTTTTGAGCCATTCGGATGCATATGCGGGACGATGATGCAGTCTAAGTTGAAACCTAGATTTCTTCTTCATAAAGTGACATACACTTGGATTCAGAATTTTTTAAAATTTTTGGTGCAATGGAGTTGGTAATAAAATGTGTTAAACCATTCGTCAAGATATGCCTTTTCAATATAAAATGAATAAAACTCGCCTTAATGAAATGTGATTCCATTAAAAATGCTCAAATTATGGACGTCTCTCAGACACCATGTCACCAGTTATGTTCCTTCCGGAATACGTCACCAGTTGAGGGTTAATCGAGTATTCCTTTCCTCATCCACACCTGTAAAATTGTGACAGGCTTAAGGTGGCACTATTTGAGTTATGTATCAGATCGTTCCTGTCCTAATATTATGCTTCTATCATCAGAACCGCTGCCCTCTTCTTCTTCTTCTTCTTCTTCTTATTATTATTCCTCCTCTTATTATGCGTTCTCCCACTCGAACGTACTTTCTGCCACTCTAATCATGGAACGCCACTTAAGGTCAATGGATAAATGCCGATGGTAGATTTCATATGCGCATTGACTGTGTCAATCCAGCAATGTTGTTTTGGTCGGACATGGGTACTTTTAGGTTGTAAGTGGCACTGATGGCAGTGGTTTGTGATCAGCACAATGCCTATATGTTGCCGTATTGATACATCGTTCCGTACGAGGTCGAGTGACCAGCCGGCCACACACATGCCCATTGCATGGAGGTGGCGTTCGGCGGATTTGGTGGCTGGCTAGTACTCGGTTTCATGCCAAGGTACTGGGTGAAGTTCCGTGGGTTTGGTGGCTGACCAGCTCTCTACTACGTACAAGGCTACTGGGCGGAGCTCCCTGGATTTGGTGGCCAGCCAACACTCCGTTCTATACACTGCTACTAGACGGAGTTCCCTGGATCTGGTGGCCAGCACTCCGTTCTATACATTGCTACTGGACGGAGCTCCCTGGATCTGGTGGCCAGCACTCCGTTCTACACATTGCTACTGGACGGAGTTCCTTGGATTTGGTGGCTAGCCAGCTACCTGTTCTATACATTGTTACTGTGAGAGTTTCTTAGATCTTGTGGCTGGCCAGAACTCCGTTCTATAACATTGCTACTGGACTGAGTTCTCTGGATTTGGTGGCTGGCCAACACTCCGTTCTATACATTGCTACTGGACGTAGTCCCTGGATTTAGTGGCTGACCACCTTTTTGTTCCATACAGCGCTACTGTGGGGAGTTCCTTAGATATTGTGGATGGCCAGCACTCCGTTCTATTAATTGCTAATGGACGGGGTATCCTGGATTTGGTGGCTGGCCAGCACTCGGTTCCATGAAGTGTTAGTGGGAGGATCGTTGTATGGTGGATGTTGGATTTCCGTCGGACTGGCATTTCTTGTCATACAGGAGTACTGGACTTCTTCCCATCGTACCCAGGTTACACAGACTCTCGATTGCACTTCACTGTTAATATCAACATCGCATTGTAATCTGGATCTCAAAGAGTTGGAATGAGTGGCCTGCTTGAGTTGCTCGCTGCCTAATACGGTGGAGCCTGCATTAGGACTGGTTTACAGGTATTAAGCTTAAGAGATGTTCAGACGGAGATAGAACTGGCTGAAACGAACATACCAGGCCTGGGCTTGTTGCTATTGTCCTCTGGTATTAGCTGCAACCAACACATCTTCTGGATAGAGTAAGGTCCATGGATCATTGCTTAGTGGGTGTCACGTGACGATGCGCATGATCAAGAAAAAAGAGCAATGGTGAGGTTCCTTCGCCTTGCGGTTGTTCTACTTTTACAGGAAAACCACTTATTCACCTGTGATAAATATTTACACACGCAAGACAATTAAGCTCACTTTGCAAGACAGCGTGTTGAAAATCGTATCTCTCCCTGGAACCAACATCATGAATTAACGAATTCCATAAACTTTCAAAAAAAAAAAAAGATACATTTACCTACAATTTTCTTTGCCTCGCACCGACACAGACGATGGGTAGAAGTGGTAAGGAACCGGCCGAAATTAATTAACGTACCAAAAGATGCCAAAAGAGGAAACCACGGAAAACCATCTTGAGGAATGCTGACAATGGGGTTCGAACTCACTATCTCTGAAGTCCAAGCTCACAGCTGCGCGACACTAACCGGACGGCAAACTCACTCGGTAAATTATACGTTTAAGATCTAACTTTTAAAGTTGGAGATTTCAAATTAGGCATTTACAGAGAAGAAAGCACACGTAACAGTTCAACGAAAGAGTTTTCGTATGGAAGAGTCTGGAATCTTTGAGCACTTTCAAATAGCACCGAACTGAGCCGAAATCGAACCTGCGAACGTTTACTACTCCACCTTCAAAGGTTCAAATGAAGATACTAGTAATAATAGTTCCAGTTTAAGTGCGGCCAGTATCCAGTATTCGGGAGATAGTAGGTTCGAACCCCACTGTCGGCAGCCCTGAAGATGGTTTTCCGTGGTTTCCCATTTTCACACCAGGCAAATGCTGGGGTTGTACCTTAAGGCCACGGCCGCTTCCTTCCAACTCCTAGCTCTTCCCTGTCCCATCGTTGCCATAAAACCTATCCGTGTCGGTGCGAAGTAAAACAACTAGCAAAAAAGTTCGAGTTTATACAAAATGCACTTCGATTGACAACCATTCCGTTTAATACAGTGCATATTTGAATTAGTTTTTCAATTTGCTTTACGTCACACCGACACAGATCATTCTTATGGCGACGATGGGATAGGAAAGGCCTAGGAGTGGGAAGGAAGCGGTCGTGGCCTTAATGTACAGCCCCAGTATTTGCCTGGTGTGAAAATGGGAAACTACGGAAAACCATCTTCTGGGCTGCTGAGAGTGAGGCTTGAACCCACTATCTCCCAGATGCAAGCTCACAGCTCCGCGTCACTAACCATACGGCCAACTCGGTCGGTACATATTGTAATATGGTCCATTTTAATCATATTGAAAAACTCAATCCAGAATTTCCAATGTTCAGAAATGGGCAAATACCTATGCTCAATCAAATATTTCCCGCTAAAATTATCATACTAAACTCCCACACAAACCAAAAATAAATTCAATAACGACAAAACTCGTTTCTAAATTAGAACATAAATGCGTTACATTCACGCTGCTTGAATTTTTATACCCAATGCCACAATTTTCCAATTAAATCTTCCCTAAAAAATGCAGCGTAATAAATTTATATCGGTTTCTATTTGTCGTAATCTCATTTGAAATGAAACGAAGGGGAAAGAATCTATGAGCCTTCATTCGAGCATTTATTTAGTTCGTTGTAAAGGAGAACAATTCAGCAGTTATTTGGAGCTCAGGGAATTGTCTGGTGAAGAAGAAAACTTGTTGTTTCTCGATATTTCTCGTTTAGAGAAATGAATCCAATTGAGTGAACGTTTGTAAACATGAACTCCTTCCACGTAAGAAGAGATGACAGCCGTGCCAGATAGTTTTTACATGAATCGGGCAATACTAACGAAGTGACTGAATTTCGAAAGGGCTAGAAGGGGTACTCTCCTTTTCAGAGACCTAGAGACTCACCATAAACAAAGGCTATCAACGTGCTATTGACATGCACGAAAATATTCCCAAACTTCATGGAGTTGAAGTTTTCATAGATTTATTTGTAGGTAGGTATAGGTTCAAAACTATACTTAGTGCAAATATATTTATAAATATTCTCCTAATAAATAATAGATCGTTTTAATGAGAAGAGTCAAAATAGTGAGAGACTTTAAAAAAAAGGTATGTTAATTTGAACTTGTTTACCTGGAACGGTTCCCTCAAATTTCTTCTCGTGCATTTTCTCTGCAATTGAAGGACTTTCTTTTCCTCACGTGACATCATAGTCGGAAGTGAAATATCAGTCTGATTCACAAAATAACACTCAAGGTTTAGGGGAGAGGTGATAGATAACAGGGCGAGTATACCATGTTCTGTTAATATCCGGCGCGTCTCTCACAGAGAGTGATAATATGATGCGATATCTATCACACTCACACAGACAGGGTAAATTTTAGCAGGAAGCTCTTAGCGCAGAGCACATAGTTTATAGGAAATTTTATTAGTAGTTATTAACATAAGTTTGGAGCTTGCATTGATAGTGTATAGCAAGCATTAACCAGGAACTCCACTTATCGGCTGGATCCATCCGAAGAACGTTTATAATGCAATATACATTAGAGCAAGCCTGATGCCATCACTAGCGCAAGGAATAATGCCTATTAAAAGCTAATGCTGTTGAAAGGCTTATGCATTATTAAGTGAATCAATAGCGAACATTTCCTTGGTCTTCGAAACTGCCGGTAATGAATCTAATTACATATAAATATGCATACCTCCTTAATGGACGTAATATTGCAAAATACCATGAGATGGTGAAAGAGAGCAAGTTTTCAGAAAGATGAACATGCTGTCTTGATTGGCTGATTAGAAGGGTTGTCAATGATTTCATACAATTACGTTTATTATCCTTTCAAGTAAGGTTGAATTTTTAAGTTAACATAAACATCAAGATCAGAACCATAGGATATTTATTTTAGTTTAACCCAAACTGGGATCTGAGATCTCATTTTCAATTTCAATATGCATTGGCCTCGATTCGAACCACGTAGCCTTCATGAAAAGCAACTGATGATGTCACTTGGATATCTTGGTAATAAGTAGAAACGCTACCGAGAAGTCAAGGAATTGGACTACAGAATATCTCAGGATCGATCATTTCCATTTTAAGTTTCTCCTATGATAAGGAATCGGAAGGAATTATAATGATGTTGATGATGATATGTATGCTGAGTAGTCAGCCCAAGGGCCGTTGGATCCTCAACAGCTCCGCTATGAGCTGCCATGGATAACGTAGACATCACTGAAGAAACGAACAAGGGAAAAGAGGAATGAAGTAGATTCCTGTTGTTTTCCGCACGGAGCAAGAACTTGCTATTTCAACTGAAACGCATGCTCCAGTGGACCCTTTGAGTGACATTTTCACAACATTCATACCAAGGACTGGCTGAATAAAGAACGACATTACTAGCACCGCTCATATCTGAAGTCACTTTCAAAGCAAGGTCGACCGGGCGAGTTGGCCGTGCGGTTAGGAGTGCGCAGCTGTGAGCTCGTATCAGGGAGATAGTGGGTACGAACCCCACTGTCGGCAGCCCTGAAGATGGTTTTCCGTGGTTTCCCATTTTCACACCACGCAAATGCTGGGGCTGTACCTTAATTAAGGCCACGGCCGCTTCCACCCCTTTCCTAGGCCTTTACTCTCCCATCGTCGCCATAAGACCTATCTGTGACGGTGCGACGTAAAGCAACTAGAAAAAAAAAGAGTTCGAAGATGGGACAGGTGAATCAAAGTTAAAAATTTGACCCATCCCATAACAGAAATGCACTTTAGACACTAGGTCTCGCAAGCAAATAATAATAATAATAATAATAATAATAATAATAATAATAATAATAATAATAATAATAATAATAATAATAATAATAATAATAATAGGGTCTTCCTCATTGGTTTAATGTTCAATATCGCAGCCTTCGATTCAAGGGCACTGGATTCAATTCCGGACTGGATTGGGAATTTTAGCCACGTTTGGTCAATTCCTTTGACTTGGAGACCGGGTGTTTTAGTTCGTTGTAACACACTCACACACACACACCCACCCACCCACCCATCACCCCCCCCCCCCCCCGACACACACACTACCAAACAACACGGAAACACGCCAGAGGAAATACGTCCCTACACATATGACTGGTGACATGAAGGGCATCCGGCTGTAAAACGGGGCCAAGTCCATATGCGCGACATAGTTCGCTCCCATGTCCTCAATTAGGGGTACAAAATGTGGAATAATAATAATAATAATAATAATAATAATAATAATAATAATAATAATAATAATAATAATAACGGCGTGTGGCTTCCGGAGAGGGCTGGTGCAGGTATTTTGATTTGACTCCCGTAGGCGACCTGCGCGTCGTGATGAGGATGAAATGATGATGAAGACGTCACATACACCTAGTCCCCGAGCCGGGGGAATTAACCAATTATGGTAAAAATTCCTGACCCTGCCGGGAACCGAACCCGGGATCCTTGTAACTGAAGGCCAGCACGCTGACCATTTAGCCACGGGGCCGGACATAATATCAGCTATGCCGCAATGTATGTATCAAAACATCAATCTCAGTGATAAAGCCAGAAAGTTCGCAAGAGAAGACTGTTTCTACGGACACATAAAAGTATGCCGCGAGAGGGAACAGCTAAGAGAATCTGGAATAAGACAAAAATTATACAAATTATAACAGACATTATTATAGAATGACGATGAACAAGAATAACAGGATTCCAAGATCAAACGGTCAACCAATATCACATGAATAGGAAACGGACCGGCAACACCTGGTTGCAAGAATGTGAAGAAGCTCTTCCGAAAGGCTGAAGAAATACTGGGCTGATCAAAAGTTTAAGGAGAATGAGAAATGAATGATGCTTAACGTAATCCTAAAGAAAGAATAAATCATCGTTCAAAGGTTGTACTAAAAGCTCATCAATGTATGCAATAAGAGGCTTGCCCAAAAATATCCGATTGCATAGCAATTAGATGCTATTCACACAGTCAATGTGCACGTGGTAAATATACTTGAGCTATCACGTACCTTGTGAATTGTGCCATTAATTACGCGTTTCTGAAGAGGGAATGTTGTCGCTAGTTAACACAATTAGGTCAAGTGTCAGTGTTAAATCCCTGGTCTGTAGCCTGTGCCGCAAGTCTGCCATTAATACAGGTATTAGAGAGGAGGCACTCTAAGTGGAAAATGTAGCTCTGACAGAGGCTTGTGGGCTGTCCACAGAAATAGCCAGCTTATATCTGATGGTACACCAGGGGTAAACAGAATTTGTGACGGAGGTCGACCACAGGAATGGCTGAGTTGTATCTTCTGCTTCTGTTATGGTGGCACACTGAACGCACGAAATGGCTAACTAATCTGCTGATGAACGAAATATATTTGTGCAATATTTATTTTCCCGTCGTCATGTCCTCGGGATTTATATTGAGATCCCGGTTCCGAAGATCGTTGATTCGATTACCGGACCTGTCACAGACTTGGAGTGAGATATGGAAGAAAGTGCATTCACCGCCGTAAGATCTATTTGAAAGGGAAATGGATTTCAATGAAACTTGCATTAATAACAAATTAATTAACATATCGTAATTTTAAAATTTTCCGCAGAATCAGTGGTAGTGTTGGATTTAAATTCTGAAAAATAATCAATACGAGGGTTGGGCCATAAGTTACGGTAAATATTTTTTCTTACAAGTGTGGGATCTACCAGACACAGGAAATGCATAGATGGGAATGGGGAGAGTAAGGTGCTACATTCCTGCGAAAGTGGTTTTGGTTTGTTGATGTGAAGCTGCACCGCGATAAATGTGTAGTGCTTGCTGTACCATTTTGTTTCTGTTTAAGGGGCTTCTTGGTCATCCATTGCGTGTACTGGTGGATTACCTAATAGCCGGAATTAGTGTGGGGTCTGTTGCAGTTAAATCCAACAGGATACTGAGACATCTTCGGTCATATCACCTTGTTCTAGTTACTGTAGAAACGGACTAACCGTGCTGGTGTGGTGTCCGCATGAGTTTGTGGCATTGTGGCTCCATGGTTAGCGTGCTAGCCTTTGGTCACAGGTGGCCCGGGTTCGATTCCCGGCAGGGTCTGGAATTTAAACCATCACTGGTTAATTCGTTGCCACGGGAACTGGGTGTATGTGTCGTCTTCACCATCATTTCATCCTCATCACGACGCGCAGGTCACCAACGGGTGTCAAATCAAAACACCTGCACTTGGCGAGCGGACACTCCCGGCACTAAAAGACATACGCCATTTCATTTTTGTGGCATTGTCATTATTCAGACGTAGAACTGGGATACGTGTCCCGAAGCGTGAAATATACTATTATGTCTGTTTTGCATATTATTAATGGAGCTGGAAGAAGGCAAAATCGTATTGACATGCACTAAAGCAAACACACTTGCTTACTTCAACGACAGAATGTACCGTAAGGGATAGGATATTAAGTTAGTAACTATTTATTTCTGCTACAAGTGGCTTACAACCGGTGGCAGCACAAAATGCACGATACAAATAAGCACAAAATAAAATAAAATGAAGTGAATTAACTGCACTATACTGATTCTGGATGCCAAGCGAAGATCAAAGTAATAATAGTGATGACCCCTTATAAATGAAATCGATATTAAATATATTACCAATCATACTTATGCTAACCATAAATATGATAAAACATTAAAAAACTATTAACTCAGTAAATTCAGAATTAAATTATACCACCGTATTTCAGTAATAATAACAGTAATAAAAATCTTAATAACAAATTATTATTATGATTATTACTATTATTATTAACAGATACATTGCAACTGGGAAATATCCCGGTGGCAATGCCAAAAACAACACAAACAAAAAAAAACAAGTGTACAACAAGAAATTCAATGGAAATAAACTATTACAAAAAATACTAATATTTTAAAACGGCCTAATCAATTTTAAAGAGCCGTTTCTCGAGCACATGACTAGCAACAGCAGAACACTTTGCTTAATTCATACCGTTGTGTTCGATAATTAGTTGCTTTTAATATTAAATAACTAATCTATGCCTTCACTGTATATAACTTCATTTTGATCATTGCATATTTAAATGAAGTCAGTTTTATGACTTTCAGATGGAAGTTATTTCGTCGTTGTGTAACAAAATACCGCTCTGTTCAGCGTTCTCGGGGAAAATACTGACCCACAGCACATGTATCACCTAGGACGAAAATTCGTTGATATAGTTCATGCAATACTTAACTTTAATGGTCAGAGTTCTAAGCTGAAATATTGTCACATAGCGGTTATCTATGCGCAACGATGATTTAGAGTTTTAGTGTCAAGAAAAACCAAATTCATCCTTCCTTCTAGAATATTTCTTCAATTGCAAAAGATTTAACAGAAATAACATTGATATAACAACTCATTTAACCTATTTTAACATAATAAAAGAGCTAAATAAATTCTGAATTGCAATTTTAGACTCTGAGTTGATTTATTTTCTCGTATAAAATTTTGCAATTGGATTTGCCACATTTTGGAAACACGATTCTGAATTGGCTGCAATGTATTTGGAGTCTTCACCAACCCCGTTTATGCTGAAGGTGTGCGACCTCTGTCGAAACTCAAACGGTCTGTCGGTCTGGTCTGGTCTGGTCTGGTCTGATAGTGTGTACCCTGTTTAAGCAATACCAGACACTCCCGAGTCCGTGACGAGTTATTCATACGTCAGACGGCTACGTGCTTTTCAACAACGCTTGCTTTTCTTGAACGACACTGTGCTCTCTGAAGCCTAGTTGATAAGAGGAGTTTGACGTGATAGTGTTCGCGTTTGTTCGAATGTGTATTATCATCGTGAGTAAAAGCTATGTCGAATGGAAAACTGAAACGGGAGGGAACTTGTGCTTCACCGTAAACAGTTATTCAAAAATTTAGAACATGCTCTCTCCGTATGTAGAAATTTTCGTTTTAATGATCCTGATAATTCGGCTAGGATATACACCATTAGCACTTATAAACTCCTTACTTTTCTTACCACGCAGTAGGCAAACAATGGATAACCACCAAATATTCAAGTTAGTTCAAGGAATCCAGCACCATCATCAGCCAAAACTTTCGCAGAGCCGTTGTTCTAGATTTTAGTGGACGAAAAATCAAGCTTCTGCTCATATTTTGGCTGATAATATGAAGACATAACCTGGTAAATTCGGGCTACTGCAATGCAGGGATAGTGCTCCGTTTAACTCATTAGGTAACCAGGAAGTGAGGAGCATTATTATATTGGTTATACTCTAGTTTCTTCCGTGAAAACATGACGCGGAATCAATTACAGGTGATATAATTAATCTAATTTGCTTGAAATCAATGATAATACATACAAGGCCTCAGCTACCGTATACAGGCAGTTTATTCTGTCACCATTTAAGCTACCTGCACAACAACTTCTACGGTCCGTTATACTCGACAAGGTGCAAGAATACTGCATCCATGAAGAAACAGAAGAAGAGGCAGTTACAAATAACCGGAAGAGGAAAACTAACTCTCGGTCATGTCCTGAGAGACGTCCCAGGAAATTCACGGTACCATCAGATCAGATCAGATTCCTCATCGCTGAAGAATTGACGAACAAGAGTTTCAATGTAAATGGACTAGCAATAAATTACAGTTCGCAAAGAGCTGACATGATCGTTTATAAAGAAAATAATTCTCGCCGATTTATTTCACATCCGACTGTCAGATTTGAGCACCTTATTGACGAGGCAGAGAAGGTCAATCTAGAAAAAATATGGACATACCATTCCTTACTACAAATTCAAGTACCATCTTCAGGAGATTAAAGTAATATGGTTATTGGCCGAAGCTCGGGGTACCGTACTCTGTCAGTTAGCCTCCTCGTGAAAGCGCTTCCAATTTCAAATGAAGCGCATCCATGAAATAGCGACCGAGGCTCCATTAACTCTCGCATGGTGAGGAGAAACTTCTTGTACGTAACTGGTGAAGTGGGGTGAAAACTTGCACCAATATAAAAATACTCATATAAATGTACACATAAACGTGTATGGAAAGACCAAACAAATGTCCACAGTGACTCTCTCAGAAGCTATTGCATAGCCCATGTGAATGTGTAAACAAATTTGGCATGATTATTGGACAGAATTATAATCTTTTACTAAACTCGGGAAGTAATTGCAAGATCCTACTTTCATCTTTTAACTTACATACATACATACATCCTCCTCTGCGAACCATGTGACCTTGCCGCGGTGGGGAGGCTTGCGTGTCCCAATGATGCAGATAGCCGAGCCGCAGGTGCAACCATATCGGATGGGTATCTGTTGAGAGACCAGACTAACGAATGGTTCATCGAAAGGGGGTAGCAGCCTTTCGGTAGTTGCAAGGGCGGCAGTCTACATTATTGACTGATACGGCCTTGTAATAATACTCAACATGGCTTAGCTGTGTTGATACTGCTACACGGCTGAAAGCAACGGGAAACTACAGCCGCAACTACCTCCCGAGAACATGCAGCTCTCTCTGTATGAATGATGTACTGATGATGGCTTCCTCCCGGGTAAAATATTCCGGAGGTAAACTAGTCCCCCATTCGGATCTCCGGGTGGGGACTACACGAGAGGGGGCGATCATCAGGAAGAAGGATACTGACATTCTGCGAGTCGGAGCGTGGAATGTTAGAAGTTTGAATCGTTGTGGTAGTTTAGAGAATCTGAAAAGGGAGATGGATAGGCTAAAGTTAGATGTAGTTGGTATAAGTGAAGTACGTTGGCAGGAAGAACAGGATTTTTGGTCAGGCGACTACCGAATTATCGACACGAAATCAAACAGGGGAAATGCAGGAGTTGGTTTAATAATGAATAAGAAAATAGGGCAGCGGATAAGCTACTACGACCAGCATAGTGAAAGAATTATTGTTGTCAAGATAGACTCCAACCCAATGCCCACCACAATAGTGCAGGTCTATATGCCTACTAGTTCCGCGGATGATGAAGAAATTGAAAGAATATATGAGGAGATAGAAGATTTAATTCAATATGTAAAAGGTGACGAGAATCTAATTGTGATGGGAGACTGGAATGCGGTGATAGCCCAAGGAAAAGAAGGTAGTACAGTAGGAGAATTTGGATTGGGACAAAGGAACGAAAGAGGAAGTCGGCTGGTTGAATTCTGCACTGATCATAATTTAGTCCTTGCCAATACTTGGTTCAAACACCACAAACGACGGCTGTATGCGTGGACGAGACCTGGAGACACTGGAAGGTATGAAATAGACTTCATTATGATTAGGCAGAGATTCAGAAACCAGGTGTTGGATTGCAAAACTTTCCCAGGAGCGGACGTGGACTCTGACCACAACTTGTTGGTCATGAAATGCGATCTGAAGTTGAAGAAATTGAAGAAAGGAAAGAATGCAAAAAGATGGGATCTAGACAAGTTGAAAGAAAAGAGTGTGAGAGATTGTTTCAAGGAACATGTTGCACAAGGACTAAATGAAAAGGCTGAAGGAAACACAATAGAGGAAGAGTGTAGAGTCATGAAAAATGAAGTCAGTAGGGTGGCTGAAGAAATGTTAGGAAGGAAGGAAAGATCAACTAAGAATCAGTGGATAACTCAGGAGATACTAGACCTGATTGATGAACGACGAAAATACAAGAATGCTAGAAATGAAGAGGGCAGAAAAGAATACAGGCGATTAAAGAATCAAGTGGATAGAAAGTGCAAGGTAGCTAAGGAAGAATGGCTGAAGGAGAAGTGCAAGGATGTCGAAGACTGTATGGTCCTGGGAAAGGTAGATGCTGCATACATGAAAATCAAGGAAACCTTTGGAGAAAGGATATCTAGGTGCATGAATATTAAGAGCTGAGATGGAAAGCCACTTCTAGGGAAAGAGGACAAAGCAGGAAGATGGCAGGAGCATATCCAAAATTTGTATCAAGGTAACGATGTAGATAATTTTATTCTGGAACATGAAGAGGCTGTTGATGCTGATGAAATGGGAGACCCAATTTTGAGGTCAGAGTTTGACAGAGCTGTGAGTGACCTAAATAGGAACAAGGCACCTGGAATTGATGATATTCCCTCTGAACTACTGACTGCCTTAGGAGAAACCAGCATGGTAAGGTTATTTCATTTAGTGTGCAGGATGTATGAGACAGGAGAAGTCCCATCCGATTTTCGGCAGAATGTTGTTATACCTATTCCCAAGAAAGCCGGTGCTGACAGGTGTGAAAACTACCGCACCATTAGTTTAGTATCTCATGCCTGCAAAATTTTAACACGTATTATTTACAGAAGAATGGAAATACAAGTTGAAGCTGAGTTGGGAGAGGATCAATTTGGCTTCAGAAGAAATGTAGGAACCGTGAAGCAATCCTGACTTTACGTCTGATCTTAGAGGATCGAATCAAGAAGGACAAGCCCACGTACATGGCATTCGTAGATCTAGAAAAGGAATTCGATAATGTTGATTGGAACAAGCTATTTATGATTCTGAGGATGATAGGGATCAGATACCGAGAACGAAGAATTATCTACAACCTGTATAAAAATCAGTCTGCAGTGATAAGAATCGAGGGCTTTGAAAAAGAAGCAGCAATCCAGAAAGGAGTGAGGCAAGGCTGCAGTTTGTCCCCTCTCCTTTTCAATGTTTACATAGATCAGGCAGTAAAGGAAATCAAAGAGAAATTCGGAAAGGGAATCACAGTCCAAGGAGAGGAAATCAAAACCTTGAGATTTGCCGATGATATTGTTATTTTATCTGAGACTGCAGAAGATCTCGAGAAGTTGCTGAATGGTATGGATGAAGTCTTGGGTAAGGAGTACAAGATGAAAATAAATAAGTCCAAAACAAAAGTAATGGAGTGCAGTCGAACGAAGGCAGGTGATGTAGGGAATATTAGATTAGGAAACGAAGTCTTAAAGGAAGTAGATGAATATTGTTACTTGGGTAGTAAAATAACTAAAGATGGCAGAAGTAAGGAGGACATAAAATGCAGACTAGCACAAGCAAGGAAGAGCTTTCTTAGGAAAAGAAATTTGCTCACTTCAAACATTGATATCGGAATTAGAAAGATGTTTTTGAAGAGTTTCGTGTGGAGCGTGGCATTGTATGGAAGTGAAACATGGACGATAACTAGCTCAGAAAGAAGGAGAATAGAAGCTTTTGAAATGTGATGTTACAGAAGAATGCTGAAGGTGAGATGGATAGATCGAATCACGAATGAAGAGATAATGAATCGAATTGGTGAGAGGAGATCGATTTGGCTAAATTTGACGAGAAGAAGAGATAGAATGATAGGACACATCTTAAGACACCCAGGACTTGTTCAGTTGGTTTTTGAAGGAAGTGTAGGTGGTAAGAATCGTAGAGGTAGACCAAGGTATGAATATGACAAACAAATTAGAGCAGATGTAGGATGCAATAGTTACGTAGAAATGAAAAGGTTAGCACAGGATAGGGTGGCATGGAGAGCTGCATCAAACCAGTCTATGGACTGATGACTCAAACACACATACATACATTATCATTATAGACTGTTATGCCTTTCAGCGTTCAGTCTGCAAGCCTCTGAGAATTTACTAAACGTCGCCACAATCCTCGATTTGCAACTAGTGTTGTGGCCTCATTTAGTTCTATACCTCTTATCTTTAAATCGTTAGAAACCGAGTCAAAAATGTACACCGAGAAATCGAGATCAGACCCTCTCATAGTCTAAAAATACAGAAATAAGAAGCATGTATTCCACTTTTAATTGATTTCGCAAGCGGTGAAATTATTTCGCAATCTCCTCTCTGTACACTCGTGACAATCTATGTAAAGGTAGTTTTGACACACTGGGCTTCTGCAAGCGACGCAGTACAGTACTGGTTCGTCCAATTCTGCTTCATAACTTCCAAATAGGAATTTAGGATTGTTATCCACCCATCAAAGGCATTGATCCCACAGCATTCACCATTTAGTACACTCCTCAGAAAGGCTGAAAAATCGAGATCAATTATAAACTTCTTCTCGGAGGCTGAAGCTGAATATAAACATGTGAACTTCAATGTTTTCTCGAAGAGTTGAGGTTTATGGCGCCAAATGCCGAATATGTATAAGAAAAGTAAAATGCATTACACTCATGATTAGCGTGAGGTCAGTGGTGGCGATGATGGTGTGGGGGGCGGCTGTCACCCCCTTCACTGTGTGGAGAAAAATTACGTTTTGATTCCATTTTAGCCAGTTAAAAGTAGGAATTATAAAAAAATTGTACAAAGTCGGTTGTCTTATTCCTTAATTATTTCTTTTTTCAGTTTCTTTGAACTTTTAAAATGGGCTGAACCAAAAATTATAGAAGATCTACAAATAATCTTTGAAGAAATTTGGGAAACAGAAAAGATCCCAGAGGATTGGAAAGTGTCTCTAATACACCCATTACACAAGAAGGGTAACAAGCAAGATGTCAACAACTACAGAGGTATATCTCTCTTGCCAGTTGCTTACAAGATATTCTCAACAATACTACTAAATAGAGTAAAATCGACACTGGACAGTCAATTGGGTGAATATCAAGGTGGATTTAGAGAAGGAAGATCTTGCTCCGAACAGATTTTCAACCTGAAATCTATAATTCGACACAGATTAATAAATTCCAAAGACATAGTTGTAACATTTATTGACTTTAAAAAAGCTTTTGACTCTGTTGATAGGGAAACCCTAGATAAAGTAATCCGTGAATTTAGAGTTAAAACTAAATTGGCAAACCAAATTCGTGAAACACTTACAGACACTATCTCGAAAGTAAAAATTATGGGTGAAGTATCTCGACCTTTCAAAATAAATACAGGTGTCAGGCAAGGCGATGGTCTATCTCCACTCCTTTTCAATTGTGTCATGGAGAAAATTGTAAAAATTTGGAATGAAAAACTGAAAGAATCTAAAATATTGCCACTCCTGCTGGGGAAGAAGAACAAAGGTGTTGCAATAAATTGCCTAGCATTTGCAGATGACTTTGCCATACTTTCAGAAAGCCTTACAGATACAGCAATGAAAGTCAATCTCCTTGAAAAGACAGCCAACATGACAGGCTTGAGAATCTCTGCCGTGAAAACAAAATTTTTGACGAATATAAAAAGTGCCCCAAGGTTTTTAGTAACGGATATTGGTCAAATAGAAAAGGTAAAGAAATTCAAATATTCGGGTGAGACAATTCAAGAAAATTGTTTAGAAAAATCTGCTATAGAGGAGAGGATACAAAAGATGGAAAGAGCGTACGGTATAACTAAGAATACTTACAACAAAAAGTGCTTATCAAGAAAACTTAAAATAAAGCACTACAACACAGTAGTGAAACCAGAATGCCTTTATGCCAGCGAATGTCTAGCACTGAACTACAAGCTTGATAAATTAGAAATATTAGAAAGAAGAATTATAAGGAAAATATTAGGTCCTCTAAGAGTTGCAAAGTTTTGGAAATTAAGAAGTAACAATGAAATTTACCAGAATGTAGAAAACATATCAGAAACAATAAGAAAAAGGAGATTGCTATTTCTTGGACACATTTACAGAATGGATGACAATAGACTAACTAAACGAATCTTCAAGTACCTTTGGGAAAAGAAATCAACTACCACCTGGATTCAAGAAGTCAAGAAAGACCTGGAAATGAACAACATACGAGAAGAAGAATTATTGGAAAGAAAGATTTTTAGGAAGAAAGTCTTACAAATGGAAGGATTCCAAGAGAGGAAGGAAAAGAATACAGGCACAAAGTGGACTGAAGACAGGAAAAAGAAACACAGTGAAACAATGAAAGAATACTGGAAGAAAAGGAAAGAACAACTAAGGAGAAACAACTGAAATTGTAACGTGGTCCTTAGAAGGCCGGAACGCAAGAATTATTATAAAATATACTTACTGGAAATACGCACAAAATATTATTCTACGCGACTAACCGATTCGTGCAGCGCCAGAGCTATCAGTGGATAGTAGCGCAGTGACGATCTGGTGGCAGAAAACCGTAGTTGTGCACTAAATGAGTTTTGTATGCGGACAAGTTCATGAGCGACAGCATGACTGAGAGGCGTTAGTTGCTACCAAAGTGTTCACATCCGCTTCTGGCGAATAAGATAGGGTGACATGGCTTCACTTCGCTCACAATAGTTCAGCAGTAGTTAACACCTCCACTAAATTCCTTCCCCTACTTTCCCCTTGAAACTCGGGTCTTCGCGCAGGTTTGTACCATCAGATAGTAATCGCATTTCTAGCATGTGTTGTGAGGAAGGAAAACAGGTATATTTTGGCCAAGACCATGAACAATGACGTATAATTCACCCGCTTAACGCGCGCATTCTTCGGTCTGGCAATTCCACACTGTCAATGTGTATGTAGAGTTCTATCTAGTGCCTATTTTCTTGGCTTTCTGATTTGGCAGCCACTCCGTACTTCTATTTAATCGTAATACATGTGTAACGGTTCCTTTGGTGAACGTTATATTGTATAGTATTGAAATGAAATTCTCAAAAAAACTATTATTACCGCATGTAAGTTGGTAAACTCTCAACCTTTACTTCTATGTCGAAATTAGCTCAGATAGCACCAAAACTTACCATTCTCTACAAAAAATGTCAATTTCTAATTTTCAATCACCCCTAATGCGTAAGGTAGGTCAATAATGACATTACTAGTATTTCAGTGTCTGGTAGAAGGAAAACAGACAACACCAGTTAACGGCTGCTTCAGGCAAGAATTTTTTTACAATTTGCCTTACGTTGCGCCAATACAGATAGGTCTTATGGCGGCGTTAGAATAGCAAAGGCCTAGGAGTGGGAAGAAAGGGGCTGTGGCCCTAATTAAGGTACGGCTTGGTGTGAAAATGGGAAACCGCGGAAAAGGATCTTCAGGGTTGCCGACAGTGTAGTTCAAGCCCACTATCTCCCGGATGCAAGCTCACAGCTGCGCGCCCCTAACCGCACGGCCAACTCTCCCGGTCAGGCAAGAATTAGCCTTCGCATGAAGATAAGGTACAAGGTAAAGCAACAGTCAGGTAGTAAAGTTGAACGAAGTAGAGCTGTAGAATCTGGCTGGGGCCATGAACGACCCCACTTCACCACTTGAGGCTTAAGATCTTAAGACACTACTTGGTCGACTTTTGCCATATAGCCACCTCTTCATTTTCTGTTTTTACATGTATTTCTATCTTTTCTTAAGACAACCTTGTAAGTAAAAGTTGGTATGTATTACCTAGTTTTAATAGAAGCATGTAAATATAGGAGGTTTTTACCTTTAATAATTGGAAGTATGGTGCACTTAAAATTGCTTTGTTTGTTGGTTCTACGAGTGTTACGAACACTCAGTTCTTTCCTTAAAGCTGAGGAGAGACTTGGAGAGCAGGCGACTTCACTTCCTTCTTTATTTAACGATCCCTCATCCCTTCTCACTCTCCACCGCCTGTCCAAGCCCGCAGGAATCGAACCCGATCAATCTTGGTGAGTGAAGGTGACGTGAATGCGTTTAATTTCGGGTGGCGAGGGTCCTGGGGAAAGCAACCCAGAGTGCGTGACTGGGTGATGCCTCGAGTCGCTATTGTCTCAACGGGGACCCAATTATTGGACCCCGCTTGTCACCGGGTGAAAAATAGCCTACGGTGTTTAGTCTGTCTACCCACCCATTCTTTCTAACTTCTCCTTTCAAGACGTTCACACGGAAGAAGACAATAAAGTAGTCCTGCAGGAATTCATCAAATCTCGTTTTCTCTTTTGCCAAATTAACTCAAGAGTTGACTTCCATGAAATCTCAAGAAGGTTACAGGGAAGATGGCATAAACTGTGAATGTCTTCGTAACTGAGTATGACGAAGAATTTACATCACGACTGGTCACCACGGTAGGCAGAGAGTTGGCTCCCCACCTGGATGATCAGGATTTGATTCCTAACCCTGCCACAAATTAAGAATTTAATGGTTTTAAGAGTTTAAACATGACTGTAAATGCTAATGAAGATAATAATAACAATAATATTAATATTAATAATAATGTTGATTTAACGTTCCACTGACTACTTTTACGATTTTTGGAAACGCCGAGTTGCCGGAATTTAGTCCCACAGGATTTTTTTACGTGCCAGTAAATCTATCGACATGAGGCTGACGTTTTAGGGCATCTTAAAATACCACCATACTGAGTCCGGATCGAAACTGCCAAGTTGGTGTCAGAAGGCCAGCGCTTTAATCGTCTCAGCTACTTATCCCGGCTGTTAATAAAGAAGAAGGTTAAAATTACACTCTTAATAATGCTAAGGAAGGCTTTCACTCTGTACTAAAGATGAATGCCAGGACCGATCGAGTTAGTCGTGTGGTTAGGGTTGTTATGCTGTGACGTTGCGTTGGGGAGATGTTGGGTAGGAATTCGACCGTCGTCAGCCCTGAAGATGGCTTGCCACCGCTTTCACACAAGAGGCAAGTGTTGGAGCTGTACATTAATTGAGGCAACAGCCACGGTCACTACATCCCCAATTCTAACCATTTCTATAAATAAATAAATAAATAAATAAATAAATAAATAAATAAATAAATAAATAAATAAATAAATAAATAAATAAATAATATTAGTCCTAAAGGGTATCAATGTTGAGCACAGAAAGGAAATCGATGAAACATCTCACGTGTGCAAAAACAACAGAAATGAAGGAATCATTTGCTTATTTGGGCAGCCACATAACATCAGATAGAAGATGTCGAAAGAAAATTTTAGCCCGGATACCACAAACGAAACAAGCATTTAACAAAAAAGTAAAGTCTGCTAACATTTAATTAAAACCGTGTCGCTAACAACACGAAGTAGGATTATAAAGGCATACGTAAGACATACTTCTTTTGTTTTGGGGAGACCCTGTGCACTAATCCATGTACTACCAATGTAGGCTCTGTAACTAAATTAGAGGGTGACAATTTGAATCTGTTTTGTAATTTCACGGACGTCGTGATGCTGTTCTTGGGCTGGATGAAGTTTCTTGGCAAAGCGTGGAACGGACGCCCATCAGCATATTCAAAGCGTTCTCAGTTTTTTATTTGCTTCACATCACGCCGACACAGACAGGTCTTATCAAGACGATGGGATAGGAACGTCTTAGGAGTGGGAACGAAGCGGTATGACCTTAATTAAGATAGAACCCCAGCATTTACCTGGAGTGAAAATGTGTAAACACGGAAAACCATATTAGGTCTGCCGAGAGTGTGGTTCAAACCTGCTTTCTCCCAGATGTAAGCTCACAGATTTGCGCACCTAACCGCACGGCTAACTCGCCCGGTCGTTCTCAAATTTCAACACCTTCCAGCACCCAAAATAATGCATTTCATAATATGGGTCCCGACTTGAAAAATGATCAGGATGCTTTAGCACACAACATACTAGGCGTTGTCAGTGCTGTTATGAATTACCCTACGAAGAAATGGATAACCAGTGAGCAAATAATTCATGAAGATGTTACTTGTTGTCTAAAGGGGCCTAACATCTAGGTCATCGATCGCCCTCGTAGCATAACGGTTAGCACTATTAGCTGCCGTCCTAAGAGGCCTGAATTCGATTCCCGGTACTGCCACAAATTTAAGAATGGCATACTGGTATGTGGTTAAAGTGGTACATGCAGCTCACCTCCGTTCGGGGTGCACCTGAAAATAGGTTCACCACCTTGGGATGAAGACACGAGTTTACTTTATCTAGGTCAACGACCCGAGTACATTATTATTGCAGGTCACTATTGTTAGCCGGTACTTGGGAATATTACAGGCAATGTCATAACTGAGAGATGACAATTCAAGAACCGGCATGTGTTTACAACAATATTCGAAAAAATATCCAAAGTGAATTGCGAGTCCTTAAGAAACTGAAACATTTAAAGACAGTGCATTTGTTTCATAAAACCAGTCCTGAGTCGAGAAGTAACAAATAAATAAGTCTTGTGCGTCAATCACTGTATCTCTAGTAAAATGTCAACTCTGTACCTATCAATATTTGACAGCAGTTATATGCGCTGTCAAACCTCTGCAGACACACTACTTTTGGGTTATATTGACAGAAATATGAAGGCTTGAACAGAATTGAACATAATATATATCTGCAAAGAAGAAAGACGGCAGTACATCCACATAAAAGAAGAACATGTACAGTACATTCAAAAATCACATTTTAAAATTTGTTTGGAACTTTTTTTTAGCTATTCGCAGAACGTTGAATTAATTTCATTTTACAAAATATCCGACTCGTTGGCTGAATGATCAGCGTACTGGCCTTCGGTTCAGAGGGTCCCGGGTACGATTCCCGGCCGAGTCGGGGGTTTTAACCTTCATTCGTTAATTCCAATGGCCCGGGAGCTGGGTGTTTGTGCTGTCCCCAACATCCTTGCAACTCACACATCACACATAACACTATCCTCCACCCCAATAGCACGCAGTTACCTACAAATGGCAGATGCCGCCCACCCTCATCGGAGGGTCTGCCTTACAAGGGCTGCACTCGGCTAGAAATAGCCACACGAAATTTTAAAAAAATTACAAAATACTAATCAACGCCCAACAAACAATGAAGAAGTGAAAGTAACGTCTTGGTTCACGGATAACTGGTTAACATACTGGATTTTTAACCAAGGATGACTGGGTTCGATTCCATGCCGGGTTTGACATTTCAACCTTCAATGGTCTATTGTTATGGCTTGGAGATGAGTGTTTACGACGTCTTCAACATTAGAATTCATTTTAGATAGGGCACCATCGTCACAGATGCGCAGGTCACCTGTAGGACGTCAACTCGGAATACCTCTACTGGGCACCTTGCGGAGAATTTCCCCAACGTCCCTTACAAGTAAAAAGACTACAGGAACTAAGTGGACAGAGGAGAGAAAGCTGGCTCATAGTCAGCAAATGAAGGAGTATTGGAAGAAGAAGAAATCAACAACTTTACCGAAGAGTAGGTACAAGTCCCGTGGTCCTCAGTAGGCCTAAACGACAAAGAATATAATAATAATAATAATAATAATAATAATAATAATAATAATAATAATAATAATAATAACCAGAAGAAGATTAAGGAGAAGAAGCTCTCTGAGAAGAAACCCAATATCTAAGCCACTACACCAAACATGCCCGAATTTGTCACTGAAGAATACGTATATTAACTTACGTTTATGTTTATGAAAGACGCTGATTTCTTGATCTAGTGCTGTTCAGGCGAGGAATGTAGAAAAATACAGCAGCTTTTTTTGCAATATGCTTTACGTCGCACCGGCACAGATAGATCTTATGGTGACGATGGAATAGGAAAGGGCTAGGAGTGGGAAGGAAGTGACTGTGTCTTTAATTGAAGTGCAGGCCCAGCATTTGCCTGGCGTGAAGATGAGAAACCACGGAAAAACATCTTCAGGGTTGCCGACAGCAGGGTTCGATCCCACTATCTCCCGAATGCATGCTCACAGCTGTGTGCTCCTAACCGCACGGCCATCTGGTTCGTAAGAGGATTATAGCAGTATAGGAGGGGTGTCACGAATGGTGAGAGGCTGAATGGAATTGGTGAGTAGAGAACGATTTGGTGAAATTTGACGAGAAAACGTGATAGAATGATAATACTCATCTTGGCACGCCTAAGATTTGCTCATTTGATTTCTGAGTTTCTTTAGCTGGATCGGAGGATTGATTCGGGTTCCACTCAGCTTACGCTAGACCAACTGAGGAGCTACCTGATGGTGAGATTGCACGCCTCTGAAAAGTGGATATTAAAACAAGAACGAAAGTGACCATTCTGAAGTCTTTGAAACGTAATGCTCTGATATGTGTGACGTGGAGAGATAAGATATCAAATGCCACTTTTCTAGACACAATGAACCAGCGTTGATAAATCCCTTGCACGTTTCAGTACCGATGTCTTGCATGCGGGGTCATACAATGCTTCACACCACTTTAATGATAGGTGTCCCAGTAGACTTCATTAAAGGAAAACATCCATGGGGAAGACCTAGAACAGAAGTGCTCAGCTAGCCACCCGTTGAGGCTAGCCCAGTGCGGCTGGGCTGGCGTGACATAAATGCGGGCAGCTTACGTAGCAAGCATACGTCACAGTGAAGCGAGAGAGCGAACATACTTTGCAGGGAAGTGAGCAGTGACGTTCGATTGTAGTTACGAAGCTCTCCTCCAATACGCAGCGAAATGCTGATTGGGTACAGTATTAAAAATAAAACGCTATAATCGCTATAAATTAGTTATTTAGCTTATGAAAGCATATGTTTTGAAAACATAAGACACAAGTTCAATTCTTCTATTAACTTAACGCAAGAAAACGACCATTTCAATATTTTCCGGTTTGAAGTATTCTGAGTTCGATATGAACAGTCAGTGTTTTCTTATATTTATTCATTCAAAGAAACTTGACACGTTATAATGTTCGTGTTACAATCTACAAAGGTATAGGGTTTAAGCGTACAAGCTATGATTTACAATAGCTCGGGTGAAATGGCGTATGGCTTTTTAGTGCCGGGAGTGTACAAGGACAAGTTCAGCTCGCCAGGTGCAGGTCTTTTGAATTGACCCCCGTAGGCGACCTTCGCGTCGTGATGAGGATGAAATGATGATGAAGACGACACATACACCCAGCCCCCGTGCCAGCGAAATTAACCAATTAAGTTTAAAATTCCTGACCGTGCCGGGAATCGAACCCGGGACCCCTGTGACCAAAGGCCAGCATGCTAACCATTTAGCCATGGAGCCGGACAATAGCTCGGGTGAGAATGACGGTATTTCCATTAAGAAAAGTACAATTCCTGTTATTCCTTAAGCTAAAAGTAATATAACTACGTACTTCAACAAGTTTACTGTTTGATTTTGCAAAGTGTTGTAGTGTTTTGTGACTCTCCCTGTTCACTTAATTTCTCAAAATAGTATTTTAAATTTAACAGGTGTTCGATGATAATAGCTAACCTCTAAATGGGGAGGGAGTTTCATCCCGAGTGAAGAGACAAGGTTAAATTACAATAACAGTGTAAATGTATCTACCAGATATATGCATAGTTTACCTTCGAATTCTTAACTGCGGCTAATAGCTTAACACTCGTATGTGATGTGGATTCCCATAGTGGAATATATATACGACTTTTCACGATTTTACGCCAAGCTTTTAACATTCAAAGACCGACCATTACTACCTACTGGCCATGGGTACGTACTGCGGTACCACTTGCACGACCGTAGGTCGGTAATGTCTTTGAGGTTGAGCCAGAGAAACTCCTGAAGACTGTGATAATATGATGGGGAGGGTCCACGTAAAATAAACGGTGGTTGGTACGCGTGGATGTTGACGGGGTGGAAGGAGTACCTTTGGTTGTAGGGCTGTTTTGTCTTATGTTATGTAGAAAAAACAAGGCTTCACTGGGATATATGTTTAATTGATTGTACAGTTGAAGGTGTGCCGTTTAGCGACGAGAGCAGATTCTTCTTCGATGCTAATGATAGTTCATTTTGTGTGCGGCGACACGAACAATATTTCAATAATGCGTACGACGTGGTATAGAACCAAGGTCAGTAATCATAGTGAGATGAATCCTAGAAAAGACAAAACAGAGCTTGCACGGTACATATATTTAGAACATCGTTCAAACTGTTTCTGCTGACACAACAGGGCTATGGTTCCCCATTTACCATTCGTCTAACCCAACGCACTCTATGACGTGATCGCTAAATTCCTTGGCCCGAAAGATTAGAAATGATTCTATTCGATCGCCTATAGTTCTAGATCACATGTTTATTCCAGTCTGTATAATCAGTTAAAACCTTTGTGCACTCTGTCGCCAAATGGATGGCAATGGATTTCAATTTCCAAGCCCGATATTCCTTCCGCACGGAATCGTCCGCATGCATGTAAAGGGAGCGAAGCCTCGAGCAAATGATTACGCACATTTCACAAGGTGTAGTGTATGTGATTAAACTTCAATTTTCTGGTACCAGAACTTCATTGCCTCCTATTTTTAATTTTTCTTCTATTTAAGTCGATCATGAAATGTCACATAGATTCAAGTACAGTTATTTTCTGAGTTGTGTTGTTCCACATTTTCATGTATTACAAGTCCCCTTTCCCGTGAAAGAAAATAGTATCGATGTTGCTTCGTCTCCATCAGCCGAAACTTCACCATATTCTGCGGTGTTCATCTCACAACGTTGTCTGGTGTGGATAAGGGCACATGGGATATTATAAAATATACATTTTTAGTACTCACCCTTATGGAAGGATGAAGAGTTCTTTCCTCTCGATAACCAGGAACATCAGTCTGTAAAGAAAAAGAGGAGACAATTTTTAATGGTGTATTCTGAAAGCGGATACTCTATAAAGGAAATGTAGGTGTTAAGAGGTTTTAGAATTTGTGACCCGATGAAGAGAACTAAATGTTCTCGAAACACATAATCTTAGTATCAATATAGACAACCATTGAGGACCAAGGATGGAAATGTGTGAAGGTGCCAAAATATGAAAAAAGTGTGGTTTTTAATAAAGGGATGTATTAGCCATCCCGCATATAGTGGTAACATGTGCATGTGCCTGAGACCATTAGTTTAGTCGGTAGGAAGTTCAACAGGTAGAGCCACAGTCCAATGTGCCCAGCTGAGTTTGGTAGGGAAGGGTGAATGTGCCAGTGTGTTATTTTAATAAGGGGATGTATTAGCCATCCCGCACATGGTGGTCACATGTACATGTGCCTGAGGCCATTAGTTTAGTTTGTAGGAAGTTCAACAGGTAGAGCCAAAGTCCAACGTGCCCAGCTGACTTTGGTGGGGAAGGGTGAATGTGCCAGCGTCTCGCGCTGTAATTCATCTGTGCTGTCCGTTGTGTCAGTGTGCTATCACTAATGTAGTTTCTAATTTCTGACCCACTTATTTAAAGAAATGATGTTTATAGAAGCTATATATTGTTATGTAATTATATAAAATGAATTGGGTTTATACTTGCACTTCAAAGGCCGTAGGTAATCATTAATTACTGGTCTCCTCTGGTAAAAGAGGGTGAAAGTGCCATTCTCTTCAGGAACTCCATTATTGGTGTTTACTCGAAAACATGCTTCTGGCACTTTCACCCTTTTATATCTTTGGTCCTCAATTTGTGATTGTACATTTCTCCGAAAACCGTGAATGTAGTTAGTGGGACATAAAGTCAAATGACATTGAAAAGGTGGATACTATTAAAACCGAGCTCGATAGCTGTAAGTGCGGCCAGTATCCAGTATTCGGGAGATAGTAGGTTCGAACCCCACTGTCGGCAGCCCTGAAAATGGCTTTCCGTGGTTTCCCATTTTCACACCAGGCAAATGCTGGGGCTGTACCTTAATTAAGGCCACGGCCGCTTACTTCCAACTCCTAGCCCTTTCCCGTCCCATCGTCGCCATAAGACCTATCTGTGTCGGTGCGACGTAAAAGCAACTAGCAAAAAAAAGATACTATAAAAGAAAATAAACACTAATTGTAACGGTCAGTGAGGACCAATTAGATCAAAATGAACAAATATAAGTGAACACTCTCGTACTCAAGGAGTAGGCTCCGAGAATCTCAAACCTTCAGATAGTGGTACTTGTGGTAGCGGAGGATGTCTCTTTAACGGGGCAAATCATGATATTATAAGGTCCTCACCAATAACCATAGTAGAGAGCTAAGGATGGCATAATAACTTTACAACAGCCCACCAATTCCAGGACCGAAGTCCTATTTTACCACGGTTGGGATATGACGGGTAGATGACTGAATATCCATTCACAGCCACTCTGATCTGACAGCAATTCAATCTCTCCGTGCAGTGAGCTTAGGTCGAATTTCCATCTCAAGTAATCCGCAAAGATTTCACAAATGTATTGCAGCTTGTGTGAGTACTGACTCTTGCTCAAACGTGAAAATACAAGGACCAGGAATCGTTATGATTAAATCTATCACCATCATGCGATAGTTAGTTCGAGCTCCATCGTAATCCTCTCTCAGGTTCTTAATCACTACTCCGCGAAAATTCTGGGGCTGCGTCTTAATGAAGGCCACGGTAGTACCTTACCGATCGCAATCTTTTCCCTTCCACTTCCGTCGATCCTGTCTAAGTGTGACGATAAACTGCTTTCAAAATAAAAGTATAAACATTTTGCGATACACGAACTATGGATACAATATTCTTTGATAATTAAATACGAAAAGAACAACCTATTTATCTGATCAGACTTTCTTAGTTCAGTCATAAATCCTCTTGATTTTCAAAATGAGGTACGCCTCTTTAATATAACCCTGCTTTTAGAATTCATAAATACAATGTAAATATAATATCTTTAATAAAGTAAACACAGTACCTCACTTTTTATGGTAACTACTGTTAATAATTGCGAATGTTGCGCTCTGACATTTCCAGGAATAAAAAATGAACAATGTAAAATTTAACTCTTTATACCGTAATTAGACAGTGGATTGCAAACAGTGGAAATTTCTCTATTTACGTTGCTTGCAGCGAGTTGATTGATAACTACTTGTTAATGCTCAATGCTCACGTATCAGTTCTTGGTAACATTATAAAACGGGATCATTTATTCTTGTGGCATCAATAACCAGTAATATTTGAAATTCGAATTCACAAACGGCCATTATTTACCACTGTTTTACTGTTACATTAGACTCACAAATGGGAAAGAACTGTTCGCTAAATATTGCTATTGATATACTATGATGAGTGTAGGGAATTTAGTGACCAGGATCTCGTTGGTAATGCTGTAGAACGGTCAGAGTAATATATTGCCCATGGGTGAACAAAGGAACGTTCATTACTGGGTTTTTGGAAAATACCTGTGTCCGGGTTGAGTGACTTAGACGGTAAAGCGCAGGCTTGATCAGCTCAAGCCGCGGGTCATAAAACCAAACACCATGGCGCAACGGTCCCAAAGCGCCTTGGTCTACCAAGCGACCGTTGCTCAGTCCGGAGGGCTGCAGATTGCGAGGTGTCGTATGGTCAGCGCGACGATTCATCACACAGGTGTTCTTGTACTGGAATGGCTAGGAGTTAAGACGGCAACTTGTCCGTCCACGCCGTTATGTGGCTATGCATACCGTCCAGGCGTTCTGCATGGCGATACGAAGAGATATTTTCTCCACCAGATAATAGCTGTGCCTGTGTGCATCAGTGTTGCTGTGTATGATTGAAGAGCCAAATGTTCACGAGTGTGAATTAAGGCACCGCAGCCTGGTGTTCAAATAGCAAACCACGGAAAACCATCTTCAAGGCTACCGAACGCAAGCTGACAACTAACGTGATCCGAACCACGCAACCATTCTCTCGGTTAATAATATTAATAAATAGGAGAACTAGGTTCATATTCATTCAAGAATAGAATGTGCGTAGGTTATTATATGTTTATCACATATTTTCATACTTAAATTTAATTATTATCAAAATATATTAATGTAGGTATAAACCCTATGGATACCCACCATAAACATTTGACTGAGTTGGTTAGGAGATGACGGCGAGGTCGATCCATCTCAGGGTAGTAGTATTTATGGGAGATTACACGCCGCAGCTTCGTGTAACTAGATTTAGTGCCATACAATTTAACTCCGGGAGGTATTGAGGCGTCACTGAGGGTAGATAGCTATGCAAATATGACTTTGCCATTTGTACCATCTTCGCGATGCTTTGGTAGCGAGCCTAGAAGTCTTGGGTTCAATTCTCGACACGTCTAAGAAGTTCTGTCCTGGACTGAGTATTGAAGGAACAGGCATTACTCAACTTAGCGAGATAACATGAGAAGGTGTCTGATAAAACAGGCAGCAGACCTGAGCATGCACCCAGTGGGTGGGGCAATCTAATAAATCCATGTCATTCTCCTGCCTCTCGTAAGAGCCAACTGAAAGAGGAAACCTCATGTCTCTCAGATAGGGAGCGTGGATTGAGGACAATGGGGCCCAAGGTTGTGTTGAAAATTATTTTCACTGATGTGTCCCAGGGTCCACAATTTTTTCTTTTCTGTCCGACATCCTTTGGCCAATTCTTGTTCCTTTCCATTCCTGACGGTATTAGGTTTTTGAGGCCTAGGGAGTCCTTCATTTTCCCTTTCTTTTACCTGTACATTCATCCTTCATTTTTTGTGCTAGTGGTTTAAAGTCGTGATAACATATTCTTTTCTTGCTAGTGGCTTTACGTCGCACCGACACAGATAGGTCTTATGGCGATAATAACATATTGAATGTTTTCGGCTACGCAAGGATGGGAAAGGCAGCCTGGCGTGAAAACGGGAAACCACGGAAAAAAATCTTCAGGGATGCCTACGGTGGGGTTCGATCCCACTATTTCCCGAATGCAAGCTCACATCTATGTGACCAAAACCAAGTAGCACACTCACTTCATAAACACGCAATAGTGAATACATAAATATATAGTTGGTGTCAGAAAGGGCATCCGGGAGTAAAACCAGGCTTGATCCACATGTTTTACGACCAAAGATAACCCACAAAAGAGTAGAACTACGTCTTTTTGTTATCAACACGAAATAAAAGCTGAAATTCATTTGATGGATGTTCAATTAATAGATATCCAATCACGCGGTATGCATCATTGAGGGGAGTGACCACGGCTACGACTATGGAACTAAAGCTCTGCATTTGAGAAATGAGTGGATGTGTATTAAGACATATCACAAACATCCAGCCTATGAGCTAGAGGATTGAACTAGACATAACTTAAAACCTTGGCCCTGTCGAGAAACGAGCCCGTTGTCCTCTCAACCGAAGGCTAGTGCTGAGACATTTGTAGAAAAGTAGCCGGATAAAACAAGCTCTAGCTATATTAAATAACTCTATCGCTCCTTTACAACATAAAATGTTTGTCGGTAGTTATCCATTAACTGCGTTCTCAATTACACCGCTAATAAAGCTAGACTTTGATGGTAATGGCTCTTTAACCGCCATCAAGTGGAGAAGAGATATCATTAATCTCCTGAGCAAATCCAAGAGTCTCAGTGAACCTATGATGGATTTCGTGAGATGAGCAGAACCCTGTGTTGTGATACCTGAATTTTTGCAGATGCATTGTACCCTTTTAATTGAACCACACTTTCCAATACTACCCACATCACAACATACGTCTTAATTGACATATTTCATTTCCTCTTTTAGTCCTTAGTGGTGCTATTTCTATTGGCAGAAGGTATTTTGCCTCTTCAAAATTATTACGAAAAATGTTACTGACACTGGAAAGGGACGAACTGAAATTGAATTGGGCCTCTTATGAGTAGAATTTTGATAATATTCCCTTACGAACGAAGAAGCATTTTCCCACTTCAAAATATGTTTTCTTTTTCAATCTTACAGTCTCAAAACGTTTTCTTCTGTGTCTGTTTCGTTGTGACCGTACAGAAAAATTAAAAAATATATGCCTTAGGGAAATTGTAAAATTGCGCAAATGAAGCGGTGAGTGAATAACAAGGTTCTTACAACACATGCTGAAAAATGCACACTCCATTTCAAAAGAGGAAGTCAGAGAATTTCTCAGAAATATTCCAGTAATAGTAGTGGAAGGTGGAGAATCTTTTCTTCTTTTAACGGGCTAAACCTTGTCTTCGCAACCATAATTTCCTTTCCTCAGCAGTACTTTTCATCTCCATGTAGGAAGAATACCCTATCCCGCTGACCATATTTATTAAAGACGACGTGATCGTCCCCTTGAATTCTTCTCTAAGTTTTTGCCTTCGAAAGGTCCTTCAAAAAGTATCATGCGTAAGTAAGAGTGCAGTGAACTTTATTTTGCGTTTTCCTATGATTTTAAGTATGTGTCTTTCCTTCTCTATTTCTTGCAGAACCATCTCATTGCTCAATCCAGATAGTTCTGGTAATTCTCCTCCAGAACCACATTTAAACTGTCTTCAACTGAGCTTTGTTCTGTTTTGCTAACGTCCAGCTTTCACACCTTCATGTCAAGACACTCCATTCAAAGGTTTTTCAGGAATCTCTTCTTAGTGTGGACGTTCATATGTTTGTTCAGCAGCAGGTTCTCGTTATTCTGGAAAACGTTCTTGGCCTGTGCTATTCTTTTCTTTATTTCGTTGAAACATCAGTCTGTTGGTTTCCTCAACATTGCTACTGAGATAGCAAAACTCAGCTACTTCCTCGAGTTGCTCTTTGCCTATTCGTACATCAGTCCTTCCTCTAACGGTGAATACCAGAGACTACACAATTCCGCACAATTCAGAGCTCTACTCCCAGAAATGGGCAATGCCTGGCTTTTCCAGAAAGAGGAGAGGGTAGCTTTCTATGGTTAGTCATCAAAACTACCTCCGAACAGTACGTTACGGTGATACGTTTCTTCATCGTTACGTATATTGTGTTAAGTTTCGTGAAACACTTCTATAATTTTCATGTTAATAAATAACATGCGCAAGATGCTTGTTTTCTTAATTTACACCGTATTTATTTACATTTGCGAACTCCTTAGAAACATAATATACAATGGTTTGTAGCCCTCCTCATGTGTCTTGTGTTGTTAATCTCGTTCATTTTTCTCAGTGCTTCCTCCTCATTTCTTCTTTAAATCCCCTATCCCTGCTCCTTTTCGTTCGCCAGGGACTGCAGCTATGGTAAATGGAAGGGGATTACGCCACTAAGAGTACAAGGCCAAGACGAACGCAATACATAAGAAGTGTAGAAGTGGTTGGGATAAAACACTGAATTCCAGAGCGATTTAACATTACGATATCTATCTGAACAATACTGTGTGAGGCATATATTTCAGTTTGAGGTTCTCAGAAGAAAATCTAAATGGTAAACATATACTGCCAATAGAGTAATACGGTAATAATAAATGAGTGCGGCCTCTAGAAAGGCCTGATGAAAGTCTTTCGAGTCTGTGAGTGTGGATTCTAATGCTGAAGACGACACGAATACCCAGTCCCTGCGCCACCGGAACTAACGAATTAAGGTAAAGTTGCTCGTCGCGGTCGGGAATTGAACCCGGGAATCCTTGAACCAAACGCCAGAATGCTAACAATTTAGCCTTGGAGCCGGACGTGTGGTAACATAGGCTTACCGTTTGAGAGTATCACATTGGAATTTAAATGGTATATGAACCATGTGGATGATATAATCATTAAAATGTTAACTTACATTAATATTAATATCATTATTGTCCTCCTGTGTGGTGTAGTGGTTAGTGTGTTTAGCTGCCACACCCGGAGGCCCGGGTTCGATTCCCGGCTGTGCCTCGAAATTTGAAAAGTGGTACGAGGGCTGGAACGTGCTCAACTCAGCCTCAGGAGGTCAACTGAGTAGACGGGTTTCGATTCCCGCCCCAGCCATCCTCGAATTAAAACCGAGCTTGTTGGCCGTGCGGTTATGGGCGCGCAGGTGTGAGATTGTGTTCGGGAAGTAGTGGGTTCGAACCATACTGCCGGCAGCCCTAAAGATGGTTTTCCGTGGTTTCCCATCTTCACACCAGGCAAACGCTGGAGCTATACCTTAACTAAGGCCATGGCCACTACCTGTCCCATTTTCGGTGCGACGTGTTACATTGACTTGGGCATGCCAACGTAAGTCACTTCGAGCAACTGTTGCGACCTTGTTTCACTCCTGGCCCAGCAGACCATGTTGCACGAGGCGCACTCTTCACCAGTCTGCCTAAATCAGCTCCTTGAATTTTGTCACAGAAGGGAGACTCTCTCTGTATTAAAGAGAAATATATCAGGAAGTATACAAAATAATACATGGATAATTCGGAAAGAACGTTTGCACGGACAAATTGTGCAGTTATACTAGGGCCCACGAAAGTTCGAGTCTGATGTTTAGCGCTAAGAGCGAGGTGAAGAAAAAGACCTGAAGAACCCTGCCTGGAAATGGTCTGTGGTCATGGTGATTATCCCAGTGATGCAGCATTTTTAGGGATGCTGTCGCCACTAGGCTTGGCTTGCTCTCAATTACTTCTGTGGTATCAGTTGGAGTAGTATTGTGTTAGCCTTGTTGTTATTGCTGTAGGAGTTTTTGGCCGGATATTATGTTTGTTATTTATTTATTTATTTATCTTTGTTAGCGAATGAGTGGCTAGTTGTACAATTATCTCAGTTTTATTTTTTAAGTGTACCGTTAGCAATCTGCCTTAAGTAATACAAATATCAAATGTGGGTATTATTCTGATGATGATGATGATGCTTGTTGTTTAAAGGGGCCTAACATCTGGGCCATCGTCCACTAATGGTACGAAATGGGACGGAATGTAATGACAATTTAAAATTCCAAAATACATCCACCGACCAGAATTCAAACTTAACGGTGAATAATGAAAGGATTAATACGATTGTAAAATACTCAGCGGATCCTACTCACAATATTAAATTTTAAAAATAATTCCAAAATCAATCCACTGACTAGAATTCAAAAAGACTACGATCAACAATGATCATAAACTTAAAATAATCGGGGGATCCCACCAGCAATACCCCACCTTCCCAGAAACTCTCTTAAATCAACCAAGGTACTGCTTCCAAAGCACAATCCTGAACTGATGATGCTTGTTTAAAGGGGTCCAAAATCAAGGTCAATGGTCCCTCATAATGGTACTTATCGCTAGTAAAGTAGAACTATGACATTTCTCATGTACGGTAACGGTACTAATCACAGGCAACGCCCAGACCTGTGGTGTTCCTCGAAACGCAGACCCATGATATCCGCAACCAGATGCTGAAACACCTCAGTGAGTATGATAACCTCCTTTTTCCTCCTTGAGGTGTTCCAACCGGACCTGGCCAGAGGGGAGCATCCGTCTTAGTGGAGGATACTATACACGGGTACTGTAATCCCATAGTTATCCACCCACAGAAGCATGATATTCCGCACGTAGTGGTGCCAATCTCAAGAAAATGTCGACTCATGGTGTTCCTCGCGTGATGGTACTAATCACAGGTAATATCGTGGTTCAAAATTTGCCTGCGTCCTCCACACACAGGCGTTTGTGTGTTTGATCTGCGAGAGCTATTTTATTTCGCTCAAGTCCGCCAGCAAGCCGGCGAGGACCCTCCTGTCCGTCACCTGGGACGCGCTCCGTGGGAGTATCACCTATCCCGCTGCTACGACTGTTGTCCGGCTCCATGGCTGAATGGTTAGCGTGCTGGCGTTTGGTTCAAGGAGCCCCGGGTTCGATTCCAGGCCGGGTCGGGGATTTTAACCTTAATTGGTTAATTCCGCTGGCTCGGGTACTGGGTGTGTGTGTGTGTGTGTCGTCCTCAAGCAGAACATGAAACGAAAACAAGGAAAGAATGAAGAAAATAAGAAAATATCAGTCAAATTATTTAAAAAAGTACGCCGTTAAGACACCACTGCAGGTTTCTTTTAAAAAATTATAAAAATAACTGCATGGTAGGTCCGTGGGGTAGTGCTCTATTCTGTATTATAACTTCCTTAGTTATGCCCCGACAGCAGCTCTGTATGTGTCGTGCATTTATTGATACGGTTGCCAATATTTTTTGTTACTGATTACGAGATTTCGTTTTTATCGGCAATGAAATGAAATGTCGTATGGCTTTTAGTGCCGAAATATCCCAGAACGGGTTCAGCTTGCCAGGTGCAGGTCTTTCTATTTGACCCCCGTAGGCGACCTGCGCGTCTTGATGAGGATGAAATGATGATGAAGACAACACATACACCCAGCCCTCGTGCCATTGGAATTAACCAATTAAGGTTAAAATCCCTGACCCGGTCGGGAATCGAACCCGGGACCCTCTGAACCGAAGGCCAGTACGCTGACTGTTCAGCCAACAAGTCGGACTTACCAGAAATGACGTGCTTTGACTCAAACGCTAAAATGATTAGCTCTATCTTAGGAACGCGTCAAGGTTTATTGAATTGCAGTAGGCTAACATGTTTTATCAAACACTCAGCCTGTATTGAAGCACAATATGCAGAATATTGAGGTAGCTATGGCAACGTAGCGCCCGTCGTACTTACTACTTTCGCCGCTCTAATGTCCGACTCCAACGCTCTTGGGCCCAAGTTTAGTTTGGTCCAGCCGGCCTCGCGTGAGTGTAACTTGTAACGTATGCAATTGCTGAGTGCAGAGATCTTTAAAAAACAGTCCCGCGATTGTGAAGTTCGACCAGAAAAATCATTACATCTGTTTTCCAGGACCATGAATGAGTCTTACTCAATGAATTTATTCCTCGAAATACCATCGTAAATGCTGATGTCTACTGCGCTACCATAAGACGTCTTCGTCCAGCAATCACCGCAGAGGCATGCGAGATTGTTCGACCCCCTACTGCGGGACTCCGTACTGCTAGGAAGACAAAGGGATTTCACTGGGGTATCTTCCCCACCCACTCTAGAGCTCGAACTTTGCATTGTCACATTTTAATCTGTTTCCGTAGATGAAGGAGCAGATCGCCAGGAAACAATTTGAAAATTGCAAAGATATAATGTATGTTGTCACAGAGTGGTTAAAACAACAGGCAGCCACTTTCTATGACAAGGAAAAACTTGGACACGAAGAGTGCCTAAATGTCCAAGTAGACTATGTGAAAAAGTAGGTTATAACATGAGGCAATATTTGTATATTCAGTTTTTTAATATTATAAGACTTTTTATGTTTTTACGTTCTTTACTTTTGAATAGGTTAAGTCCGGTAGTTGAATACGTCTACATGAATAATATAAGATTCGTAAAATGTTCTTCGACTCTGTAGAGAATTGTGGGATATTTGTTCTAAACATATATGATTACTGCCAGCCAAGGCAGTTATGGCGAGTGCCGAACAAACATTCAAATCCCCTCACCCCCCGCCTCCTCCTGCCGTTTAAAATCAACAAATTTTCTCCTCTACCACCGGATTTGTCAGTTTCACTTGTGTACTGTATGTCCAAGTTATATTTTGATAAGTTGCCGCTACCATAACATTTCAGAGATATATTAGGCTGACGTGTGAGCTGGTAATGTCAGGAAAAGGATGGCATATTGATTTAATTTTCTCTTTCTATTAAGTTAGCCTGCAACAGTTATCCCACAACACATATGATAATTTTTGGTAATCCTGAAAATCTCACTGTGCTCTACAAAGAGCGCACGGATTCATTTTTTCTCTTTCCACTAAAGTGTTCTCGTTAGAGACAAAGAAAATAATGGCCAACTCGCATCCTAATTCGTTATTTTGTCTATGCACTGAGCACTTTTTCACTTTCACCAGGCTGGGGAATTCTTTTAATTGCCATTTCTAATGATATTAAACTGGAGGCCTGTAGAAGCAAACGCTGCTCATCTTAATGATTATCAAAAATATTCAAGCAAGCAATGACAGAAAGATAAACTTACATACCTGTTGTATTATGGAGCAGAATCGTACCGTAAGATTTATTCATAATAATAATATTTTTGGTGTATACAGTGCCACTATTTTCGCCTTGTTCACGAATTATTTTAACTACAACTTTTGCATCCCATGTATTTCTTACGTGCTTGTAACCGTCCAGGCTTCTCCAGCCCTACTAATTTAATGTAATATCATTTTACGCGATATCATTTGATATCAAGTTTTTCCGCCATCTGCAATTATTTGTAATAACTTATTTATTCAACGTCAATCATTTGTAATCAAGGCTTTTTGGAATCATATTGTATATATAATAACATCGTTTTATTATTTAAATTATTATATTATGTAGGATAAGAATTTATTATGTTGTAAATACGGTCAATATGTTGAGACATATTTGTTTTCATTTCATCTCATGTTTGTGTATACGGAGGGTTATTCTTGAAGCTTGGGATTTTGCGTTAGTCATGGGTTTATTTTATGACCAAGGCTAGTAAACAGCGACCCGTGCGCGAGGCTTGCAAAGCTGATCAGCTATATCATCGCCACGCCTTCTGGACTTGTCGAGGAAGAGAAGGGGAGTTGATGCTTCGATCTATCGAATCAGATACTTCGTTGTATATGAGTTTTGAGATTGAGCTGTTACCAAGAGTGGGGGTGAGCCCGGATATATATACTGATTCTCAACACGAGAACTGGGGCCTAACTAAGTACAACTTCTGCTGTGAAGCTAACATCCTAACGAGATACTCCATCACTACTACTTCTACTGTGAACATCTACTTTGAACGACGTGATTTGATATTTGAAACAGTGTGTGGTCGCTCCGCGACATAGTTACTTTTGTACAATGTGTTGTCGCTTCGGTTGTGTTATCGGATCTACGAGAAACGAAACAAGCTTATGGCTTGTGTGATATTCAGTAAATATTCTGGACGAAGAACTATGTTTAGTTCAAGTCTACGGAAATTTGGTACAAGTCTGTACCGTATAAATAGTATAGCTCAGTTGGATTGAGATTCCTACTAATATGGAAAAATTCATATCTTTGAATTTTCTCCTCATACGATCAACGCTGATCAGTTATTACAAGTATAGGGCCAATGTCTAATTTAAAGACTAAGCAAGTAGGGAGTGTTAGTCCAGATAGCCCGTACCATATCAGAGAAGGAAGGAAGGATGTCCATGGAGCAAAGTCTACATCGAGAAGAAGAGAACGAGTAACCAGGGAAACCAGATGACGTCAACGAAAGCTGTAATTGGTGAGCTTCAATTAGATAAAGCAAGCAATAGTAAATTCAGTAAATTCTAAATCCCTCCACGCTTTAAGGAAACTTTTACGATTCATTTCATTTTTTTGTATAATAAATTCATTTGTATTTAATATTGCGTTAATTTTCTTTCTTAAGCGATACTTAATGGTTAATTATTTAAAATCCTACCCCTCTGATTTAAGTATAAGTCTCTATGCTAGTAAATATAAATTTTAGTGGCGCCCAAACATTACATAGAGAAATGGCGAACCATGGAATGTTAATTGTTTCTGTTTGCGTGGCAATTTGCGGGCAAGCCACAAATAGTTTATTTAATATTCATGTGTCCCAAGATAATGACTTTCATCTCCCCAAGTGTTTTGACGAGAGGGAACAGTTACATGCTTAATTGCTATATATTTTGGCCATACATGAACACTGGTTTGGGAAGATAGAGTCCTATTTTCTTGAAATTATCTCCTTGGACGGCTGGACAGACAGACAGTTTGGATTAATATCAAGTCTGTCCTTTGTCATTTAAAATGCCATTCTCGAGAGAATTGCAGTCTTGTCATCGAGAAAGGCTTCTTGGAATCAAGAGAAACTAATTTAATTCCAGGCATGAAAACAATGTTTACCTTTCCAGCACCTGTAATAAATTTTATAGATCGTTCAGTTAAGTCATGCACAACCATGCGAACTCCATTAACTAATTTCAAGCCAAATTTCTTGCACCTGATGAGCATACCAACTGCACCAACTCAAGATGAGTTTGTGTGCTGACCTTCCTGAAGATTTAATGTAGCTGAGTAACTGTCGGTGTTCCTATCTTCTCCGTTGGGTCATCTGTGCTGACTGAGTCGGTAATTCAGTAGTCATTGCAATCTTAAGAAATGAAGTTATTTTGAAATCTCAACTTTGTCAGATGGCTTTGGAGGAAAGAACATTTTTGTTTTCTTGTTTTTGGGTCCTCATATTTGTTTAACCCGGTAAGAAGCGGAACGTTATAAAACCCTGGTTTACTTAACGCCTAAAATAGATACATAAGATATAAAAGCGAAACCATGAAATGAAATTTCAGTTTTGTATGGCAAATACTTCTGGAGGAATTAATATTTTAATTTTTGTGGTTTAACCCCCATGTCATTCTCCAAACGGTGGCATTTTTTTCCAAACCTTTGATTGTGAACACCACAGATAAAAGGGCAATTGTTGTGTAAAATTTGAATTTCCTATATTTCAGGATGTCAGAGATCTACATTTATAAAGAAATACTGGGTTTCTACACATTTCGCATACTTATCGCGTTTATAAGGACCCGAATGTGACACATATCTTCTTATAGGTGCTACAGTAGTATTCACACAATTTCATGTAAGGAACGAAACGGAGAAGTCATATCTGCGATGTCAAGCACCGCATCTATGCTGACTGGAAGAAATGTTAATCCCTGACAAGTGCCGTCTTAAAGGGAAAGTCAACAAGATGGTTATCAGATCTGCCCTCATGTATGGCTATGATGATGATGATGATGATGATGATGATGATGATGATGATGCTTGTTTAAAGGGGCCTAACATCTAGGTCATCGGCCCTTAATGGTTCGAAATGAGACGAAATGCGATTACAATTTAAGAGTACAAAATTCATCCACTGAACAGAATTCAAAACATGATTATGAAGAATGAATGGATGAATATGAATTTAAAACAATCAGTGTATCCGACCAGCAAAGCCTCACCTTCCCACAAGCTATATTACTGACCAAGGGGTTGCTTCCAAAGCACAGTCCTGAATAGATGATGCTTGTCGTCTAAAGGGGTTCAAATTCCAGGTAAACGGTCACTCCTAATCGTACTTATCGTTCGTAAAGCTGAACCATGGTATTTCTCAATTTGCGGTACAAATCAAAAGTAGCGTAAACTCGCGGTGTTCCAAACATTGTGATACTACTCACAAGTATGGTACGTCGCACAGGGAACGCAGACCTACGGTGTTTCTCACATAGTGGTGCCATTCGTAGGTAACGCAAACCAATGGTGCACCAATCACAGAGACTCGTACTATCCTGTGGTGTTCCTCACATAGTGGGCACAAATCACAAGCAACGCAGAACAACGGTGTCTCTCATATAGTGGTACAAATCACAGGCAATGTAATCTCGTGGTGTTCCGCATTTAGTGATACTAATCACGGGTACCGTAAATCCCATCCCGATTCACACACTATTGGTACTAATCACAAACCTATTGTGTACCTAACATACTGGCACTACTCGCAAGTCAAGGGGAGCCATAGTGTTCCCCTCGTGATCGTGCTATTCACAAGTAGTTTCATAGTTCTAATTCAATCATCCCTTGGTCGCCCCTTTAATTCGCCTCATACAGGGGACACCGTGGGTGTATTCTTCGTCTGCGCCCCCCACCCACAGGGGGGGGTGTATGGCTATGAATTTTGGGAAATCTAGAAGAATCACAATCTGTGAGTGCACGCCACACTTATGAAATGCTGCGTTGATCTTCAGGACTTAATCTGAACAGGCAAGCGTGCAATAATAAAATGTACAGTGGACAATAATTAATATTTCCAAACGGATAACTAATGAAATATTTTGCCAAAATAATCAATGTACAGATACATGACTGTTACGATTTCAAATATACAGATTGGTCGATGGCATGAGTGATTTCTGAAATTGCATTGCGGAGTCTATCGAGAAATTTGTGCAATTCTGCGTGTAATTTTTACATTGTTATATGTATTAAAACTGTTACTTCACTTGAACTAAATTACTTGTAATTTTATATATGATTCACATGTATGAGTATGTTCAGCCCTCATCTCTAATGCTGGTTGGATCCTCAACAGCTCCGCCATCAGATGTCATAGACTATCCAGGCATCACTGAAGAGGCGTACTAAGGAAATTAGGAGTGAGGTAGTTTCCCGTTGCTTTCCTCACCGAGCCAGAAGTTGCTATTGCGTATCAGTCTGCCAAGCCCACTGAAATGCATGCATCAACCGACCCTATGAGCAACATTTTCACACCGTTCATAGCAAGGACTGGCTGCATAAGGAATAGCATGACTAGCTTCACTCATACCTTAGTCACTTTTACATTGCCAAAGCCAAGGATAAGACTGAGTCAGGTCAATTAGAGTAAAAAAATTGCTCTAGCCCATACCCGAAGACACAGTGCACTGTAAACACTAGGTGGTGGTGGTGGTGGTGGTGGTGGTGGTGGTGATTATTGTTTTAAGAGAAGTACAACTAGGCAACCATCCTCTATATAACACTAATCAGAGGGAAAAATGGAAGGGATCCGACACAATGAAGATATCGGCCAAAGGAAGACAAGGGCCACGAAGGGCGTGAAAATGAAAGACTCCCTAGCCCTCGCATACCTAATAGCGTCGGGGTCGGAAAAGAACAAGAGTTGACCAAGGGAGGTCGGATAGGATAGAAGAAAGGGAGGAGCCTGGCAAAAGTAAGTGGAAGCAATGCCAGGACTCAGCTTAGGGCCCCGTAGTCGCCAACCCACACTCCAAAGTTCAGAGCCCCTGATGCCCCTTTTAGTCGCCTCTTACGACAGGCAGGGGATACCTTGGGTGTTATTCTACCGCCCCCACCCACAGGGGGATAAACACTAGGTCCCGCCAGCAAAGACATATGGCTCAGTGAGGAAAGCAACGGGAAACTATCTCACTCCTCATTTCGCTAGTACGCCTCTTCGGTACACCTAGGCCATCTATGACAGCTAATGGTGAACCTGTTGAGGATCCAACCAGCCTTCGGGATGAATACCCAACATATATAATTCACATAAGAAACGTAATAAGTAAATTACCTTGCCAACCTGCCTAGAAGCTTTGAGTGATGCTTCTTCTCAACTGTTTAAATGAACTCGATATGCCTCTTTCAAATACATAAAAGCCTCTACATTTACTTTCACCTCTGCTGGATTAAAACATTCCCATGCTGATCACGCGATGTTATGACTAAATCGTGGGTAAAAGTTGAACATATGTTGGTATTAACGTTGAAGGGATATTACCAGAACGTGTTACGGTATGGAAGCAGCAGTGGCCATGATATCGAGGGAGGTCATCAGTAAGTTAGGACGTACCCCGGGGACTACGACCTTTGGGGCGGGAGGAAGGAAGGAAGGGATGTGGTAGTGGACATTATCTGTACAGAGTTTGTATCGTAAAATATCTCGGGGACCTCAGCCAGCTGGGGATACGCTCGACGCCGAAGGGCAGCTCTTTGTCTGATAAAATAGACGAGTCGTATTATCGTTGGAAGAAGTAAGTTTCGTGGCCGTTCCGTTCTCTCAGACTTGCTCCCATTCTTCTTTCTTTCTTTCTTTCTCTCCACAAGAGCATGTTTTCCTACTCAGCCCCTACGATTCTATTAATAATATTCAGTATTGTTAAAAATTATAGTTCGGTCTTCGAATCTTAGGATAGATAATTTAAAAAATAAAACTCCATATGTTCTTTTGGGTTTCTCTTCTTCTTCCATTTCTCTGTATATCTCTCTATTTCGATTTTATAGAAATTTGTTGTCATGGTTTGTTTAAAAACCACTTAGCCTATACAAATAATATTGTCGCTGCGCGAGTAGTAGCTTGTAAATCACAAAGCTCTTCCTTTCCACTGTTTTCCTTGGAACTTACTTATCACGCCTTCCAGCCGCATATGAACATGCAGAACAATTTTCGTTGTGTACAGTTTCCTATGCATATGTGTGAAGGAACGTCTGTATGACGTATTCACGCACTTCTACAGTATAATGTATTTATTTATTTATTTATTTATTTATTTATTTATATTTCTTAGCAGACAAAGCAGGGTCCGTATTCTGCCAAAAAAACGTAAAATTAAGCAATTTCCTCAATTTTGCCGAAAGTAGAAGAGATAAGGGGTCCAGAAAGGTTTCAAATTGTAAGTCTTGGATAGCCATATCAAACTAAAAACATAAATTTTGAAAATTTCTTCCGGTCTAAATGCAATTCGGGTAAAATATCCTCAAATCGCTGGTTTCATAACTCGCTTTCTTTTGACTCAAATCCTAGCCAAATTATTTACATAATTCTTTCTGTACTGTGTTCCTTGGTTTAATTCCCTCAGGCATGTTTTCATTTTTTGAAAAATGTCCACACCTAACGTAGTTATAAGGGCTTAGGTGAAACTCTACATTGACTCACATTAGCACTCGTAGTGGTGCTTTAAAGTGAAACAATGCATTGAATCACATAAGCGTTCGTAGTGGCACGAAAAGGCAAACTGCTAATCTAATTGACCTGATAACGATTAAGGAAAGGATTGTAATTTTTAGGAATAAATAAAAAATATATTCTCACACCTTATTATATTTTATTTACCCAAAACTCTCAGCTTATATCCCTAGGATATTTTCAGCATTGGGTCATTTGCCTTTGGAATTTTTAATTATATATTTATTTACTTTGTTTGATTGGCGTAGTTGAGGATATGAAACCTTCTCTTACACTAAAGCCAGATCAACAAATAAATGAAACAAAGACGATTTACAGTTAAGTTGGAAATAATTTAAAACTGCCTTATAAACTAATAGAAACTGTACTAAGATTTTGATACTATTATGACGATTATAATAGGTTAAGTGATATCATCATTATTGTAATCATTTTAAGAGAAGTAAGAGTCTCAAGTAGGTGCCTCCGTGGCTCAGGTGGCAGCACGCCGGCCTCTCACCGCTGGGTGCCATGCTTCAAATCCCGGTCACTCCATGTGAGATTTGTGCTAGACAAAGTGGAGGCGGGACAGGTTTATCTCCGGGTACTCCGGTTTTCCCAGTCGTCTTTCATTCCAATAACACTCTATAATATTACTTCATTTCTTTTCATCTGTATATCATTAATCATTGCCCCAGAGGAGTGCGACAGGCTCGGCAGCCGGCTTAATTCGTATCCTCGCCGCTAGAAGAGGCTTCATTCTATCCATTCCTGACCCGGTCGAATGACTGGAAATAGGCTGATGATTTTTTATTACGATAAAAATATGTGATATCTATAATGTCCGCCTCTGTGGTGTAGTCGTTAGTGTAATTAGGTGCCACCCCCGGAGGCCCGGGTTCGATTCTAGGCTCTGCCACGAAATTTGAGAAGTGGCACGAGGGCTAGAACGGAGCCCACTCAGCCTCGGGAGGTCAATGAGTAGAGGTGGGTTCAATTCCCACCTCAGTTATCCCCGAAGTGGTTTTCCGTGGTTTCCCTCTCCTCCTCCAGGCAAATGCCGGGATGGTACCTAACTTAAGGCCACGGCCGCTTCCTTCCCTCTTCCTTGTCTATCCCATACAATTCCCCCCCCCCCGCCTCAATGCCCCTGTTCAGCACAGCAGGTGAGGCCGCTGGGCCAGGTACTGGTCATTCTCCCTAGCTGTATCCCCGACACAATGCCTTACGCTCCACGACACTGCCCTTGAGGCGGTAGAGGTGGGATCCCTCGCTGAGTCCGAGGGAAAAATAAACCCTGGAGGGTAAAGAGATTAAGATAGAAAAAGAAGATATAAATAATTGTAATAATAATTCATATCATCGCAGCTAGATGGGGCTTCATTCTATCCATTCTTGACCCGCTCGAATGACTGGAAACAGGATGAGGATTTTCCATTACGATAATAATATGTGATATCTATAATTGTAATAATTTGAATAATAGTAAGAGTACCAACTAAACAAATAGTAAAAACTTATTATACTACTCGGACTGAATAGCTTATGCGGTAGAGCGCTGGTCTCCTGAGCTCAAGTGGACGGGTTCGATTCTGGCTCAGTCCGGTGGTATTTTAAAGTGCTCAAATACGACAGCTTTGTGTTGCTGTATTTCTAGCACGTAAATGAACTTATTAGGAACAAAATTCCTGCCCCTAGGTGTCTCGGAAGTCCATAAGAAAGTAGTTGGTAGGACGTAAAGCCAATAATATTATTATTTCTGATACTGGTTTTTGAACGTAGAGGCGGGCGTCAGGCTCCGTAACTTTTCTGGTGTGGAGTTCCAGATATTCGATTGGCGAAATTATGCAGAATCTGTGGTCTCTGGGACATGCTGCTTCACGACATTTGTTCTGGTATATCGTCGTTGCAAATCAAAGTACAGTCATGTGGCAATGTTGAGGTGAAAAATACTGGCCCGCAGCACATGTATCAGAAAGAAAATTCGTTGAAATGTCATGCAATACCGAATCTTTCTGATCAGAGTTCTAAGGTAAAATATTAAATAGCGGTTTTTCTAGGCTCAACAACGATATGTAGTTGTATGAAATAAAAGGAGTTTGTAAATAATTTGAAATGTGTTTATATTTTATCAGTATTTAAAAAATATACAATTTGGTTAAATTTATCTTGGCATGCAGCCTACAGGCATTAATGGCTAAAATATTGGGACACCAAAATAAGAGAAAGGGACAAGGAATCTCAGGGACAATTTCCTTTTTCGGCGAAAGCCACCGGTTCAACTAGTTTGCAAGCAATCGTCGTGCAATCTGTAAATAGGAACACAAAGTTTGAACTGTCTAGTAACCCTTAATCGTTGACAGAAAGGAACTTTTATAGTAAACAATGTTTGTCCAGCCCTTGTCCCGTTTCCCTACGGGGTCGGGTATGAGGTGAGATGAATTTGTCGTGGCGGTTTTTCATGACCGGATGCCCTTCCTGACGTCAACCTCATCAGAGGAGTTAATGAGAGATGAAATGAATGGCGTGATATATGATAGTAGGGAGAGGGTGAAACCCGGTGCCGGCACATAGCCTACTCCTGTCGAATAGCACCAAGGGGTCTGCTCAAGGCTTAACGTCCCCATCCGACGGACGAATCACCATCAACAGCGTCATATGCCCTCACTCCATATGAGCACTGCGGAGAGGTTTGGAATTTAATCCAGGCTTTTGGCACGCAATCTAGTGATTAGAAATTGTATACCACCACCTCCCCTACCCTGCCGCCCAACATTCTGATGGTGAAAATTTTTTCGACCAACGGGACTCGAACCGGCTAACCTCGGTGTTAGACCATTTTAGACTTCAGCGCCTTAACGATCATGGCCACCAGGCGGGCTTTTATAGTAAACAATGTTGTTACAAAAAGACATTCACCGAACTCGATAGCTGCAGTCGCTTAAGTGCGGTCGGTATCCAGCATTCGGGAGGTAGAGGGTTCGAGCCCCACTGTCGGCAGCCCTGAAGATGGCTCTCCGTGGTTTCTCATTTTCAGACCAGATTTTACCTTAATTAAGGCCATGGCCGCTTCCTTTTCACTTCTATCTCTTTCCTGTCCCATCGTCACCGTAGGAACTGCCTGTGCTGGTGCAACGCAAAGCAACTTTAATTTTTTTTTGCTTTACGTCGCACCGACACAGATATATCTTGTGGCGAGGATGGGGTGGGGAAGGCCTAGGAATTGGAAGTAAGCGGCCGTGGCCTTAATTAAGGTACAGCCCCGGCATTTGCCTGGTGTGAAAATGGGAAACCACGGAAAACCATCTTCAGGGCTGCCGACAGTGGGGCTCGAACCCACTATCTCCCGATTACTGGATACTGGCCGCACTTAAGCGACTGCAGCTATCGAGCTCGGTAAAAAAAATTAAGATGACTATTTTCTCTATAAACAGACCCTACGGACTTGCAATACTTACACAGAACATTCTCGTCAATAATTCTAAACAAAAATCTTCACTACAATTTTCAACCTTATTAGGACTTAACTAGCTACACTTGCACTACTTGCACCTTTGACAACGTGGTACTCTGGATTTAACGAGGCTTGTTTTGTTTGAATTTATTTTGGTGATGTATATCGCATAATATGGCCATTAATTCTCTTTAGTCATCAGCCTAGAGGCTGACTGAATCCTCAAATACAACGACCGATAGCGCTCCTATAATGAGGAATATTAGGTGACACAAGATGTGAGGTAACTTGCGTTGCTTTCCACATAACGTTGCTAATAGACAGAATCTGTATAATTTTCTATTACTGGTAGTTAGTTGGTGACTATGATAGTTCAAAAATCGGTTGAAAGAGTTCCAGGGAGAAATTCATTTTCTATCACAGGCACTTATGATGTCGAATATAAAATAATAATAATAATAATAATAATAATAATAATAATAATAATAATAATATTAATGGATGTGGCCACGAAGTAGATCACCAGCTTCAAACACAAGCTGCAAAGGCGGGCCTCCAGATCTCCTTCGTTAAAACGAAATTCATTACAAACTAGCGCCAAGTGAGCTAGAAGGGGCACACGGAAAAGTCAAGGGGGTTGAAAAATTTAAGTGTCTTGGTGAATGGATAGCAACTAACATGTCCGAAAAAGGAGCCTTTGCATCACGCATGAATAAAATTGAAATGGCTTACCACCTGACTAAAAGTGTCCTATAATAAAAGACCTACGTTTATCTCTGAATGCAAAAATCAAACACTATTGCACTGTCATCCAGCCAGAGGCCTTTTATACAGCGGAATGTCTCGCCATGAACAAAAAAGGCATGATGGGGAAATTAGAGGCTAAGGAAAGGAAGATTTTGAGGAAAATATTAGGTCCAGTCAAAGACAATGGTGAGTTTAGGACACGGCACAACGAGGAGTTGTACTCGCATGTGGAGAAAATAATCGACGTGATGCGGAAAAGGATGATTACTTTTTATGGACACATGGCCGGAATGAAATCAACAAGGCTGACCAGCCACATTCTCACTTTCCTCCGTGATAAAAAGGCAAAGGGGCATGGCTCGGTTAGGTACAGAACGATCATCAGGAGATTGGGATCTAATTTTGAGATAACAAGGAACGTGACCCACTTAAGAAAAAAACCTCCAAGAACAACAGAGTTTCCAACCAAAGCAGAAGCTGAAAACAGGAAAGGCATGGACGAAAGAGCGAAAAGAGCAACACTGCCTAGGAATGAAGGAATACTGGACCAACATTAAATCTCAAAGGAAACAGTTGTAATGACATGGTCGTTAGTCGTCCGAAACGAAATAATGATAATAATAAATCAAAACCTACAGCCTGTTTTCCAGTCTTTGACCGGTTCAGGGATGTAATGAATCAACCAGATTTAGGCTATTATTACAATGGTGTCGCCACTCCCAAAGTGATATTAATGACTGATAAATACTATGAAGTGATAATGGAGAGTGTTGCTGGAATGAAAGATGACAGGGAAGACCGGAGTACCCGGAGTAAAACCTGTCCCGCCTCCGCTTTGTCCAGCACAAGTATCACATGGAGTGACCGGTATTTGAACCACGGTATCCAGCGGTGAGAGGCCGACGCGCTGCCGTCTGAGCCACGGAGGCTATAATAATAATAATAATAATAATAATAATAATAATAATAATAATAATAATAATAATAATAATAATAATAATAATAATAATACATACATACATACATACATACATACATACATACAGCGTGTAACAATGAAGTATGGCCAAATTTTCAGGGCACATTCATCACATGTAGAAGAAGAAAGTTTGTTATTTGGAGATGTGTCCAGTAACGTTTTATTTCCACGTTAGAACTCATTTCCTACAACTGGACACTGTACATTAATCATGGGAAACACACAGGAACAGGACGCACCAGCATACCACATGAAACACATTTCTTGTTTTCTTTGCATCAAATGTTCAAAATGCCATCAGTTAGCTGTCACAGCGACATAACACTGCATCCGGGAATCAAACTGGAAGCCCACCAAACTGACCATTCAATCAAGGAGACCTCGTTTATGCTCTCCTTTTTTTTTTTTTTTTTTTTTTTTTTTATAATTATTGTCCATGTCCCGCCTCCTAATATTCTACTTGCGACTTTTAAGATTAATGACTACCCAACCCTGAGTCACTGGTATCTATTTACCGGCATCTTTAAATTTAATACTTCATCTTTATCTCTCTTAATAGAAGAACAGCAGAGTCATCTTGATACAGGCCATAGAGGCTCTTTAAGGAGTGGATGGTAAAGGTCTTCACTGTCTGTAACCTCCGCACTTGATCGGGTAGAGTGGTGAGTTCTACGCCCGGCTGACTTTACCCTCGCGAATTAACCTGATACTCATTCTAGGTGTAGGCTGAGTGAACCTCAGGATCATATACATCTCTAGAAGTGGAAATATCGCTTCTTAAACATTCAACTTCTTGACAGGAATCGAAACCATGTCCTTTCGGGCGAAACAAGCACGTCTTTATCGTCTCGGCCAGGCAGCCCCTTTCATTTATTAGAACAGCGTTGAATTATTTTTGTTTTTATATGTCACGCCTTTTTTATGTCACAACGTTCTCTTTTTTTCCCGAGGTGTTAGCCTGTGTGGTTGGTTTCCACCAGCAGCTACGTGCTCTTCCGTCAGGTAAAACTGGAAATCTGATATTTGAATGGTGCGGTGCGTCGCCTCGCGGCACGCAGTGCGGGGAGGATCAGTAAGCCACTTGACGTATTTACGATTCTTGCTCGCTGTACCCACAGGAACGAAGCAGCATTCCGCCCACAACTTGAATTATTTGAGGTCTGCGACGCGTTTTTCTCCCTCTCTATTCCAGTTTTATTTTTGTTTTTTGAACTTCGTCACATGTAGTGTTTCTTCCTTCACATGTGCGTGCTATTGATGAACTTCGTTAACGGCATGCGATAGGGGCGTGGGGCCAATGAACTGGAAGTTAAATGTTTACTACCAATGTCAGCCATGCGATAAGCGGACTGACCTGAGCTGTCAAACACATAACATAGGGGAACATACTGAACCAATATAGTGATTCTCTTAAAATAATGCGATTAAAATTTCTGAAATTTTGGTCATGAACTACCGTATTTTTCGGATCATAAGACAATGCGAACCATGAGACGCACTCTGATATTCTGATAAAAATTTAAGGAAAAATTCAAACAAAATGCTATAGAAATAATTTAAATTGTGAACAAACCCATATTACCGGTAGGTAATGCAATATATCTATTTTTTACAATTGGCTATTCGTCGTACCTACACAGATAGGTTTTACGGCGACGTTGGGAGAGGAAAAGACTAGGAGTGGGAAGGAAGCGGCCGTGGCCTTAGTTCAGGTACAACCCCAGAATATGCTTGGTGTGAAAATGGGAAACCACGGAAAACCACTTTAAGGGCTGCCAACAGTGGGGTTCGAACTCACTATCACCGGGATACAAGCACACAGCCGCGTGCCCCTAACCGCACAGCGAACTCGCCCCGTGGTAGTGCAATATTGTCACTAGAATAAATATCTTCCGGGCTATTATGCCGTGGTCCACTCCTCTCGCTTCTTTCAGAAGTTTCGACTACTGCTGCGGTAGTCATCTTCTGTGGCGTCGTCTAGATACGCTCTCCTGTATCCCGCTGGCAACTGCGAAAGTTGTTTACTACTACTAACTACTAAACGTTTTCATTCCTGCCCTGAAGGGGGAGGCGGGCCTCTTGGACGGTGACGCAGTCTCTCAGGCCGGGAGATTTGTTACGGTGATGGGGATGTGCGGAGAAGGTGAGGGGGAGGCGGCCGAATCAAAAATAGTTTGAGATGAGGTAAAGGAGAAAACAGTCCACTGTAGAGAGAGACGACGAAGGAGTGTTTTCAAGAAGTGTGTGAAGTTGTTTGGGAAGCAGCTGTATTTATATGTAAGTGTGATGCCTCCAATTGGTTCGCGCCGTGCAATCCGACATCTGATTGACTATCTGAAAGCACGACCTCCGATTGGGTCGCGCCGAGCAGCCTGACGTTTGGTTGGGTCTCTGGGCACACGACCTCTGTTTGTTTCGGGCCGTGCAGTATGTCACTAGGTTGAATATATGAGGGCATGAATTCTGCACCCCCCCCCCCAAGTCCCTGCCATGCCCTTCCGACAGCTAATTGTTCCTTAGCCATCTCACTAAGTACTACCGCCTTGCCAACCTTGCCTATTTTACAAAATTTACCTCCTTCTTCTTACAACATCATAACATTCAACACCTTCTTCTAGCCATGCCCCCTAGCACTAGTTTACCAGACTTTTTATCAGCGAAGCGAAGAGGGGGTTTCATCCCTGACGTGGCGAACTTGTTTCGTCACGACAGATCGTTTTTCCCCCGCTAGTGCATTGTCGTGCTGGTGCTGTTGCGAGTTTTCGCAAACTTCGAAGAAACAGATGAGTAGAGAGGCTTCTGTTCGCCTCGGGGCTCCCAGCTACTAGACATCAACAAAGAAAAATGACTGGGTCGCTCCGAGCAGTCTGTCATCTGATTGGATCTCGGAGTGCACGACCTCCGATTGGGTCGTGCCGAGCAATGGATCCTCTGGTTGATTGACTGTAATGTCCCTGATCTTAGTAAACTTCGGCCGTACGTTATATAAAGGGGTGTACCAGGCCTTGCTGAGTTTCAGTCCCTCCTCCTTTCTATTAAAGTTATCCGGATGTTTATGTATTTCGATTGCTTCCCTGTAGAGACGGGCGTGAAAGTGGGATGTTGTGGCCAGTATGTCAGTATCCTCGTAATGGATCTCGTGCTTTCCGTCAAGCAGTGCATGCTCCGCTACTACTGATTTGTCGTATTGCGCCAAGTGACAGTTCCTTTTGTGCTCCGTCAGGAGAGTATTGACACTTCTGCCAGTCGTGCCAATATAAACAGCTCCACAGCTGCACGGTATCCTATAGACCCCTGTAGATGTTAAAGGGTCACGTGGATCTTTGGCAGAACGTAACATGTTTCGTAGCTGTCGGGTCGGCTGAAAAATGGTCTTAACATCGTGACGTTCAAGTAGCCTTCCAATACGACCCGTGACGTCCCGAATATACGGCAAATAAGCGATACCTTTCTTCCTCGGTTCTTCTCGCTTACTATTCGCTGGCTGTTTTCTGGGGTGGAGTGGTGTCTTGACCTCTTGTACCGTGTAGCCATTGGTTTGTAAGGCGGCGGCCATCCCAATAGAAGATATCATTTCCAACATAGAATCAGGAATACGTAAGTTGCCATCAGAGGTTTCCGAGGAAATACGTCACGACTGTTCCAAGATGCTGTTCCTTTCTTTTTTTTTTTTTTTTTTTTTTGCTTTGCGTCGCACCGACACAGATAGGTCTTATGGCGACGTTGGACAGGAAAGGGCTAGGAGTGGGATGTAAGCTGCCTTAATTAAGATACAGCCCCAGCATTTGCCTGGTATGAAAATGGGAAACCACGGAAAACCATTTTCAGGGCTGCCGACAGTGGGGTTCGAACCTACTATCTCCCGAATACTGGATAATGGCCGCACTTATGCGACTGCAGCTATCGAGCTCGGTCCAAGATACTCTGCAAGGCCAAGTTACCAACACGTAATCTTAGCAAAAAGGAGTGGCTTGCGCTAAATAATTTTAAAGCTAACGAAAGTATTATCGTATTAGCAGCTGACAAAGGCAATGCTACTGTTATCTTGAACACCGTGGATTATGAACGTAAGATCAAAGAACTTCTTGATCCTTCAATCTACAAGAAACTACATGAAATCTTCTATTTCAGCAGAATAACAGAAGAAGCTGAAGAAATCAGAAGCCTTATGTCCAAAACTATATGGTCTTCCTAAGATCCGTAAGTCAGACGTTCCTCTTCGTCCCATCGTTAGTACCATTGGCTCTCCTACTTATGAAGTCGCAAAATCATTGATATGTTGTGTGTAATATAACAAGGTTATTAACTTTTAGAACGCAGTAAATCGGATAAAAAGTTCTTGTAGGTAGTTTAAACCTAAATAAAGTGATTTCATCAACACCCTTTCTGCACCATTTTGTATGTATTTTCAGAACCTTGTTTCCCCCTTTTTTGACCATAGTTTCCACCTTAAAATCCTTTCCCTGCCAACAGACAACGCCTGGTAACGTTATACCGGAGTGAACTACGTAGGATGTAAGCGAACACAAGCAGTGTTTTCCTCTCAACGCACGCAGTGACGTCGCCAATGTTTTCAATTACAGCTCGACTACAGCAGGAGGTAGAGCGGCTCGTGTGGGTGGTAATGGCGAAATTGGTCAACTGATTGCTTGTTTGTTTGTTTAAGGATTTTATACAGAGCAAAGCGAATAAGCACCATTTCCCTCATTCAGTCCGCTCTCATCCAATAAAATACAAAATCATGATTTAATTAACCACCTACAGAATCGTAATACCACGATGCACTTGTAATGATCTCTAAATATTACTTAAAGTATATAATCAACCGTTAATAACATTTTTATATATAAGTTCCAAGAATGGACCTAGTACCCTTAACGAGTTTGAGACGTTCCACGTAAAGCCGAACAGAAAAGTACGGAAAATGAACTTTGAATGTTTTAATTTTTTTTTTACTTTACGTCGCACCGACACAGATATGTCTTATGGCGACGATGGGATGGGAAAGACCTAGGAAGTAGAAGGAAGCTGCCGTGGCCTTAATTAAGGTACAGCCTCGGCATTTGCCTGGTGTGAAAATGGGAAACCACGGAAAACCATCTTCAGGGCTGCCGACAGTGGGGCTCGAACCCACGATCTCCCGATTACTGGATACTGGCCGCACTTAAGCAACTGCAGCTATCGAGCTCGGTATGTTTTAATTTAAAAAAACCATAGAAGTCCGCCTCTGTGGTGTAGTGGTTTGTGAGATTAGTTGCCGTCCACGGAGGACCGGGTTCGATTCCTCACTCTGCCACGAAATTTGAAATGTGGTACGAAGACAGGAGCAGGGTCTACTCAGGCTTGGTTGGTCAACTGAGTAAACGGGGTTTCGATTTCTTCCTCAGCCATCCTCGGAGTGGTTTCCGTAGTTGCCCCCTTCTTCTGCAGGCAAATGCCGGGGTTATACCTAACTTAAGGCCACCACCGATTTCTTCCCAATTTCTCGTCTATACCTTCCAAACATCCCCCCCCCCAACCACACAAGGCCCATGTTCAGCATAGCAGGTGAGGTCACCCGGGCGAGGTACTGGTCCTCCTTCCCATTTGTATCCCCTCCCAAAGTCTCGCGCTCCACGGCACTACCCTTAAGGCGGTTAAGGTGGGATCTCTCACTGAGTCGGAGGGAAAAGCCAACCCTGAACGGTAGACTGGTTAAGAAAGAAAGAAAGAAAGAAAGAAAGAAAGAAAGAAAGAAAGAAAGAAAGAAGATGTACAGAAGCTTCAGCATTAATATTATGACAATAATATTTCTGTAACTGTAACAGCGCTAACAAGAAAGGTCATTCATTTTATTCTCTGTGGATCAGTCGCAGTGTGCTGCCCTACGGATCCCAAGATCGCTGATTCAAACCCGACAGAGGTAGTCGGATTTTAGAAGGGTGGAAAAGAGTCCCGTCGACACTCCATGCCGTAAGCTGTCGGCATGTGAAAGACCTCTGGTGATATACTTGGTGTTTTCCCGACAATATTCACTGAAACTCAGGAGAGTCATACATGCCCAAGAGGGATTCGATTACCTCTGCCATCTAGGCCATCTAGTAGGCCGAGAGTAAAACAAAACATCGAAAATAACCAACGGGCAGCCAGATGACGAAAAGTACTTCCATCCATTGTTTCCCTGTGGTCCTTTTTAGCCTTCACCGTGGACGAGTGCTTTGCGACCAGAGTTCCAAAAGCATTGCGATCCCTGATGGTATCTTCTGTGATGTAAATTTCTTTTAAGTCCTGCTTTATTTCCTTTAACCTGCTGATTTTGACCTTCTTTGAATTAATTATACCAAGCAGATTTTTTTGCATATTTAGTGTCGTCTATTCTACAGATGTGGCCTTAGAATTTCAATCCTCTCCTGCGTACGGTATCTCTGAGCTTGTCCATTGCTTTGTACAAATCTACAGTTTTTCATTTGATCCATATACTATTTACATGAACGGAGCCATATATTTTCCTAAGAATATTTCGTTCTTGTTTTTCAATTTCATCAATTTTATTATTATTATTATTATTATTATTATTATTATTATTATTATTATTATTATTATTATTATTTATTATCATTAACTTAGTGGCTTCTAGAGTGATCTTTAGGGACAGGAAATTGATTGGAGGTTGGTTTTATCACACATGCAAGCTATTTAATGATATGCAAATCATGTGTATTGGATGTAACAAGCTTTAACAGCTTCATTTTAGACAAAAGCACGTATGGGCTATAAAATCAAGTAACGAATATTTATGAATAACTCAAATATTTTATTTAAGTGGTCCGCCTATTCAGTACATACATAATTTAATACGAGTAGATTAATTTATAAACTTTATTGTTAGGCGGACCGCTTAAATATAATAAAAATACATGAGTTTTTAAATATTCGCTACTTGAATCATGTGTATTTTTCGTGATACCATTTAAATAATCATCAGAAATGGTAATTTTGTTTTTATTGCACAATTATTTTTATAATTTAATTTACGTGGCACCGACACAGGAAGGTCTTATGGTGATGACGGGATAGGAAAGGCCTAGGAGTGGGAATGAAACGGCCATGGCCTTAATTAAAGTACAGCCCCAGCGTTTTCCTACGGTGAAAATGGGAAACCACGTAAAACCACCTTAAGGGAAGCTGCCGACAGTGGGGTTCGAGCCCACTATCTTCCGGATGCAAGCTCATGGCTGCGCGCCCCGAACCGCACGGCCAACTCTCCCGGTTCTTCCACAATGTAAAATCAATCTGAGTGCATCAATGAGTTTAATGTTCACAGCTGAAATAATTAGAGAATGCCAAATTCATTGCGGACGTGAATGAAGTGGTATACGAATAAAACATTATTAAATAATTACCATGGTGATGATGAGCTCACAAGGAGCACGTAGCTGTTCAACAAGCGAGTAAAAATTCATTGCATTTTCACCTGAAGTGCGCAGAGAAAGCAAGGGTTGCGTAAGTTAAGGCGTGATTTTTTTAAACCAGACAAATTAACTTTCGTACTTTTACTGAGAAACCTCCATAGCTTTGCGAATACAGTCCGCCTCCTGCTTTGAAGAGTAAACGTTCGTGACTTTCAAAATATGCTTTTAATATGGGAACGATGGTCAAAGAAATACAATATGAATTTCAGCAAGCTTGCCAACATTTAAAGGCGCCCCTTGGAAAATCAAGTTTTTTGACATATGAAGTTCTGCTTTAGTACCACGGATCTAAATTGATGGCCGTTACAATCTTGGTTCCCAAACCGTTCAGACTCTGCACCAGTTCCTGAGAAGAATGACTTATTAAAATAGTTTAGAAATAACCTAATCGTCGCCATAAAACCAGTTTGTCAGAGCAACGTGAAGCCGATTGTTAATTAATTAATTAATTAATAATAATAATAATAATAATAATAATAATAATAATAATAATAATAATAATAATAATAATAATAATAATAATGTGCTAAATTGATGCCTCTAAACACTGTTGTTAAACCTGGGTGCCTGTATGCAGTAGAAATATTGGATTCATGATAATTGGAAAAGAGAAATAAAAATGCTAGGGAAGATTCTAGGTTCAAATGTAAAAATGTAAATGAGGAAACTGAAATATGACAAATTAATTACAATTTTTAATTAACTGCAATTTGCTTTACGTCGCACCGGCACACATAGGTTTCATGGCGACCATGAGACAGCAAAGGCCTAAGAGTGGGAAGGAGGTGGCCGTGGCCTTAATTAAGGTACAGCCGCGGCATTTGACTGGTGTCAAAATGGAAAACCACAGAAAACCATTTTCAGAGCTGCCGAGATTGGAGTTCGAAACTACCATCTCCCGAATACAAGCTCGCAATTGCGCATCCCTAACCACACGGCCAACTGCCCCGGCAAATCTAACAAAGAATTATATCAAAGAACAGGAGGAGTGGTTGAACTGTTGAGAGAGAGAGCAGGCTACAGTTCTATGGACACTTGCTCAGTATGGACAGTGACAGACTAACGAAGAGAATCTTTGGATTATTCAGGATTAGGCAGACAGAGCCGAAATGGCTTCGAGAATAGTGGTTGGACTTGACGAACATGGGGTTTACGGAAGATTACACCATGGACGGAAATCGATTTAGACAACTCGTTGAAAATTTCCGTGGTTTCCAAGAGACTGGGGATACAGTAGTGAGAAAAGAGAGATCGTACACAGAAGGAAGTAGGAGAATCATACTGGCGGAGTGTGAAGGCAGAGAAGGCTAAAAATACCGCAGTATCAGACATGGTCCATAGACCGCCGAAATGAAGGAAAAAAAGTAAAATAATAATAATAATGTTGTCCTACTTCCGACATAAGAGAAAAGGGGCCTGGTTCAGTGAAGTAGAAAAAGAACTACAAGAGGTGGGCTTCACACATGATGATATCCTGTAACGCAACTCACGTAAAAAGAAACTTCAAGACCACAAGGGTTTCCAAGAAAAGCCGAAGCTGAAGACCGGGAAGGCGTGGACCGAAGAAAGAAAGGAATAACACCCGCAAGGAATGCGGGAGTACAGGGCAAATGTTAAAGCCAATGACGTGGTCTATAGTTGGCCGAAACGATGTGAATAACAATGTATTATTATTATTATTATTATTATACCGAGAGGTACATCTCAACGCCGTGCATTCAAAATAAGGCGCCTTAATGAACTCCTCTATCGGTCAAAAGGTGAAATTGATACCACATGAAGTTGGAACTTTAATCAGAAGATGTCACCACTAAAAATTAAGTAATTTTGTTATTGTGAAGTGTCATAAACTGACTGAATGTTTTCTTGCTTTGTTTGCCATACATCAAGAAGTTTGAACATATTTCCACAGGTGGCATTACCAAAAACTCTGGTCATGCACTCTGGTGCAAGGTGAAAGAACTTATAACTTAATGAAGTTTTGTATTCCTAGGTTTTTCATAACTGAATCTATTTTAATTTATTTTTGGGTTGGCAACACTACTTTTTCTTTCCGCCAGTTTTGAATCTAGCCAATCAAACATTTCTGTAATTAATTTTCAACCTATCACAGGCTTCTTGTTCGATTATGAGTGTAACTTTTGCCTTAACCAATAAAATTGAGAGGGTGTGTACGGATTAGCCCAGAATCCTCTCGAACCTTCCCTGAAAGTATATAAACAGCGGCTTGTCATGTTTCCTTGTCAATTGATCATCGTCTTTCTGTGTGTGTGTGTGGGTGCGCGTTAAGGCAGGAGGCGGGGCCGCCTCTTTCTTCGGTCAGCAGAACACCTATAAGGTAATGGCCACGTAAAATCTGTCTTTCTTCCTACCTACGCAGCTTTATTTGAGGGCAAGGTCCGAATCTTTAACTATGTAACAAACTTTTCAAAAATGTAAATCTTCTTTTGGCTAATGTAAAGTTTTCACTAAGTTTTAACTGTAAATCGGGGATAGAGAGTGAGTTACCCTCTCGAGCTCACCTTCATCTTGGTTTGAGGTGGCTACGTTTTCGCAACCTCTCGTTTCTGTCATGTATTAAAGTTATTTCCATTCTAGCCACCTCAGTAGTTAGGGACTAGCCCCAGTTTCATAGGCCGAGAGCCCTGTAGGTTTTTAAATTTTGCATTATCTTGGAGCGCTGGGTACGCCTCCATTCAGTTTGTGTTCGGGCCGTTTATTTAACCTGTTCCTTTTCGCAAAGGCCCTGTAAGTTGGGTACTAGATAGTCCTGTGTAAAATCCAGTTCAAATTGTAAATTGTGGCTTGAGCGGCCAGAGATTGTAAATTTTGATGTAATGTTGCCTTGAGTGGGCCGTAAGAAACTGAGAGCCTGTTAGCTCTTTTTCCAAAAGTTTGTAAGAATAAAGAGTACCTCTGGAAGGCTAGATATTGCATTTAGGCAGCAAGTGCTCTTGAACTAGGGGATTTCTGTCCTTGACTAAATGATTCCTCATTTTTAATTAAAGTTTTGTAAACTGCATCCGGTATCTCTGGAATTGTAAAACTAAAGACTTGAAGCCCATAATCTGTAAAATTCACTTATCTTGGATTTTCCTAGTCTTGTTTCAAGGTTGCTTTGTACCTGACATGTTGTTATTTGTTGAGTTCAAGTTTAAAATTAATTTTTGATAGTGTAGATAGACCCATTCACCCCGGAACTTCTTTAACCTCTTTCTCCTCCACGAGTATCCCCGTAACAATTATTATTATTATTATTATTATTATTATTATTATTATTATTATTGTCAACACAGTTCCGGCCAATATCAGTGGGATTTTTGAAGGCAAGTTCACTTTCCTTGTAGTTCGTATTCCACGTAGAAATGAATGTCCCACCAATATTCCTCTCGACGTTAATGAAAGGAACTTTGTTTTCTGAAAAGAATGTAATAATAATAATAATAATGTTATTTGCTTTACGTCCCACTAACTACTTTTACGGTCTTCGGAGACGCCGAGGTGGCGGAATCTAGTCCCTCAGGAGTTCTTTTACGTACCAGTAAATCTACCGACACGAGGCTGACGTATTTGAGCACCTTCAAATACCACCGGACTGAGCCAGGATCGAACCTGCCAAGTTGGGGTTAGAAGGTCAGCGCCTTAACCGTCTGAGCCACTCAGCCCGGCTGAAAAGAATGATTAAATGTCAAGAGACTATGACAAAATCATGGAAATAAGTTAACTAACTGTGCTTCCAAGCCGGACCTCAGTAAATATACTGGAAGTCTTGCGGTAACACACTTTCCAACAGTGTTGTCGATATTTGCACGTTCTACCTCTCCTTCCTTCACTGCCAGAAATCAATATTTATCCGAGAGATTAAAATAATGACGAAGAGAGAATCAAGCTCTTGCAGTCGCAAGTAATAACAATAAAAAAAAAATAGAAAAGGGAAATGTTTGTGTAGACGAACTGGAAGGCTCTATATTGAACATCAAATGGATCGAACCGCACACATTCACATTGGTGGAGCGCTCTTTGAGGAACAACTGCTCCACAATTCCGCGACACTTCTGACAGACAGCTTTAATTTGATGGCACAAGATCTCCTGCTCTGCATCTCATCTTGTGCCAGAGCTTACACCAGACTGCTTCTGCGCCTCACAATTTTTATTCTATTTTATTTTCAGCGCTTTTAAGCTCATAGAATTCTTTTTTCCTCCTTTTCACCCACATTTTTTTCCAATTTCTTCATGAGATGAATGAAGTACTCGGGATAAACCCAAGTCGTCTATTTACAAGACATTTAAAATAGCCCGTTTAATGAAAATGTAATTTGGATTACACTCATCGAGTAAAGCTTCTCTTATTAAGGACACGCTTTTCCTTTCATATATTTACTGTAATATAAACAGACTCCAAATGAAATACAGACGATACGAATGTGATGCACAGACACAGTATAATGGCATGTCAAAACGTATTAACAAAGCTTGAATTCCCTTGATGATAAACATCTGTTCCGGAAAACTTTCCGAGAACGAATTATTTCTATAAATATTGCATGCAAGTATTTATTGTTGTTGGTTAATTCTGTGATTAGTAATAACTTCAACTATAAATTTTCCTAAGAGTGTAAATTACCTCATAACAAATACATGTTTGCAATCGACGGCAGTAGGTCATGTGACATTATGATGATGATGATGATGATATCATAATCAAGGATATAGAGAAAATAGATCGGCAGATACTGAAGAAGATATTTGGACCCAAGATTCAAGGTGGTATCTGAATGCGTAAAAGCTGAGAAGAACTGTGTTCAATACTGAGCAATTCTCGTCAGTTCCACGGAAGAGGCGTATGAAATTTGACGGACACATAGCACGAATGGACGAGTCTCGACTGACCAAAATAATCTTCTTCATCATTAACAGAACCCGACAAATCAAATTACGCTGGTTGGTAGACACTCAGTGCGACCTTACAGAAATTAATATTGACCCACTGACAACTTCACGGACCACATTAAGACAGAAAACCAATTCCCATAAATTCACATCCAAGAACCGACAACCAGGAACTTGAAACTCAAAAATGCTTGGAAACAAGAGAGAAAAACCCATAGTGAAAGAATGAGGAAGTTTTGGGAAGATAAGAACACGAAGTCTAGTGCTAAATAATGGTTCTACGTGTTCTTTAAAGGGAAAAACTCATTATATATTGAACCCTTTGGTCCATATTGAGGGATACCTACCTTTCTTACCTATCAGCAAAGTTCATGAGATCTGTCTCTTGGGTCGTATCGGGTTCTTCGTCACTTGCTGAGGTAAAGGTAGGGTTCAGTCTGAAAGGTCTGTTTAAAAGATTCCTATTTATTCAGGAAAATTCTGAAGCGATCTGATATGTCAACGGTATCATAGAAGTCAATTGTGTCCACTGGACACCACAATCATTTTTACATAAAGGTCAGAACACTGGTGCGAGACTTTAACGTAACTGCCTGATGGGCATTCTTACTAGAAACCATTGTCTCAATTATTAATCATTTAAGAAAGGAAAGTCTGGAAATCCTTAAATTCGGCTTCCATGTGAGGCCACATGTACCATCATAGTGATTCGTTATGGTCCAGCCCTCGTAACACGAACTCTGGGTATAATTAAGGCAGTCCAATTGGTGTGTGCCACACAGTGGTTCTACGGCATGGACCCTTAATTGAATCGATGTGACCTGCGTCTATGTCATAGACCGACATCTAAACTTCTAAGTTACTTTAAAGTCATTGTGGATGATGACCGCAAGGAAAATGATGCTACAGTGGCATATGGCCCTAATCTAAGTCACTGAGGTTGATGACCCCCTGACCATCCAAGTTTCTAGGATGAAGGCTAAACACAATTAAGTTACATCGGTTGATGACCAAAGTTTCCAGCACATTCACTGCTCAATCAATCAAAGTTCAATAATTACAACAATAGCAATGCTCACAAACTTTGTGGCAGAAAAATCCATTTCCTTCGGATATGTCCCCTTAATCGTTACTTTACATTTAAATATTCCCCAGAAAGCAAACTAAGATTTCCAGAATGCATCTCCAAGTTATTCGCTTGATTAAAGTTATTTCAAAATACGGTTTCACTGAATTTAATAATTAAATAAATTTAAATGATTTAACGAAATGTTAAAGAACAGTAAATTTTATCTCCGCGGACTCTGGTTTCTTCACAAATTCCTACGCAGCTGTGATGTGAATTCAATCTTGTGATATTTATCTGGATGGAAAAGAATTGTTACATAATTCATGTCCAGTTATATATCTTGTCTCATGATCTCACACTTTAAAATCTAATCTAGTCCTAACCGTTATTAACACTTGGATATCCTAATAATCTACGTACAAACCAAACAACTCGCCATATAATTACGATGTAATATCTCGTCATACCATTTATGAATTTTGCACACCCCTCACAGACAAACCACTCATCACAACCATCGCTCTATATTTGGGACAACCCTGAATTTGGTTACTCTGTTCCTTATACTCAAAGTTCGTGATTTCAAATGTTCATTACGTCCCCAATTAAACAAATTTTACAGTATTTCACAATACTCAGATTATTACCGGCTATGAATTTCAACTAAATCCAGCATTTTAACGTTCTCGGCGGCCGAGAATACAATCTCAATTCCACGCCTGTCCCGTTATCATGGTGTACCCTCACAGCTGAGGCCTCTCGTCCCCAAGTTCGCTTGGCAGTAACATGAAACACCTGGTTTGTTCCAGTTGACTGGCTTCTCAAAATGCTCACCTTTAAACTCTGCCGACATAATTAAACAAATACGATATTCTAACCACCAAAATGCACAGATTATGCTTCAAGATGTCCACACTAATTATACGCGTCGCAAATTAATACCGCTATGGATTTCTATGTATTTCTTTCCATTCCCAACATTATAAAATATACCTCGGGCTATCGTGTCCCGGCTTCAATGACAGTACTCTAACCTGATTCGCACATCTCATCTCAACTCATATAAAACATTCCTCGGGCTTCCGCGTCCCGGCTTCAATGACAGGTCCAACCTGATTCACAAATCTCATATCAACAAAACTAACCTCTGTTTCCCAGCTCCACAATTATCATCGACAAAGAACTGGAAAAAAAATCCTTACTAGAAATCTCGACGTCTAATATTGCACAATGCATTAATCATGAAGAACTTCTCATAAATGATATCGTATTTAATAACTTGATTTCTTTTAAATGACTGAAACATTCTACTAGATCTTTTTATTGTCAGTCAGACACAGTTTAAAATGGGCCTAGAAAAACGTTTCTCTCCGTGACCAAATTCATCACCCTAGATTCTCACCCGACAGCGCGCTTCCACTCGATTGAAAATGAGTAACCATGGATTCCTACATTATTAACGTCAAATTGCGGACAGAAAAATTTACGTCGAATGAACATCTTAATTTGACATAACAAAATATAGGCAGTACACTCACACGGATAACGATCTGCATTGGATGTGATATCACTTCGAAACTCTATTAAATAACTTTTACAACATTATACGGCACTCGCAAGACTTCAAAAATGTATCCAAGTGGAAAATAAAACAAATGACTCTTTTAGTCGTACTCTCACATTTACAAAACTTAGTAGGGGTGACCACTGCGTCGTATATCCCCATTCAAATACACTTTTAGAGATCATGAAACAAGATATAATAGGTAGTAAGATGGAAAGTCACATTATCTTATGTAGTCACACCATTGTTCGTCATAGGGCTCACCTGCGACCCTGGCATTTTATTTAGCCATTTTTACATTCATGGCTGTACAGATCATCATTATATTTCTTCACGTTTCCTGGAATAAAGCATAAAAAAAGAAAATACCCTTCACTTGTTTGCTGAGCGCACACGATGGACTATAATTATTTCCGCACACGAATTACTTAATCACATTAGAATTTATTCAGTACTTTGACCGTCCTATCTGGTACAATTATTTCACTCAAGAAAACTATCTCCTCATGGAGTCAAGACCTAGCCACAATGGCTAAAATCTGCAGTTGAACTCAGTCTACTTTTGTTGTTTGATTTCGCAGAGCAGCTCAACAATTTTTCGTCCGCTTTGCATCACAAATGCCGGAGAAGGAGACTTCGTCATGGCGTCCCTTCATATTTATATCTCCCTTTGCCGCCAAGAAATTTTCTATAAATTTTCTGACTTAACTAAACTGTAATTTTAAGAGTTTTGAAAGTGACTACATGCTTGCTACATTTCTGGCGGTAGTGTTCATGGACATTGAAAATTTATACGGGTTCGATTTGTGAGATGATTGACCTCCTTTGATAGGCACTATATTTTTTGACTTGGATTGGGTCACGCCATGTTCACGCGCTTTGAAATAGTTCACAAAAATGACTTGAGATTCTTCCGCCGTCGACACGTGTGGCTGACGTCACGTACCCCATAGCGTGGGACCGAAGGTAATCACCCCCTCGTCACGTGTCAAATCCATGCTATCAAGAATCCAACTTTTAGTTTAATAGTTAATTTATGCATAATGTTCTTAGGGCACAAAGGTCATGGGTTCAATATATATATATATATATATATATATATATATATGCACCACCAGAACTCCGGAAGAAATACGGGGACATCAGCCGAGTAGCAAAACAGAAGTACCTGAATGAGACCATAACGAAAAATGGACTGGACGAGGGAGCATTTACTGAATGAATACTCAAAACTTGAAATAGCCTACCAAATATCACGCACGATCTACAACAAAAAAATGCCTTTCCCAGAACACAAATATACGTCACTATGAAATGGTTCTGAAACCCGTAGTTATGCATCTTTCCGAAATCCTATCGCTAAATGCCTAATAAGGATTCCTCGACGAACTGGAGGAAAAGGAGTGCAGAATCATTAGAGGAATCATGGGATCAAACTACAAGAATGATATCCACTAAAAATTCCAACAAAGAAGTCAATAACAAAATAGAGAAAAATACAGACACAATCCGGAAAAGACGTGCGAAAGAGTGGGTGGAAACAGGTTGACCAAACAGAACTTTTGGTTGTTTGATTCAAAACCTAAAAACACGATGCCTTGGTTTAGAAACACCAAAGAAGACCTTCAAGTGTTACAGATCAAACCGGAAGACGCCCTTGACAGTAGTCTTTTCCGTAAAATGATATAACGACGAACGGGTTAAAACGACACGAACAGGCGAAAAGAAGGCACGGTGTCTCTTGTACAGAGGAATGCAGGCAGTAAATCTGGACAGTAAATACATAAATAAATAAATAAATAAATAAATAAATAATGATAGCAAAAACTGGAAAGACGAAACTCATGACTAATATTCAAGAACCTCTGAAACACATTAGAACAATAAAGAAAGTAAAATAAATTAATATCTTAAATTCAAGTACCTTGATGAGATTATGCAACCCAACGGGCTTGAAAAAGATGCAAATCATGAAGGTGCCAGGAAAAAAGGGCTATAACTTTACCTTGCGAAGAACTCATACCACAACAAAGCGACTAAGCTAAGTAACTATCATACAGAGAGACAACCAGAGTGTCTATACGCTTCAGAATGCCTGGGATTAAAATTCAGAAAGGACGTCGAAGAAACTGAGAACCTGGGAATATCGTAAGAAAAATCGTAGGACCGAGATGATGCGCTGAAATATACCGACTACGCAGCAACAAAGAATTGTACTATTTTTTCAAGTTTGTTTTACGTCGTACTGACACAGATAGGTCATATGGTGACGATAGGGTGGTATAAGGCGAGGAGTGGGAAGGAAGCGGCGGAAGCCTTAATTAATGTACAGGCACGCCATTTGCTTGTTGTGAAAATCGGAAACCACGGAAACCATTTTTAGCGATGCTGACAGTCGGATTCGAACTCACTATCTCCCAAATGCAAGCTCACAACTGTGCGACTGTAATCCCACGGCCATCTTGTCAGTAAATGTACTGAAAATGTAGCATTATAGAGACGTCAAATGAACACACGAAAAATTAAATTCTCCAAAAAATCATTTTAAGAATGAGCGGCATCAGGCTCACTAAAAGAAACGAACATTATGGAACAAGGCATCCAGGACAGAACCACATTCATAAACAATATATAAACATTTGAGGGGTTCCAGGATTCAGAGTCAGCAACCAAGAAGAACCAAATTTGGACGGATGAAAGGTAAGAATATGCAAGAAAGAGGATGGAGGAATACTGACACTAAAGGAAACTGAAACCACAAAGTGGTCCATAGCTGGTCAAAATCGATATTATTACTATTATTATTACACGAATGGACGACTCATGATTGATCAAGAAAATCTTTCTGATCAACAAAATTCGACGAACACAGCTAACCAAAGTAGACAGCCAAAAGCATTTCACAGTAGTCAATATTGACCCACTAGCAACTAAACGGACTGCTATCTAGTTCACAGCCAAAGAAAAGTGGTCTTCTTCTTATTATTGTTCCTCGCTTGATGTCGGTTGTCATCAGGGCGACCTCGTTCTTGTTCTCAGCAACTCGGAAGAGAGTGAGAATACTGAGCCCATACTTCTCCTATCTTCAATTTTACTTGCAAGATTAGCTGAAGGGGTCTATATTTATCATTTCGAATGAAATGGCCAAAGTACTACAGTTTCTTTTTTTGATGTCGTGCTTGACCTCTAGCTCTTTGTTCAGGCAATGGAGTTCTTCAGTGTTACGTATTCTGCCTAACCATGATACTCTGAGCAGGCGTCAATAGCACCACATCTCAAAGGATCGAATTTTTTTGGTGGAATTCTCTGTTAGGGTCCAAGTCTCGGCACCATGAAATAAGACAGAAAATACATTACACCGAAGTAAACGGAGACGGAGACTGATCTTGAAGACACTGTTACAGAGAAATGTCCTCATTCTCTTAAATGCAGTCTTTGCCAGTTCAATCCGGCACCTAATTTCAACAGCATTTTTCCAGCTGTGATCAAGTACGCTGCCGAGATACTTCATGATGTGTCAGCTATTGTGAAGTCAACGGGTTGAAGGACAGGTTTGCTTATGGCCTTTACTTTGGTATTTTTCGTGTTTGGACGTAGGGCTCCTGCAGAACTGTGTTCTACCGCACAGTTTATTAATGTCTGCAGATCTTCAGCACTTGTTGCAATCAGATGATGATGATGATGATGCTTGCTGTTTAAAGGGCCTAACATCGAGGTCATCGTCCCCACAATCAGAACAGTATCGTCTGCATACCGCATATTATTTATTGTGATCCCACTGACTCAACGATGCCCCCCTGTATTCCACCTAGTGCTTCAGAAAAATACTCTTTCAGAGTAGGCCTAAATATTGAAGAGGAGTGGAGATAGAACACAGCCTTGCCTCACTTTTTGCTTTATTTCGATAGCACAAGTGTTTGTACGGTCAACTTTAAATGATGCGGTCTGATTCCAATAGAGGATGGCTATAATTCGGATATCTATACCATCCGTGCTGATATCATGCAGCAATGTTTCACATTTCACATGGTCGAAAGCTTGTTCGTAATCTATAAAACAAGCATACACATCCACAGACATATGAGTGCATCTTTGTACCAAAACCTGCATCCTCCCAGCAATGCCTCTCTGGTGCCAAATCCATTATGGCAACCAAACATGGGTGCTACCTAAATAGGATTCCCAAATTTAAAAATTAAAAACGCGCGGGAACAAGAAAGAAGACGGCTGTTCCCTATAAGATTTTCTCCAAAGCAGCTCAGAACCGAATTGAAGCTCACCTTGACCAACAGATTGGGGAATATCAGGCTGGCTTCAGAAAAAGCCATTCGTGCCCAGAACAGATATTTAACCTGAAGAGCATCATAAGGTACAAGAAGACAGGAGGACACAGTTACGTGGTTGTGTTTGTTGACTTTCAGAAAGCATATGACTCCATTGACCGGCAGTCATTAATGAATATTTTGGAAGAGTTTGGAGTGGACGATACGTCAAGAAATTTGATCAAACAAACTCTAACCAACACAGTGTCGAAAGTAAAATTTATGGGTGAGATCTCAGAACCGTTTACAATCAGAACGGGTGTCAGACAGGGAGATGGACTATCCCCACTCCTCTTCAACTGTGTTTTGGAAGAAGTCATTCGAGAGTGGAGGAAGTTGTTATACCAATAAGAAACAAAGGAAGATCAGTTCAGACTTGGTCCTAAGCACAAAGGGGTGTACGTTGACTGCCTGGCCTTTGCGGATGATCTGGCCATTTTTGCTAACAACATAGATTCAGCAGTCAACAAGATCAATAGGCTGTCAGAAGTTGCTGAAAAGGTAGGACTCCAGATTTCTATCCTAAAGACAAAATATATGACAAACATCTGTGATGGACCAGAATGGATGATCACTCATCTTGGAAAAATCGGTCGAGTCAAGAATTTCAGATATCTTGGTGAAGTCATCCAGCAGAATGGATTAGAAGAGGAAGCAATCAATGTCAGGATGAGGAAGTTAGACCAGGCATACCAAATGACAAAGAATATCTATAATAAAAAGTCTATGAGTATAGGGGCCAAGTTCCGACACTATAACACAGTTGTAAAACCTGAGGGATTATATGCATCTGAAACTTTGACCTTAAGTTGTAAAGGTCAAGCTGATCGGCTGGAAAAAAGAGAGCGCAGGATACTAAGAAAAATCCTAGGTAATAGGTGGGTTGATGGACAGTGGCTAATGAGACCAAATGAGGATTTGTACAGCAAGACAGAACCTCGCACAGCGTCAGTTAAGAAGAGACGGCTATTATTTTACGGTCATCTCTTGAGGATGACTGATGGTCGGCTAACAAAAAGAATATGGAATTTTATTCAATCTAAGGCAACAAGGCCGAGATGGTTCCAGGAATGCGAAAAAGATCTGATGCAGATTGGTATTTCAGACCAAGAAATTCATGACAGGAGCACATTCAGAAGATTGGTGAACAACTTTCAAGGTTTCCAAATGGCATCAACTTCCAGAAGACGGAAAGGACCTTTGTCTGATGAGCATAAACAGGCACTCGTCGCTGGGCTCAGAAGATACTGGCAGGAAGTCAAAGCCGGAACAAGAACAAGACCTAGACACTGAAATGACGTTGGTTGTTACCACGCAGTCCATAGAGGCTCAAATCGATGTATAAATAATAATAATAATAATAATAATAATAATAATAATAATAATAATAATAATAATAATAATAATAATAATAATAATAAATAATAATAATAGTTTTACATTAATGGATTTCACTGGATTTTGAGAGATGACGAAGATCAGGAGTTTTTCTTTGAGAATGGAGTTCTTCAGCGTAAATAAATTCCTTTACTTTTTAACAGCCATGAAATGTTAATATAGTTTTAAACGAACCACCAGTTAGACAGACTGGTAGTGGTAAGTTAGGGAATACACCACTTTCTCTTCATTCGCAGCATGTAACGTTGAAATGTTTTCACTGGTAGGTCTTTTATGCTGCAGACTTTGTATTTTCTCTGAACAAACGTTTTAGGGAGGAATGTCGGAGAACGGGAATTCATATGCCATTCATAATGTATAGAAAGAGAGATTAAAAGTTATTTGAAGAATACTGAAATACGCAGCCAGGAATTAAAGTTGCTTGGGGAGATGGATGGAACAGAGACCTACTTTCGTATGCCCCCTGGCTGAATCTCGTCACGTTTATTAAGAGGAAGGAAGATAGCTTTATTAGCTAAGTTAAAAACCTTTGTTCTCCTTGATGAGAGTGATACTCGTAACGAATGTCTTATTTAAACTTCATACGACGCAGACTTATTGCTACAATTATTATCCAGTATTTAACTTGCGAAGTCAGAATCACGAGTAAAATTATGTGGGTATTTTGCTGCGAAATATTAGCATCACGGAACGCTGCTCAGTACTCCATGAGACAATTTAGAACTAAAGCACATAACAACGGTTCAGGCTCAATGCTGTTCACTTCTGTAGTATGATAATTAGCGCTACTTGCTGCCATCTTTGTGGGCCCGAGTTCGAATCCCAGTACTGCTATAAATATGAGATACAGTAGATCGATGGGCTGGTATGTGGTTAAAAATGGCATTGCCAACACACCTCCATTGCGCTGTACGGCCTGAGCTACGCTTGCCAAAACATAAAGTGAGAGCGCTGAAAAATCCTACTTCTAACTGACGATCATTGTCACATACAACAATTATATTGTGGTTCCTAGTTCGATACTCAAGCGCAATGATATATTATTCATATAAAAGTTGTCATCATAACTGGAGTATCAAACAAGCGTGGGGAGAAATGTTATTACATAACACCGTTTCCTGCAAACGGCCTTAAATACGAGCAAAGTGGAATGTAAGAGACAGACAAATAGGTAAGTTATGCGTGCCTCTTCGCTAACCATCGTACCCCAGTGGGTGCGTACTGAGGTACACAGTGGAAAGTTGTCTGGTTCGCATCCGCTTGGAATGTTCTTTTATCACTCGGCAGGCAGCAACCAGCGGGCAAATCAATCAGATTGCAGAATGAACCCACAACGCTTATTACACAAAACGTGGGTCATTCTACCAGCAACTATGGCTCAGTAAGGACCTTGCATCCGTGATTTACTCTCGTTGAACAAGGAACTCTACCCACAGCAGAGGCTGCAAGACGCAACGGTATATTACAGAGTGCGTTCGATAAAAACTTTTCAAAAATCGGAAGGCGTAAACCGACGTGCTGGCTTGGGTTCTCGGCGGGTCTAGAAACGGCAACAGGACGATCGCTTGATCGCTGAGCCCCATTTGTCCCCCTTTCATGAACGCCGTGCAGCTGCAGCAGACCACGCGTTTTCCAGGCAGCTCGGGGAGGTCCTTGAGGCACTTGAATGCGGCATGGTTACAATCCCGGAGAGCGACCAAGAAGCAAAAGCTCAATGATGAGTAAAACGGGTATCGCCTTGCGTTTGCCGAGGACAACGTGTTACCTGATTATTGAAATGTCATTCAGAGGCGAGAATACGTTTTCCTAGACAAAGGATAGGGCGATACGCGTGTTTACCCTTTTCTACACCGGCGCTCTGGCCGTGTATCTTCCTGTGTGTTGGGGTTGCCTGTTAAAAATGTTGTACTGAATACAACAACGTGTCACCGCCAGGCAATACATGCACATTTTACCAAATCTTATGGTCCCTTCTGTGCGGGTGCTTCATCCCACCAGCATTACACAATGTCAGCAGGACCTTTTTCCGATCCACATGTCCAGATTAGTTCAGAAATGGTTCACAAAGCAAGACCAGGTCAAGCTTATCGACTGGTCTCCTTGTGGGGCAGACATAAATCCCGTCGAGAAAGTGTGGATCGAGATGAAGAGAGTAATGGTGGAGACCCCTACGAAATTCTGTGCGAAATAAAAAGGATGCTCTTTCGTGATGTTGTTACGCGGCCTGGGACGAGGTGGCAAGTGACGACGATACGTATGCTTTTGACCCTATACGATTCCATGGCCACATGCCTGGAAGATGGCTTGCACAACGTCGGCGCATCGTCCTTTTAGTGAAAATGCCATCCAACGGTCCTTTTAAGGGCCACGATTAAGCCCACTCACTATCAATAATGGCATGGCAAAACAAAGGAAGTTGCATGACTCACCATATAATTCAGTGTAGCAATAAAAATAAACATATTCGAACTCTTCATATCAGAGGCCAGCTGCTGAACTCACGATTTAGCACGCATGACTACTGCCTTGGCTGACAGCCTGCACGGTCGGAGACATTTCAGAAATTTATAACACGGCCGCTGGACAAAATATAGTGCATATATTACGACTAACGTGGCCACTGGATGGATGCATTATGTCCAGGGCGAGAGACGTAATAAGCCACGCCCCGTGGCCGTATAAGGACAACGAAATACAACATAACTCGGCAAGACCGTGTTGCATGTTCTACCTTCACATCTATATGTCTTGCGGGCAAGCATACCTTCCAGGGCACGCTAACTTTCTGTATCGGCAATTATGCACATTCCGCCTGTCGTCATTTCTTGATGGATGCAGTACTTTTGCATCTATCTCTCGGCACAAGCCAGGGAAACATGTAGCTTACATGGAAGCCTCAGTCTCATTCATAGCTGTGACAATATGGAAGCTCCTAGGGTATTAGTGTTGCTGAGTAAAGATATTCAGGACACGACTTGTGATTCTGATTGTTATGAAAGGTGATGCTCACAGGTTCATTTGTGCTACAATAACACCTTTTGGCCCAGTGAAGAAATAAATAGCGATCTACCTCACTCCTCGTCTAGCCTTGTGCTAAAATACTTTATTTGCAGTTTCCTCATGGCCGCATAACTCTGGCATATAAGTGCATATAACAGCATATCACTGTACACGTATATATTCTAAATTCTAATAAGGTGTTCTACTGTGTATACAAGCGTGCGACTGAATGTAGCTTAAGGAGGTTATAACGATGACGAAGGTAGAGGTCTAAATAAACAGAAAGCAGAACACTACAAGATCTATTTCTCACGGGATTTACGTCCAAGATCTCCGCCGCTGTCTGGAACAGGGAAAGGGTGAGATGACTCTGACGTGCCTGACAGCTACTGGGGTGGAGTCTTAAGTGATACTGCAAGGGGAGAAGACGAGATACATTAGGACTATTGTTCAGGAATTTCCTTGACTCACCCCTCCTGAGGTATTCTCCACGGTATTGAAAATAGATTCCATAGTAAGAGCTCAAGATGTGGTCAACCTACTGGTTATGGAACAGGTAACAGCTTCGTGGGCTCCGGATATTTCCAAAAGTCGAGAAAATACAGTACTTTCATAGACTTATGTGGCTAGATACTTCAGAGAAAGAAAATCCAGTTAGGATGGCTGTCCTAACAGTAGGAAAATCATAAAGGTTCAGCCTACTGATTAATATATAAGGAAAAAAGAAATTATTTTAAGTTAATTTTCACTGGATTTACTTTAAGGGGAGTAATTACTGAAATTTTCAACTTCTGTAATTTACCATTTATCAGAATCACATTTAAAACGCAAGCACATATTAACAAGATATAGCCCCACACAAAATTTGGAGTTGATTAGTTAATTGGTTGCGGAGTTATTGAGAAATACTATTTATTTTTATATGTTGCATGGAAAATTCTCCTTGCAGCAGCACAGTTTTAAATTCTGGGGGTCATAATTTACAAACTTGTCTAAAATACTTATATATTTAAGAACAACTCAGGATGTGCAGTCAGATATAAACTATTGGAGATTTTAAAAAATCGTTATTCATTCAATAGGCAAAAATCTAGTGTGCTATTTCTGGAGTAAAAGTATGGAGGTAATATTGAACTGATAATAGAATTCAGTACTACTTCTAATCCCTGTACATGTTCCAATATTCTCTGAAAATTTCAGGTGAATCCGGTAAGTACTCTGTCGCAAGGAGCATGAGTCTCCTTAAGTTGTAATATGTATTAATTTTTTGCGCAGTTACCCCTAAGAATTCTATTTATTCAAATTTCTTTTAGTTTATACAGATGACGTTTTACTATTTGGAGTTAATCTCTCAAAATCGCAGTTGACTTTTCTTGAAGAATAATAGGGATATACGTGAACGAATCGTATCCATGGAATTTCATTATAAGTTTTTGTTCTAAATGGAAGATAATAATACAGCATTTACGCAAATTAAGAGTAAAATTAGCGGTGAATTAATCCATACTGATATTACTAGAGAAATATCGTAGTTGCCGGGACAAAACCTCTTATGTGATAATATTTTTGGAGATATACTGACCCGCAGCACATACATTATGAAGAGCCTTGGCAACATTCACACAGTATTTTATTTATTTATTTATTTATTTATTTATTTATTTATTTATTTATTTATTTATTTATTGTTTTATATGGCGGGACTCAGGCTATGAAGCCTGCTATTCTGTCCGACCATACATACACCTACATGAAGAGTTAAATATACACTAAATTATCTACAGTTTAATATCTTAAGGTATCAATTAAATGTTTTAATTAATCTACTACTTAACTATGATCTAATCCTACTATGTTATTTATTATTATTATTATTATTTATTAACCAGGTTTGACAGAGTTTCTTAAAGCGGAGGTGGTTTGACCTTAGATGACAGAACCTTACCGGCTAAAGTTCTAAGCTAAAACATTTGACATAGGAGGTTTTGTCCCGGCAGCGACGAAATATACATAGTCTACTTTGCTACATTAAGGATATGAGTTCTACTACGTCACAGCGTTTCAGTATGCCTTTTGTTCATGTAACACTTTTGCGTTTGAAGTCTTTGCGCACTTAAGTTCTTTGAACTTCTTCGCTTTCCTTGAGCTGCTTAGTGGGGCGAGTTGTTGACTTGTGCCCATAACTCATTAATGAATATAATAATTGGTCCACGGATCATGCTATTTTTCTTTCAATAAAAATCATTTTTGTGTTACTTTTCACCTCCATTTTCCTGTTCGAACTGCCCGCGCTGGACAAAGATATTAGGAATTCACAAACATAGCACTTCCATTCGTCGGTGGATGTCAGGGAAGAAACAAAATACGGCACCATGAAGCGGAATGTCACAGAAGAGAGTCGTGTCTACAGGGAAATAGTCGCCGTAGTTAAGTCTGCATTTCTCTAGTAATAATGATATGTACCAATTTATTGCTAATTTTACTGTTGATTTGCGTGAAGGTAATTATTATCCTCCATTTAGGCTAAAAATTAAAACGAAATTTCATGGAAACAATTCGTTCGCATAACAGAAGAATAGTAGGAAGTTGAAGATTTTTGAAAATTTTCACAGAGGAATTTGTGATTGTTCCGCGAGCAACAAACCAAAAAGTTTATTTATTAATTTTATACTTTTGCCTCAAGTCACGAAAGCAAGTCCCATAATGCCTTTTCCTTTATATAACAACTTCTTTGTACTGCTTCCTGATACAAGACAGTGAAGTGGATATTTCTAAGTTCCCCAGTAGAAGTATGAATAGGAGCAGTGCATTATCCCAGGGATTTCTCGGCTAGTGATACACAGAAGTATATCTATATTTTGCAAAGAAAAAGGCATATTGGATGCATTTACTGTAGAGCGAGATAAAATGGATAACATTCGATACAAATTACGTACAACTCTTTGTACAATTGGTCAGTGAAGTGATCTTTGGTTCAAAATATCTCGAGTTCGATTCTCGGTCGGGTTAAATATTTGAACGGCATCTGGTTAATTCATCCATCTCGGAGCTCGGTGTTTTTTTCTCGCCGTAATACACATCTTCATTTACATACAACAAAGAAAACTGCAAACCACGACAAAATAACACGCAACAGAGAATACATCCCTCCAAATACAACTTCAGTCAGGAAAGACATCCGGCCGTTAAAGTGGGATAAATCCTGAAAAAGTATGAAACCCAGATAATTGGGGAAGTACCAGGAAGAAGACGACAAATGTAAGGTAATGACCGGAACATCGTAGCATAAGACGAAGTTTACAAACTTTAACGACGATTCTTCCATGCAAGAGTCCGCTGATATTTGTTCTGTCAGGACATGTGCTTTACTGTATTTTACTCCTACGTACTCATGCGCCCGCCAGACCTCTGTAAACCCTCCTTTGGTTGAACTTCTAAGAAAAGGTCATGATTTCATTTGTATCCTGTTGTGAATAATAATAATAATAATAATAATAATAATAATAATAATAATAATAATAATAATAATAATAATAATAATAATAATAATAATAATAATAATAGGGAGTAGTGTGTATTCAGATTTATTAAAAAATAAATCATCCCTCCACCAGTGAGGGTGTCCATAAATGTCCGGTATACATAAATTACACTATCTATATAAATAAAATTGTAGGGGGTCCGCTGTCTGTAATTTCTTTTGTTTTGCCAATTTTTCAGATATTTATCCGTTTTAAGTCAACTCAAGACCGAATCGGTGGTTTTTACGTTTCGTGTCTGTTTGTTTGTCTGTTTGTCTGTTTGTTTGTCTGTCTGTCTGTCTGTTTGTTTGTTTGTCTGTTCCACCATCACGTCGAAACGGCTGGATAGATCTCAACCAAACTTCATATTTAGAGTAAACTCATCCCGGGGATGGTTTCGATATGCATATCATTTTAAAATCTTTCAATACTCGGGGGGTTTATAGGAAAACCAGAATGGTTTTTCCACCATCACGTTGAAACGGCTGGATAGATCTCAACTAAACTTCATATCTAGAGCATACTCATCTCGGGGAAGGTTTCGATATGCATATTATTTTAAAATCTTTGAATAGACCGGGGGTTTATAGGAAAACCAGAATGGTTTTTCCACCATCACTTCGAAACGGCTGGATAGATCTCAACCAAACTTCATATTTAGAGTATACTCATCCCGGGGAAGGTTTCGATATGCATATCATTTTAAAAACTTTCAACAGACGGGGGTTTATAGGAAAACCTGAATGGTTTTTCCACCATCACTTCGAAACGGCTGGATAGATCTCAACCAAACTTCATATTTAGAGAATACTCATCTCGGGGAAGGTTTCTATATACATATTATTTTACAATCGTCGAATAGACGGGTGGTTGATAGGAAAACCAGAATGGGTTTCCTCCATTTTCTCTTATACTATTGATTTTCTGTAAACTTCGTTTACCGTACGTGAAACGTCTCTTCATTATAAACAACTTTCGTTATGTTCATAATTTACCTTACTCTTCACATGACGGAGAAATTTACAATTTTCCGCTGATATGATATTTTCCGACAGACCGACAACGAAACTACAGGTTACCATGGCAACGTCTCTGACTGCATGCCAGCAGGTAAGTAACGTATTGCCATTTTCCTCATCATGCTTTTAAATTCGTGGTTGTTCCTTGGGTAGAAGGCAAGAGAGGCGTCAATCGGCCTATCTGCGGGATATTGGCGGAATATCGTTGGATATTATAACCGCCCTCGAATAGATTAAGTAATAACACCATTGGTCATCTTCTTATTATTTGTTTACCTAAGAATCACTGACCTAAATTTCTCCTCTGTTACCGCTTTATTATATCCATTACTCACACTAGCATAATTTATTGAGGGGCATTTGATTTTCCAATACATTCACTTGGCAGTTACATATTTGTCGTTATCCGGCTGTCCGCAGTTATAATCCATTTTCTATTACTTTCAACTTTCTTAACTGTATTACTTCTTCCTTAATTACGCCGTATGTACGCGAGTGCTACAAACTACTGGATGTATTTCCACCAAGACTCATATTTAGAATACACCTGTCCTTGATAGGTTTTGGGCAAATATTGTTTCTAAATCCCTGAACTGACTGGGGGTTTATACGAAACCGAAACAGTGATTTTGCACTTCCACAAAATATACACAACCAAACTTAATGGAAATCTACCTACCTTGGTAGATAATAATTTCTAAACCTTTTTTCTCATGTGCATCATTTCGATACGAGGATTAATAAGGGAGATATCATTAACGGACCGTTTTTCTGTACAAGTCCCATCGGACTTAACTCCCGAGCGGGTGCGTGTAAAGCGTACTCCTTACAATTTGAAAACTACTGAAGACATTCGAACCAAAATTTATATTTAGCATCCACCTGTCCAAAGGTAGGTTTTAAACGTAAATAACATTTCATGTTCCGGAATGGACTGGCGGTTTATAGGGAACCGAAATGGTGATTTTACTCTTCCACAACATATACAGAACAAGACCAACCTGACTGGAAATCGACCAAACGTGATGGAATTCCACCTCTAAACCTTTTTTTCATGTGCATTCTTTCGTCAGGAGGATTACTAAGGGAGATATCATGAATGGTCACTTTTGCAGGTTAAGTCCAGCGGACATAGCCCAAAAGGTGTTTTACATGGAGCAGATTTCTTATCTATATAAATCAAATCGTAACGACTGTGTGCCTCTACACTGACTATTTTGGCGAAATTTTCGTACAGCTTTCTGTTTAAGGGGTAATAATGACCATCTCCATAATTTTTGGTTTAGTTTCCTGAAAGTACTAATTTTTACCCGCCTCGCCCAAAATCCAAATTGCGCCATAATCTGCCAGAAGAAAAAGAAGATAATTGAAATTTGACAAAATTATACGTTTAAGCCTGTAACGAACGGAAAACTTCCTAGATCATTAAATTTTTCACTTTGAATCCCCGAAGAATATCGAAATACGCAGGCAATTTTAATGATGGTGCACACCTTGGGAAATTCCTATCCTATAACGGATTGCACAATCTCCGTTCAATTTGGAATGATCTACAACCGTGGTCTTATGACTTTTTGCCGTATCTGTATCCCTTTTACGTTTGATTTTTCTCTTTAATCGATGTTAAGTCAATTTGGAATTTTCACATGCATAATTCATACTTTCAGTTACTTATATGAAATACAGAATCATTAAACTCTTCACGAAAATTGGCCCACCCAGTAGCCATATGTGAGCCAAATGCTATGTATGTATCCGAAAAGTAATGTAATGTGAGATAATCTTACAAAACCTTTACCCTGTTCCACGTTTCTAACTCAATCTGACCCAAGAATAGATGACATATCATAGGACCAGCCATTTAGGCCACTAAATCCGGCGTGTCTTATGGTATAATCCTTTGTCGATATGACGTACGTTTAGTAGCAGTTAATCTGTAAATGAAGGTCTTCAATATTGTAAATACGCATATACTTTCGTATGTCGATCTATATATATTCACTGATGTCGATTTTTAGCGATCGAGAAAGGGTGGGTCTGCTATTGTAATAAGTACTCCCCACACCGACTTTGACTGGCAGTAGGAAAGGGTTCCTTCTCCAACTCCTGTGTAACTGTCATTAGTAAGGAAAGCCTACAATTATAATGAATAGTTCCCTTCTCGATTTGACTTGCAGAAGGCAAGTGAGCATGCAGTTTTGTTTAAAACTCCCCTACCCGATTGTGTTTGGCAGTAGGCAAGGGTGCCTATCATTATAAAGAAATGTCCTCATCTAAAATGTGACTGGCATTAGGCATAGTGGCCTGCTATTTTGATGGAAACTCGCCAACTTGGTGTGACTGGCAGTAAGCTGGCTGGCAGTAGGAAAATGGGCCTGGCATTATAATGATAACTGCACAACTCAATTTCGAGTGATAGTAGGGTAATTGCCTGCCATTATAATAAAAGCTCCTCACCTGAAATCTGTCTGGAAGTAGGAAGGGGGCTGCCATATTAACGAAAACTCCCCAAATCGATTCTGTCCGCGTAGTAGGCAATGGGGCCTGCAGTTATTACGTAATCATCCCAACTCGATTGTGAATGGCAGTAGGCAAGTGAGTCTGCCGCTATATCACAAATCCGTAACAAACACTTTACATTGGAAACAACGTACGGGGAACTCCCCATGCTCTTTCTCGGATAACGCTAAGAGACATGCAATTTTAAAACAATCTTATTTACTGCATGTACACTATTTACTTCGATAACCGAATACAATGTAGAATACCGTAGCGAAGCACGGGTACATTCGCTAGTGTAATTATAATAATGAAATCATATCTTTTATGGAAATTAGGATTTAGAGCATACATTAAACTGAATAATTTGCAGATAATCTCTTATGATCTGTAATAAGATTTTCTCTGTCGTAAAAAGGAATTTTCAATGTTGATGTATAGTGGCTGTGTTCTTCGGTAGGGTAACTCTGGATCCAAACAGGAGGCCTCTGACAATCAATTGACCAAGAGGAATATCATACTTAGGTGATAGATTTGGCAGACAGGGTGTAAAAACTGCTTGTTTTTCCAGATTAATACCCTGGGCTTGTATGTCCCTCTCGAAAGGAATGGTAGGATTAACACTATCTTGTTTCTTATTGATGGCTATGATGTTCTCTCTACTCGTCGAGTCGTCGGTAGAGACGCAGTGAACTTCTTCGTGCAACTCCCATCCACGCTGCCTCAGGCCTTGAGTAATCGATGTCCTTAGTCGATGCTGACGATTGTTGTGCGGTAATTCGTTGCTCCTCTGGAACCCCAGCACATGTCCCAGTGGTTAGGTCTCGTTCCAACTCTTTTGGCGGCAACGTGTTGAGCTGAAACTTCTGTCTTACTACAGTCAGGTTGCACGACGTTTTTAAATAGCATTTATGTGTTAGGATGAAGATAAAGGTGACTTGCGAGACATCCAGGAATTTGCTTTCGGGTGATCGGAGTAAAAAACCACTCCTCTCCCTTTCTGGGCTAACTGACACCATAACTGGAAAGATCAATCTCTCATTATCTCTCTCAGATTTCTTTCATTGTTTTTAGAGGGAAGACTTTCTTTATTGATGTTTAGTTTATGGAGCGCCATGTTCTGCTCATCCGAAAATTTTCGTACATGATACAACTGTACGTCCTTAAATGGGAGAAATCGACTGAAGATATTATAGTCCTGAATATTAGCCTCTCATTCCGCACAGAGTAGTTCCATACCTCTGAATTATTTGGACTATGTATCTACGTGAAATTCTTGAACCAGCATGTTTAAATGAGCAAGTTAACAGAAAAGAACTCCAAACTTCAAGGAGCATACAAAATTACTTGGAACAGATGCAATAAAAGAACCTTACCATAAATGGCAAAATTAGGACAGTATAACACAGTAGTTAAAACAGAAGCATTTTACGCATCTGGAACAATTATAATTGGTGGAAAATCTCGATTAAAGGTGATCGAAAAACAAGAAAGGGAAAACTTCAGACAAGTCTTAGTACCAAAAACGAAAATATAATTTAGATGAAAAAGAAATGACATTAAATCTATCATGTTACAAAATAGTCACAGATACCATCAGGAATCCATGATTACAATTTTATGGTCACTTATTCCGTGTGATTCAGCCGTCCATTCGAATGTAGTTTCATGCAACCCGCAATATTATTTCCGTCCTGCCGGTATTCTCAGAAAATACAACCGGATATCTTGATATTTACCGCATCACCATGATAGGACGCGGTAATGTTATACTCGTATTAAACACTGGAAGACATGCGTGTGCCTTCTAGATCATATAAACCCAACATGCCGGCGAAACACTAAATTGATATTGTGACCGCAATAAACCTATTACATGCTATAAGCTGCACAGTGCGCCGTACGGAATCGTAGCGTAGTTGATAAGGCCGCGGTGGAGGGAGCTTATGTGTGAAGTGGCAGGTTCGAGTCCGCGACGAAGAGTCCATATTTTTGAAATATTTGTTTAATACGTACCGCACTTACTGTAAGTTCAAAACCAGCTTCCATGCAAATTGTGTGTGAATGATGTGTTTGTGGCCGTAAGAAGGGCCGATTAGTTATGACCCGACACGCAGCCAAAACCCGAAACACCACGTTAAGGTCAGCAAAGATTTAACAAACAAATCAGGTAAAGCACAAGGAGTCAAAAGAAAGGCCAGGAAGCGCGCTCACGTACCCACCAAACAATAGTAAGAAAATAGATGTTACTCACCTCAAGAAGCAACGGCATGACACATCAAACAGTTGAAAATTAAACCGGGTATCAGAAGTCATTTTACTAAAGGAAGGACACCAGAGTTTTGTTAAAGTAAGATAGTATTTATTAGTTAAAAGAAAAAACAGCAAATAGAAATTGGAAAACGTCCACGACGTAAGATTGAAAATATAACATTTAAGATGAAATAGAATTAATAGCTCGAAAAATAAACTAATCGTATGCTAAGGTATTAAGGGGGCCCCACGAACTAGAACTAATGAAAATATTATTAGTATAAAACGAACCAACATCAGTTAAAACGCCAAGTCACATGAACTACCCAGTTCAATCAGAGGCAGTCCTCACTGGGAGACCATTAACTATTCCACTTAAAAACACAACACGTAGGGAGAAGTTAAAATTGACAAATGAATCAGAATAACATATTACACGGATGCAAGAGAAGGGGGACATACAATAAATTAAAGGAAACTCAAGAAATTAAGTCCAGAAGGACGAACCAGAAAGCAAGGTTATCCACCTTCAACAATCAACAACAACATCCGTTGCCATGCCGACGGACCAACGCCAAAACATCGCAAAATCAAATCCCACCGGAATCAAAGGCAGAAATAAAAATCAAATATAGGTCAAAGGACCAAAGGGAAGAAAAAAGTAGGAAGCCCGGAAAACAATCAAATAAGTTCACTGCCCCTTGATTAGAGCTAAGTAGTTCAAAAACAATCACATTACCATGAAATTAACAGCGTCGTTAAAATTAGTTTAGTATTGTATTCAATTCTCTTATAAAACAATTTAGATCGAAATTTACTAGTCCTTCACCAAAACATTACAAGGATCCAGTGCCAATAATAGTATTTGATAAATCCCATCCGCACTGCAATATATTTCATACCAAGTTTTTTTTTTTTTTTTTGTAAGAGAGTGATCGCTTCTACGCAGACAATTTCTGGACACATCACCACTTCCGTGCGATTTATTTCCTTTTTACTTCGGTTCCCCAATATCGAAAGATCAGAAGTTTGAAAGGACGCCGGTCACCACTTTATCTTCATGTTTTCCAAAAGAAGTTTAATAAACAAAGATACATACAGTTTGTGGACGTTCCCCAGGTGAAATAAAAAGCTGCAAATTCCGAGTGCTGATAGGTGAGCCAGCAGTCCGGAACATACGAACCGGAAATAATAGGAACACAACTGCCCTGACTAAGTTTAATCGCAGCAAATGCTCGATGTTTTAGTTTATGAAGTTTCCGGCCCGGTGTCCAATTGATCGTCTTGTGCGCTCAAGCATTCCAGGTGTAATTTCTCGGCAGGCGTCCGTGATGTGTTGCCGGAGCTGGTCGTGGTTTCCGGACGCTTGCGTGTAAACGACGTCTTCAAATACCCCCGCAAGGAGTCTAACGGTATTAAATCCGTGGATCTGACGGGCCGAAGAACAGGGCCTCCTATTCCTATACAATTCCCTGGCAGGTCCTCGTTCAGATGGTTACGAACGGATAAAGAGCTCTATCCTGTTGCGACCACATTGTTAAACGATAGTACTTGTAGGACACATACTCCGGCCGGAGTGGAAGTTCCTGATGCAGAACGTGCAGGTAGCGTGGGCCCGTCCTATGGCCCACAAAGAAATAAGGTCCAATCAGGTGATCTTCCAAAATTCCACACCGCACATTCACTCCCCATCGTACTTGATGGGCCGCCTGTCAAACCCAGTGAGGATTGTACGCACTCCAATAGCGCATGTTGTGGCGATTGACGTTCTCATTGCTGTGGAAGTGCGATTCGTCCGGGAATAAGATGTGCGACACGAATGCAACATTACTGTCCAGCCCTCCCAGTAGCCACTGGCAGAACTCCATTTGAACTTCGAAATCCTGCCCATGGAGCTTTTGGTGTAGTTTAAGATGGTATGGGTGAAATTTATGTTCATGCCGTATTCTCCAGACGAACGGCTAGCTGGTGTTCATCTGTTGTGCAAAAGACCTCGTACTGATGTGTGGATTATTACGAGCTGCCTCCAGAACGACCTCTACTGTTTCACCCGACGTAACTGGCCTATCGCGGACTGGTGTCTGTTTGGAAATCACGCCTGATGTCCTTCGGTGTCTTTCAACACGGTGTAATGTTGTAGCAGCCGGGTGACACTTGTCGGGATGCCGGTCCTGACACAGAAGTAGTGCCTTGCGTGCGTTTTGTCTTGCTTCCCCATAAATGAGGAGCATGTCAACTCATTCCACTGTGGAATACATCCCGAATGACAGCAGAGATTGCATTCAGGCCCTAACCAGCAGAGTATGCGCAGGGCACAAGGTGAATTACAGTGCCGTTCTAATGTTTGAATGTGGAAAACGTGGGCCTGTGTTTACATATTATCCGGGAGGTAGTGGTTTGGAACCCCACTATCGCCAGCCCTGGAAATGGTTTTCCGTGGTTTCCCATTTTCACACCAGACAAATGCTGGGGCTATACCTTAATTAAGGTCACGGCCGTTCCCTTCCCACTACTAGCCCTTTCCTCTCCTATCGTCGAAATAAGGCCTACCTCTGTCGGTGAGACATAAAGTAACTTGTAAAAAAATAAACCTTTTTACGAATTCAAATATCATGCCGATGCAAAAAAATTTTGAACGATGGAGAATTCGAACCACCGATGACATGGTATAAAATGGATAATAACAGACTCACGAACAAAATGTTAAACTTAGCCTTGTCAATAAAAAATCACAATAATTAGTTAAAGGAAATAAGTGAAGACCGAAATGAAGTGGGAATTAATGAAGAAAGCATTCAAGATAGAATAACATTCAGAACTTCAATTCACAAACACAAATTGTCTGTAAAGCCCACCTGACTAAATACAGGATGGACAGAACAATGAAAAAAGTAACACAAGGAGAGGATAAAGAGATATTGTGAAGAGAATAATAATAAGAAAAGTGCTGATCAGTTCAAAAACGCTTCTATGGTGGGCATGACGAATCAGAAAAACAAATCTATGTCCTCAGGAACCATGTGCAGACAATATTTGACGTTATTTACGCTGACTGCGCGTCACTTTGGGTGAACTGTATGTAAAGGTTCCTAATTTGTATAATAAAATATCCTTGTCTCAGAGTTCCTTCTCTTAGAAGTTTCATTATCAAATGCAAAATTTCATGTGCATCAACCTAATAATTTTATTATGTGGCAAACTGGAACGCTTTGCTATACCATTCTGCACTCCAACTTTTACCCATTATACCAGAAATAATCTCACATTCCCATCCAGTCCTCTTACATTTTAACAGAAATCTACGCACGTTTCAAATATACATCAGAAAATATTGGTTCTGGCGGGAAGTACGTATTGAAGTTCGAAATCATTCGAATATTTCTGTCTTTATTAAACTCTCCCCTACCTACTTGATAGAGGGGGAACAGTTGGTCAAATTACACAATTTAAATAAGGAAGCGAGTTAAATCTACGTGACTCGAATGATTATTGCCAGAAAATCCCCACAAAACCACTTTAGTTTCATGACTACGTTTTTGAAAGAAATGTAGGCCTGAAGGATAAATGTACTCAAATTTGTCTCGTCCTGAAAGTAAGTTTTGTGTCCTTTTATTACGGAAACAAGAACGTCACATTCAAAGTGTACGCTATAATGATTTGTCCAGGCTGAGTCGTTCAGACGATAGCTTTTGCCTGAGTCGAAGTTGGCAGGCACGATTCCTGTTCAGACCGATAGACTCGTGTCAGAAGATTTACCGGAACGTAAAAGGATTCTTACAGGACCGGGATTTGAGCCACTGATCCCAGCGGTGAGAGGCCGGCACGATGCCGCCTGTGCCACGGAGACAGGAGAATATTATAATACTGACGGAAATATTTTACTTCCTAGTCTGGAGTGGAAGGCAGCTTGAATAGACGAGCCGAGGTACCATTTGGTACACGCTGGATGCTGAGTACGGGTACATCGTTAATCACATGAGGCAAGAGATCCCTCTTTCCAGCAGGACAAATTTGTGATGGTATCTCCGTATGAAGTCTGTTCACTTGGGATGAAATTGGACCTTTGGTACATCTGACTACGTCTCTCACGGGTGAACGTTTGAGGAATCTACTGCCATATCACGTTCACCCTCTGTCCGCCTGCAAGTGCCCTGCAAGTGACCTGTACATTCAACAAGACAATGCTGCATCAATCCGCAACTAAGATAAGGCCGACTGGTTCGATGACCACCCCACGGAAGTGAAGATGCTTTCCTGGTCCCCAAGGAGCCCCGATTTCAGTCTTATTGAGCACATCTGACATGTGCGTGCTCTGGAAACTGCTTCCACCAATCTTGGTGGATATTTTTTTTTGCTAGTTGCTTTACGTCGCACTGACACAGATAGGTCTTATGGCGCCGATGGAACAGGGAAGGCATAGGAGTGGGAAGGAAGCGGCCGTGGCCTTAATTAAGGTCCACCCCCATATTTGCCTGGTGTGAAAATGGGAAACCACGGAAAACCATTTTCAGGGCTGCCGACAGTGGGGTTCGAACCTACTATCTCCCGAATAATGGATACTGGTCGCACTTAAGCGACTGCAGCTATCGAGCTCGGTTCTTGGTGGATTAATGGAAGCTGTGGAACGATCTTGGATCATTATGGCTCCATAACGATTCCAGTGTCTTGTGGGGTCAACGCGATGCCACACTGCCACTGTCATCAAAGCAAAGACGTGTGCTACACGCTGCTAGCCAGTTATGCATAATTCAATTGCTCATGAGTCACGAGTGTATACCGTAATAATCAAAACTCTTTCTGATCCCTGTTTTATTGATAGTGTTACGCTGTTGGACTCAGAATTTCAGATGCGAATAATAAAACAATTTTATTGCTTTAACGTCCCATTAACTACTTCGGACGGTTTTCGTAGACGCCGAGGTGCCGGAGTTTTGTCCCGCGGGAGTTCTTTTGCGTGCCAGTATATAAACCGACACGAGGCTGACTATCTGAGCATCTTCAAATACCACCGGACTGAACCAGGATCGAACATACCAAGTCGGAGTCAGAAGGCCAGCACCTCAACTGTCTGAGCCACTCAGCCTGGCTCGGATACGAAGAGATTTTCTGAACTTAAACCTTCATATTAGAACCTGAGTTCTTAATTGTTATGTCTTTTCCACTTTGTGTTACATTGCGGAGGCTTGGACACTCACGTCCGTAATAATTTAACTGTTAAATACGCTTGAACTCTGGTATTACCGTCGTATGCTCAGAACAACGAACAGCGTAGTTTTGTCGCGCATGAGAAAAAAAATTAGATGTAGCAAAACCATTAAAGAAAAGAAGATAGTACAGTACACTTTGGCTATTTCATGCGTTGCAAGAAAGGAACATGTGACTTCTCATCCTTCAACATGCTGAACATATTACGAATAATTGTTGTCTGTTACCTCCAACAACTCATATCATCATCATCATCATCATCATCATCATCATCATCATCATCATTTCATCATTTTGCTCCAGCAAACCGGGCGCGGTTGTGTACGAGCCTCCTCCAATTTCTCTTGTCCATCCACAGATGTTGTTCATATTGCGACACCAGTTTACATCTCTGATTTAACGGTCCTTGAAAATTTCCTCCTCCCAAACATCAGGAGGTCTTCCTTTGAGTCTCTTTCCGGTAACACTGCGGTCAAAGTATGCTCGAGATGTCCTGTGGCAATCCATTACTTTCATGTGACCATACCACTGCAATCTCATACTTCCAGGAAAAGTAAATGAAAGAAGTGGTCCTCGTTGGGAAACCTATACCAGTGCTCCAAGTTATCATCAGCTGGCTTATTTTAGAGCAGCTGTTAGTAGAGAGGCCTGGACCAGATTGGCTACCAACGTTCATTGAGGATATGACACTTCCAGAAGAAAAAGAATATGATTCGGATTTGAAGGTTGTGACTATGACCTTAATTAACGTAGAACCTTTGATTCTTCCCTGTGCCTGAATATGGTAAATCACACAAATATTTTTAAGAATGGGGACTCTGAGTTTAAAACCCACTATGTCTCGAATGCAAGCCCATAGCCACACCACGCAAATACATACTAGAGTTTCGTGCCTAACTTTCCGAGTGTAATGTACCTGAGGGTGACTCCATATAGCCGGAAAGGAAATGCACTTCCTGTACGACGCTGATACGCTGTATCATCTCTGGCTCATTAAGCTACAGTTCATTACGTGATGGCCTATGGCATCCAATAGTTCCACACGCCTCAGGCTCTGTTCTAGTGTTAGACTATACTCTATCCCTTAATAACTGTAGCTATTATTTTTTGAATTATAATAGCTCTTGCCTCTGATTAATATATCTACAGACAATACCATTGTGCTCATTTTTACCATTGTGGAATATAACACCAAATACTGAATAAGACTACGGTAATATTACGTAAATCCCTTGTTCATATTTTTTTGGGATTCATTCCTTTCATACTCTTTCTTTTAACATTTATTCATTCACTCTTTTCACAACTTCTTTATAATCTGCAATCTTTCTCCTACCCTACGTACTTCCCACATTCTTTGTTTATTATTTGCTCGTTTATTTATTTTGCCTCTCTTTATTCCTGCCAAACTTCCTTCAATGCAACTGTTTTCACCATCCATCTAATTCTCCTCTTCTTACGTCCCCTGTGGGTGAAGGCGTTAGAATAACATCCACGATATCCCCTGCCTGTCGTAAGAGGCGACAAAATTGCCCCATAGTCTGGGTTGTTGTCTACGGGCTCCTGGCATTTTATACACTTACATGTGCAATTCTTCTCGCTTTGATCTATCCTGTCTGACCTCCCTAGGTCAACTCTTGTTCTTTACTGACCCCAAATGTATTACTTTCCCAAAGCCTAGGGAGTCATTTCTTTTTCATGCCCTTCGTGGCTCTTAATATTCCTTCGTCAATTACCTTCATTATTCGAAGCGTAGAGCCTCCGTAGCTGGCATCACGCCGGCCTCTCACCACTGGGTTCCGTGGTTCAAATCCCGGTCACTCCATGTGAGATATGTGCTAGACAAAACGGAGGCGGGGCAGGTTTATTTTCGGGTAATGCAGTTTTCCCTGTCATCTTTCATTCCGGCAACACTCTCCAATATCATTTCATCTGTCAGTCTTTAATCATTGCCCTGGAGGAGTGCGAAAGGCTTCGGAAGCCAGCAAACTTCCTGTCTTCACCGCTAGATGGGGCTTCATTCATTCCATTCCTGACCCGGTCGAATGACTGGAAACAGGTTGTGGGTTTTTCATTCTATGTGTGGGGACCTCTTCCATTTTCCTTCTGATTAATGTTAATACCCGGTGCAGGAAGCCAAGAATAACGGCGGAGAGTATTCGTTGTGCCGATCACACAGTTCGTAAATTGCAGGCCTTCGTGCTGATCAGCGGTCGCTTGGTAGGCCAAGGACCTCCGGGGCAGTTTCACCATGGGCTTTGGTTTGGTTTTAGTGTTAACAGAGGTTACTTATTTCCTATTAGAACAGTTAATCACCACAACTACCATTCTCCTGTTCTTATCTTCCTCTTTTGATTCTATTCACATTCCTTCTTGATCTCTTAAAAACATTCCCTTCAGCTTGTCGCCATAAGGCATGTATGTATCAGTTGGACTCAAGGAAAATTGTAAAAAAAAAATCCCTTCACTTTTTGCTCCTTATTTTTCTCTCGTCTTTCTATTCTATTTTTCTATATTTTTCTTCCTTTGACTTCTTCTGCTTTACGCTTTCCTTTACCCCTTCCATTTTCTTTACTTCCATCCCTTATTACCTTACGTCTCTCTTCCACACCAGTATCCAAAAAAGTATACGTCCTCCCTTCTACGTAACTTTTCTTCGTTTCTTCCGGGTATATTTGTTTTCCTTTGCTATTATGCACGAAAACTTGATTTTTTCTCCCATGAATTTACATACACCCAAAATCAATTCTTCCTATACCAGGATAATATTGAGTAGCTCATTATTATATATAGACGCTGCAATTTCAACACCCTTTCATAAAGAGATGACACTCTACCTTCCATGAAAGTACATTTGACCAGATTTAAGGTGAAATTATGTCCAACTCCTTGGTTGAGTGTTGAGCGTAGTTACCATCGATTTAGAAGGTCCCAGGTTCAATTCCAGGAAGGGTTATGGATTTTAAAACTGTCTGGTTAATTGCTCTACCTCATGGATGGGTGTTTGTGTTAGTCTGTATATTATCTTGATTTACAAACAAGACATCACACTACAAACCACCAAAGAAACACATTAAAGACATCGCTCCACATCAGGTAGGCGCCGCGAAGGGAAGCCGTCCGTAAAAACTGGGCTAAGTCCATACAAAGTGCCAATTTCGGTTAGTCGGAAAAGGCCAATAAAAGAAGAAGAAGGGGGGGAAGAATAAGAAAAGGAGGCCGAAAATATCTATGGAGAATTATACTGAAAATGCAATTTTCTGATGAAATTAGCCGTGCTCTCTTGAGGACCATATGAAGCATCTTATACGTCTTTACGTTCACTGAGTGAAATAAATAACATCAAATTTAAGCTTGAACTGTGAAAAGTGAGTTCTATTTCTTAAACCAAACCTCATTACAGGGTTACGTGTCTAAAGACGTCCTCTAACTGATCGTGTTAATTCATCCCCTGACAAGCTTCGTTTCTCTTATCTCGGTCAAGTCTCGGCACAGTAGTTAGGTCATTAGCTTTCTACGTTTGTGAGCTGGAGTTCAAATCCCAGTGCTGGCAGCAAAATTTATGTTGGTCATTAGTGTGCACTGGCTTGCAGGACTTTCATCTGTCACGCCCTCAAACCTGAAGGAAGCCATTTCCTTTCGTTGAGCCAACCAAGCAAAAACAAGAAAAGAAGTAGAGCTTTATTGCTGTTGATGAACACACAAAAGAATTCCACAACTACTCAGATTGCCAAATAAATTATTTTGATTTACACGCCTCGCTTTGTTAATATTTTTCAGATCACAGCTTCCTAACACGCCACCGATGAGAAGGAGGAGATGATGACAATGTTTAACGGTTCTTGGAAACAACGCAACAAATTTTCACGGAGAGTATTTTAAATAGTGGTGTTTTTAAATGTAGTAACATTATAAGCATAAGGGGCCATCAAAATGTTTCCGCTTGACGGCCGTACAGTCCTGAATCGGGATGAAAAATCGCCGTGAGCATTGAGACACTCATCCCACCGATGCACCATGTTGAAGATCCCCGTCTGATAAAACACCGTGTCCGTAACAGCCTGCTGCACATTCTCGTCCGACAGGAGCGTAGACACATCAAAGCCTTTTTGAGGGGACCGAAGTCGTGATATTCGCACGAGGAGAGATCACGAGTATAGGTCTCATCCGTTGTTGTCCGTAGTAGATGAGGCAGACATGCTACCGGACGAGGAGGCAGTTATGGACTTCTTCACGCAGCAGGACAGGGTGTTTTACCACGCGGAGATCTTCAAACTGGTGCGTCGGTGGGATGAGTACCTCAATGTCACATAAACAATCTTCATTCTCCGTTGGATGTCCACCTGTTTTTGTTCTTCGGCAGCCAAGAACAGAATAACAGCACGTTGGTCCTGTTCGGACGCATTTGGCAATAACGTAGCCATAGTTCAAGTGGCTGCATTTAACGCACGCACTTCGGCACGACACGACTGACACATTAATCCCTTTGCCGCGCGAGGCTGTCACCTTGCATCTGGGAGATAGTAGGTTCGAATCCCACTATCGGCAGCCCTGAAAATGGTTTTCCGTGGTTTCCCATTTTCACACCGGGCAAATGCTGGGGCTGTACCTTAATTAAGGTCACGGCCGCTTCCTTCTAACTCCTAGGCCTTTCCTATCCCATCGTCGCCATAAGACCTATCTGTGTCGGTGCGACGTAAAGCCCCTAGCAAAAAAAATCCCTTTGCCACCGAGCTCGAGAGCTGCAGTCGCTTAAATGCAGCCAGTATCCAGTAATCGGGAGATAGTGGGTTCGAGCCCCACTGTCGGCAGCCCTGAAGATGGTTTTCCGTGGTTTCTCATTTTCACACCAGGCAAATGCCGGCCCTGTAAATTAATTAAGGGCACGGCCGCTTCTTTCCACTTCCTAGGCCTTCATTATCCCATCGTCGCCATAAGACATATATGTGTGTCGGTGCGACGTAAAACAAAATAGCAAATCTCTTTGCCTGTATGTCCGTGCTTATATACCCGCATCGGAGTCGCACTACGTTACATGTCCGCTGCAGCAACGTCCTCAAACGGAAACTTTTTGATCACGCCTTGTATTAAAACCTTTCGACTACTATTAGTAGTAACAGATGCAAGAGTAAAAAATATGTTCTCAGTGCTCGTAAATGTATTTGCTACAAATCCCTTAATTCTTATTTGGTGATGATATATTAACTAGGTTAATAATGTTCGGAGCATCTCAGTTGTGAATCCACATGTACATGATTAAGAATCCGCTAAATTTCATAGTTGCTAGTTGCTTTACGTCGCACCGACATAAATAGGTCTTATGGCGACGATGGGAGAGGGAAGGGCTAGGAGTGGGAAGGAAGCGGCCGAGGCCTTAATTAAGGTACAGCCCCAGCATTTGCCTGGTGTGAAAATGGGAAACCACGGAAAACCATTTTCAGGGCTGCTGACAATTTCATAGTTGTACTTCCTCTTACAACAAAAATCACCACCAACACACCCGGCAGTTTTTAACTTAGAAAGTATGCACTAAAACAATTTGGTTTGTGTTTGCGGCACAATCATAACGGTGGTGGTGGTAATTATTGTTTCAAGAGAAATTACAGCAGGATAACCATCCTCCTGTAACAATGGAGAGAAAATGGGAGAGGTCTGATTCTTCGAAATATGATAGAAAGGGTAGGGATACAATTGACGTTAAATTGAAGAATCCATAGGACTCCAAAACTTATAATTATTGGTGCCTGAAGAGAGCACGAGATGAGTAAGTCATGCTGGACAGAAATGCTTAACAATTAGAAGCCCGACATAGGTGCTGTAAGTGGAAGCGTTGTCAGACTCAGCTAGAGGTACTTGGTCGCAAACCCACTCTCCTAAGTTGTCAGGCCATTGTTTGTAGTCGTCTCTCACGAGAGTAGGAGATCCCGAGCATGTTTTCTACTGGCCCAACCTACTGGGGTATACTATCACCGGCTATTAGTATTTGTGGATCTCAATATCCTTACTCGTTAACCCCGTGTACTTGTGTGTATAAACATATACTGGTCACATGTGCTTATTGTAAGACCATTAGTAACCCTGTGGCTACCTAATTGTGTGGGGTAAAAGTTCGCTTCTTTGGTTCGGTTCCGTCAAGAGGAAAGATAATTTAGAAATGATCGTTTCTCTTCATTTGAGGTGTAACATCGCGTGGTTCCCTCATCATTCACCAGAAATTAGCACCATGTTCATACCCTGGGAATAAAAATGGCTGAATATAGAAACAACCACTCACAGAAAATTGAATTCGTTACTTCCCCCTACTCCAGAGCCTTCATTTCCTGTACATAGATGGCTTAACTTTGATTTTATGAACTTGATGGTGTAGAACAGAGGTTCTCGAATTATTATGACATTATACCCCTCTCTCATGGCACAAAGTTCAATGTAACTCCCACCCCCAATGAAAAAGTCCATAAATGATAGGTTTAAACATACGAGGACCTGGATAAATACCAAGGTATTTTTTAATTGATTATAAACCATTCCTTAAAATACACATCGTAAAGAATACGGGACTATAAAATTAAATTAATTTTTATAACATAGCACAAGAAATTTAAGAACTTGTGTTTATATCAAGTATAATACAATGATAAAAAGTAACACATGATGCAGTGTTTCTATGAAAATTTCACAAAATGCTACATTTTAACCTGAATATCAGATTAGTAAGTAATGGTGAAAAAGTTTCGATCTTAATAATTCTGGAATTCAGACTTTGCGAACCATCAAAATTTCAATGGGATGGGTGTGTCCGCATTGCGTGACACTGTTGTCTGATGTGTCGTAGTCCAGGTGAAACTTTCAACGGAAGCGTGGATCCCTATATACATTTAACCTTCTTCCTCATTATATCCTTATTTTAATTTCTCTTCCTTTTTCCCTTAAGGCTGCTCGAGTACCCAACTAAAAGTCTCAGCCCCCAAGGACTCCCAATTGCTTATTTGGAAGACATGAGTTCGATTCCCTGCTTGTGTGCGGATTTTATTCATGGCCTGACAGTTGTTCGCCTAATGGATTCAAATAACCATGTGAACTTATCCGTGATTGAAAATAATAATAATAATAATAATAATAATAATAATAATAATAATTATAAAACTGATTCCGGTTTTCCTTGCAGGCGTTTTGAATTAACGCCATTTCATGCGAGTCATTTTTTTACAGTTGGCTTTACGTCGCACCGAAACAGATAGGTTTTATGGCGACGATAGGATAGGAAAGGCCTAGGGTTGGGAAGGAAGCGGCTGTGGCCTTATTTAGAGTACCTCCCCAGAATTTGCCTGATGTAAAAATGGGAAACCACAGAAAACCATCTTGAAGGCTGCCAACAGTGAGGTTCGAACCTACTATCTCCCGGATGCAAGATCACAGCTATGCGGCCCTAACCGCACGGCCAACTCGCCCCGTGAGAGAAAGTCAATTTATACTTATAAAGATTCACGGTAGCCATTAGGATCTCGGTGCGAAAATGTGGAACGTTTTGAATACAGACCTTCCAGTGTTGTCTATAATGGTATTACTTTGCCAGTCAGACTAACATCCGACTGACATCGGTTTATCGTCTGACTTACGTCTTCAAACTTTCGGCGACGAAGAGGTAGGAGGAAATTGCCCGTCTTCAATTAAAGTATAGCCTGAGTACTTGTTTAGTGGGAAAATGAGGAACGACAGGAAACCATCTTTAGTGCTACATACGACTGGAATTGAACTGATCATCTTTCAAGCACAATTGTGTACAACACGGTCCCGTATTGCGCAGCCAACTCGTCGGCTCAAATCTATTTTAAATTAGTTAATTATGCAGGAATTGTGGCCCTCATTAGACAGTGTGTTTATAATTTTTGTTAGGAAAGTGTATAAATTCAACGGTTCATTGGACTTAAAAGCAACATAATTAGTGTTATTTCTGAAAGTTTTCGTTTAATTCCTGGAATTGTATTTGGTACATTTTGCAACCAGTCTTCCCAACATTTGAACGTATTATGAGACAGAAGTTAACATCACTTACTAAATGAGCTGTATCTTGAAAGAAAAATGATAAAGGAATCTCATACTTCCAGTCTAGAAATATAGCAGGCATAACCTCTCAAGACAGCAAAGTGGCTACAGAAAAAAGCTCCTGTTTCCATTAAGAGTCCTCCGTGGATCATTAGACATGATCAGTGGTACAAGGCGATGGTGACATGGTATGTAATACAAGGAGGCATCTTTAAGGGATAGTCTGGAATGCCACTTTGCCACTCATTTCCTTCTCTTCTCATCCAACCCCACCTTCCCCTCTTTTCCATTTCTTGTGACTCACCCCCTTCTCCAGAAACAAGGCTTGCATTATTAATGGCCCCGTGGGGAGAAGACAGCGCCTGCTAGGATGCAACCATTCATGCACACATTAGTCTCGCTAGGATCTCTGAGTCGTCGACAATATCATCAATATCTCCTGCTTGCTATCTCTATCAACAAGAGGTTCCCCCTTGTATCACACGTGATGTATCACTGTCAAATGTCTTAGCAGTCACACGCACTCGAGGAAAGCATCGGACTAGGGATGTGAAGCAAAAAAAGGAAATCTGTATACATGACTTATTCCGACATAAGAAGTTGTTATCTAAAAACTTCCTTTGGTGAAAAATACATCTGTGATTTCGTTCCAATACTGATTCCATCGTTAAATGTCCATGTTTCGAAAAAAATTATTGAACTAGCGAAAACAATAATTACAAATAAATAAATAAATAAAATTTCTACAAGAACAAAATACGACATTATAACAAAGTAATAAAAATCGGCAGGAATATACGCTTCCGTGTGCCTTATTTTAAATAAAAATGGGACGCTGCAAGAACTCGAAAAGAAAGAAAAGAGGATTCCGGGAAAAATTCTGGGACTGCAGAAGACTACGGATGTTATTCGGAAGAAAAATAGAACTCTACAAGTACACTGAAAATTTCAACGACACAATGCGGAAAACAATGGCTGAAATTCTATGGACACCTAGTAAGAATGGATGATAAACGACTGACCAAGAAGATCTTCAGACACATCATGGGGTTAAAGGCCACTCCCAAGTGGGTAGAAGAGGTCAAGAGTAATTCCGAAGAAGTTGGAATTACACGGCAGATGATCCAAAAATAGAAGAGAGTTCAGAAGAAGAGTCGACAGCCTAAAATTATTTGAAGAAAAATCACTAAATAGAAGACAGAAACGGATCATATCCGAAAAGGGGAGAAAGATGCGAAGCGAAAGGATGAAGAGGATCTGGAAGGAGAAGAGAAGATAGACAAAGAATCCTTAATTTCTATGCGGTACGCAGTTGACCAAATTCGGAAGAAAAATAAATAGGCTAAATAATAATAAGAAGAAAGTGGTTTTGCTGGAAGCTTTTTACGCCTCAGAAACCAGATCCCTTGGAGGTCACTCTAATTTAAAAGCCAGATAGGAAAATTCTCCACAAAATTCATGGTCCCACAAGAAAAAACGGAATGTGGGTTAAAAGGAGAACAGGGGACCTCAAGACTACTTATTAACTGGCAGGTTACTGTATCTGATGCCGTGCGCAAGAGACGCCTGAAATTCTATGGCCAGCGACAGACTCAACAAAATGTTATTTAAAGTCATCAACTCAGAGAAGGTCAAAATAGGCTGGATAGAAGAAACTAAGGTAGCTCTCCAAGAAATGAATATTACGGACGGCATCACAGAAGATCGTGGAGCCTTTAGTACAATGTTAGTCAAGAACAAATTCATGGATAAACTTAAAGCGAAACTTGGTAGGAAGTGGCCCACAAAACGCAAGTTGCAGCACAGTGCATTCGTGAAGAGACTTTGGGAGGATAAGGAGGCGAAAACAATCAGGCCAACGAACAAACGCACTCGTTGAATGGGAATAATGAAGAAATAACTTTTTCCCCGGCATGTTTGCATGTTCTGGCCTTCTTAGGAGAAAATTCATGTATAAAACACATTTTGAAGATTTTGGATTTAATAGCGAATATTTGGACGTTTGTATTGCATAATATGACTTTTTCTCCTTACTTTGGCGCATATATATCATATTAACTTGTATGATAATGCCTCCAATTAACCAAGCACTTTCTTATCTATTGCTTGAGTAAACATTGACGTAAGCCAGAATTCCCTACGTCGATCTCTGTAATTCTTAGGAATAAGACGTCCCAGTTATACATTGCAATAAATTGAAGCGTAAATTGAGCATTACTTATTTTTTCGCCTATGTTAGACGAACAAAGAAAACTTGTATCACACTTCTGTGACTCCGCATTAATGAGATAGGGACTTGCGAACCTTAGTTTTGCACTGATCCCTCACACGTCACACGTCCTTGTTATCGTAGCGGGCAATCATTACCAGTTATTGACTACATTCAAATGTGTGTGCAATCGTCGCACGGAGAAGTAGCTGCAGGAGCTAGAGGTAAGTTCAACAAAGTGATACGTCCAAATCCTTATTGTGAATTCGTCAAGCTTATAGAAGGCGCGTTATGGTGAAAATGCAAGAAACGTACAATTTGACCTGACTTTGTCACAAATATCTTCATTTAAGTATGCACCTGTCACTTCTTGTGACGCAGGAAGATCATTTTCCGTGCTGACAGATAAAAAAAATGAGCTTAAATCAATACAGTTTGGAGAAATTATAGTATTTGTTATACAAAGTTTAAAAAGGAACTGAAATTTGATAGTGCATATTTTTCAGTTTATTATGCATGTTTTTCCATATGATAGTGCATAAATGCATGCATATTTTTAGATTTGATAGTGCATGAAAATCCGGGCTCTATTCATCAGAGACTAATTTGCGGGAACTGCAATACATATTAAAGAAATTGTCCATGATTCTCATTCGTAATTACAGTTCATGGGTGCCCTATTGACCCCTTTCGTTGATATAAGACTAACACCGTACGACGGAACTTGTCATTGTCAGCTAACACTGTTCTGTTATTTCGTGCCTTCTAATTAAATCGCACCTCGTACAGTTGTTTAACGTGAAGCGAATTCGGCTCATTCTGACACCGCACTACGTGAAAATAGAGCCTCCGTGGCTCAGGCGGCAGCACGCCGGCCTATCTCCGCTGGATACCGTGGTTCAAATCCCAGTCACTCCATGTAAGATTTGTGTTGGACCAAGCGGAGGCGGGACAGGTTTTCTCCGGATACTCCGGCTTTCCCTGTCATCATTCATTCCAGTAACAATCTCCATTAACGGCTTCGGCAGCCGGCACATTTCCTATCCTCGCCGCTAGATCGGACTTTCATTCAGTCCATTTCTGACCCGGTCAAATGACTGGAAACAGGATGTGGATTTTCACTACGTGAAAATGAAAAAAATACACGGCCTTTTTCCAGTCATCTTCCGGTTCAGAAATGGGATGTATGAAGAGCCCATCTAACAGCGAGGATAGGAATTATGCCGGCTGCTGAAGCCTGTCCCACTCCTCTGGAGCAATGATTAATAACTGACAGAAGAAATGAAATTATATTGGAAAGTGTTTCTGGAATGAAAGACGACAGGGAAAGCCGTAGTATAACCGGAGAAATTCTGTCCCACTTCCGCTTTGTCCAGCCCAAATCTCACATGGAGTGACACGGATATGAACCACGGAATCTAGCCGTCAGAGGCCGCCGCGCTGCCACCTGAGCCACGGAGGCTCACCCCACTCCGTATAACCGGAAATTATTATTGTTATTATTATCATCATCATCGTCATCGAAATTTACAGTAATTTACAAGTAAGTTTGTAGCATACAAAGCATAACAATGTGAGATCTTCATATTACGCTTGCCCAGTGTTTTGCAATGTCCAGTGCACTTCGAGTTGATTTTAGAAGGTATCCTCTGTGCAAGATTTTGAGTACAGATGGCAATGAAGCATGTGGCTTGTGGTTATTCCTGTCCACATTCACACTTTTTAATCTCATGTACCCACCACCCATTTCTTCAAGTTATCCCTCAGTCTTCCCACACCTGATCGTAGCCTGTTCAAGAACTTCCAAACAAGCCAGCTGTCATCATGTCCAGTTGGTAACTGCTCAGCTGCTGTCATCCATCCGCGGAGGTCAGGGTTCTTCTTCATCGAAACTCAAGCCTGGCCCACTTACAGCCTCTCCCTGTTGGCAGCTACTTCTTTAAACAGGGTGGTGCTATTCCAGCCAGGTAATAGAGCTTGCCTGTCGCAGTAGGCATTAAGCAATCTGTAGTCAGTCCGGTGGTATTTGAAAGAGCTCAAAATCTCTACTCGAGTCGGTAGATATACTGACACGATAATGAACTCCCTCTGGACAAAATCCTGCACCTCGGGTCTCCGATACCAGTAAACGTAGTTTGTAGGTCGTAAAACAAATATTATTATTACCGGAATGTTATTAAAAGTAACTATATTCATTTGATGAAATGTATAATTTTGCACGGAAAATAACTCTACAGTGGTTTTAAGTGACCATATTCCATTAGCTGTCAATTTTCATTCAGTTTGAAACGTTCGAGCTCAAAAATTTCCCCCGTGAGTGTTTGGTTGAATGTGTTTTCTAAATAAGATAGATGAAACTCCTATCAAAGATTCTTGGTCCACGTTAAAGTTCCAAATATAAGTAGAGGCTGAGGTCAAATGAAGTGTTGTACTGTAATGTTTCTAAAAAAGCTTTCACTTTCTATGAGAAAGCACCGTTTCATATTTCACGGCCATTTCGAATATTTCCATTTTCTTGCAATTCTTTTATATATTATACAGGTTTTGTTTGATGATAAGAAGGGCTGACGAACAAGGGATAGGGAAGGAAGTAAGTAAGGGAGGGAAGAATGAAATTACGCGAGTGTCGCATTCCAAGCCCTCTCAGTGTAATACACGGTAGGTCGGCATGATCTCGGCTAATGATCCGCCAACCACACTTAATGGAAACAAGGGCGTTCCCTACAGCCACTTTCTCTCTTGTAAGGTTACACTTGGAATATTTCCACTCGGGAGGTGTGAGAATTTTACGACGGTAATTTGCTTGAGATAGACTTTATAATTCTCCGGACATCATGAGGGACATAAATGCTACATAATTCCGGACTAGTTTCTCGGTCTTGTAACTGAAAGGAGAAATTTCGTGGAAAATTAGTCTTATAACCTAACAGCAGCTCTCGTGTGATTCACTAATAGCAACACTCGCAATGAGTTACAGTTAAACGACAAACGAATATTAACAATGAAATTGACTGTGACACTCACATGTAACAATAATCGAAAATCTGTCAAGATTTCAAGAAAATCCACCGAGTGTTATAGGAGTTATAAGGGTAGATAATACCCGGGTTCTAGACACTTCCACGCGAACGGGTATAAAAGGAGGACCACCTGACCTACGAATTCAGTATCTGTCACTCCGCCGTCTCTGTGACACGGGTGATAGGAGGAGTATTGTGTGTGTCGAACTTCTAGTTGACAGTATTCGAAATCCAAGTATTGGAACTTCGGTATTTTCTCTAAGTGTTGTGTCGGGACTTTATCATATTCTTGAAGTGCCTGATCAGGACTTTGTTATTTTCTGCGAGCATCGTAGTGGAACTTTGTCATATTGACACCTTGGAAGTTTGTAATTTTTTGTGTGTCGTGATTGGACTTTGATATTTTCTTAAAGTGCCATATAGGAACTTCGTTATTTTTCTGACGCGTCTCATTGGAACTTAGTTATTTTCGCCAAGTGACGCGGTAAGACTATTATTTTCTTAAGGTGACATAGTGGAACATTGTCTTCGGAACTTTCTTTTCTTCGAGTGTCGTGTTGGGACTTTAATATTTTGACACATCGGAACTTTATTTTCTACGAGTGTCGTGTTGGAACTTTAATATTTTGACACATCGGAACTTTGTTATTTCTACACATTGGAACTTTGTTATTTTTTTTAAGTGCCACATAGGGACTTAGTTATTCGACGACGATTGAAAAGACTTTGAATTTTCACGAGTGTTGTGTTCCACATGGAACTTACGTTTCGAACTTATTCGAACTTGTATTTTGTGAATCAATTTCTGGAACATTGAAATTTTCCGAGCGTGTAGGATGAACTTGTGCCCTACAAACATAAACTTTCGTGTGAACGATATGACTTGTTTTCCCAAGTGCCTCATTGAATTTACGTCTTGTAAAAACTGTGAAACTTAGGGGACGTTCAACATTACGTTTAATTGTGAAAGATGCAATACTTTCCAAGTGCTACACTGGGACTTGTGTTTTGATTCTTATCCTCATTAAAGACTGTGACAATTCAGAATACGCATGTCGCGTTCCCAGAAAGCCTAGAACTTTCCAGTAGTTTGAGTGAATCCATAATTTATGAAGTCAGACTTTTTCTTTCAAATATCATTTTCCTTAATGGCTATTCACTTCGCCTATTGACGGAACAAGACAGTTTCCGAGTGCTATTTATTCAGTTCATTGCCAATGTGTTTTAAATCTTCAGGAACTATGCATTAAGAACTGTGGTGACTATAATCCTCTAGAACATTCCAATTTAAAGTAAGCTTGCATTATGAACTTGCATTTCTACCAGTACAAAGTCAAAATCATCTTGTTCTTCGAGTGATTATTCCAGAACGTTTTGATTTAATATCTAGAGTGCAGTAACCATAATTAAAAGGTCATATCTGTTCAGACAGTGCCATGAAAGTGTGGAGTGCCATGAAGAAAACTGAAATGTGAATTAAGTCTCAAATCGAACCAGGGAACGTGTGCCAATCTTCGAGACATTCCAGAACGTCAAGACATTCTAGAACCTCGAGACATTCCAGAACCTCGAGACATTCCAGAACTCCTCATCCGAGCAGGTGTGGTTCCTGCCCAGGCGATGTCCAGCGCCATCCCAGGACTCGGAGGTACCAACCAGCTACGACACTTCCAAGCTGCTGTACGGAGGTGATATGAACTTGCTTTTGATGATCAATAAACTCAGTTTATCAAAAGAATGTCTAAAATTGATAACTATACCCCTCTCTGTACCAACTCCAATGATAAAGCCACTCCCTAGGATAAGATCCATGCTCGTTAATTTAATATCAAGCGCCTTAAAGATATGAACACTTTTTACGGGTACATTATCAAACGGAATTTAAAAGTGACTACAAGGCCACTGCTAGGTAAAGGAACACATTTCCTACCAATTTATCTGCACCCCCTCTCTTAATTTTCACTGCAAATTAAGGGAAGTTGAAAACATAATATTATTTTTGTTTGCTTCAGGTCGATGGCGACGATGGGATGGGAAAGGCCTAGGAGTGGGAAGGAAGAGGTCGTGGCCTGAAGTAATGTGCAGCCTCAGCATTTGTATAGTGTAAAAATTAGAAACCACGCAAAACCATCTTCAAGGCTGCCGACAGTCGGATTCAAACCCACTATCTCCCGGAAGCGAGCTCACATCTGCGAGACTCTGACCGCACGGCCAACTCGCCCGATAGCAAATAGTCTAAAATGAGCGATATTAGTATTCAACACACTGTTTTCGTGCTTGCAAGGCTTATTGGTGACAGTCTTAACGTCAGTTGGAATCGCGTACACCATATCTACAGTATAGCGAGACGGGCAAATACATACATACATACATACATACATACATACATACATACATACATACATACATAATTTTTTTGAATGGATCAGATATTTCTCAGTCAATTTCTGGCATCCAAGGGGATACAGTTTTACTCGAAAATAAAATCATCTAAAACTTTAAATCGAACACATAAATAACTCTCAAACTACATAATAGATCTTAAAGTATCAATGGTCTCAATAAGCAATTAGACAAAAATACACTTCACACATAATCAACGACAATACAAATCCTAAAGATAAACATTCAAAAACTATCTGGGCAACGCCGGGTACTACAATTAGTTCACTGTATGTTTTATGCCTTTGTTAGCAAGACCTACAGTGCACTACACAGTTTACACATTATTTTGAGCACCTGCTAGTATCCAGAGTAACCTGGTAGACGTGCTGTCAAGGGATGACTTGACTGTACGAGTGTCTGGAGTCACGCTGTCTACTGTGCGTCCCACAAGTGTTGGAGACCACGTGGCGGAGGAGTCAGACGGCGAGCCCGACGATCAAGGCGGTCCCATAGATGTTCAATTTTGGATTGAGATCTGGGCAGTTTGGGGGGCAAAGGAAAATCTTGTCTTGATCGTCTTCTTTGGGACACGTGCGGAGACTTGTAGCAGTGTAGCCAGACGAATTATTGTGCTGAAAAATTTCATCCTCCCGAGGACAGACAATCATAAGGTACGGATGTACATTGGCCCTTTTAGAACCAAGTCACGGATTTATTTTCATCTTGTATTCCTTCTCCAGGACTGTATTCCTTCCTGTGTCCGTGCCATTGAGCACTTTCTCCAGATCTTTTACAGAGCCAAATCACATAACAATGTATGTATATCATCGGGAAATCTCAGAGTTTTGACCTCTTCTTGGATAGCGATTCCATTTACATATTACTCTTTTATTTCCTTTTCTGCTTCTTCTATATAAACATTGAAAAGGAGCGGGGATAAATTGCAGCCTTGTTTCACTCCTTTATGGATTGCTACTTCTTTTACAAAGCCCTCGATTATTATCACTGCAGACTGATTTTTGTACAGATTATCAATAATTCTACATACTCGGTATCTGATCTCGATCACCTTCAGAATCTTGGTCCAATCAACATTATCCAATTACTTTTCTAGATCTAGGTATGCCATATTCGTGGGCTTGTCTTTCTTAATTCGATCCCCTAAAATAAGAGTGCATAATGAGTATTTATGTGTGTATTACGCATACATGTCGCATACTGGCATTCATTGTTTTCGAATCTCTCGCTGATTAAATGAGCCTTTCTATGGATTTCAGTAGAGTTCTTTACAGCAAGGCACGTCCAGAGCTCGTCAAGTGCATAGTCAGTGCACACTGTCAACATTATCACGAATCCCGGATATGAAGGAGGAAAGGCTATCTTTTTTGGCGGCCTGACTTCCATTAGAGGCAAGAGGGAGGGGTCGAGGGGTTGGGGGCACCATCAATATCAAGGAGCATCTGTATCCCTCACTTCCACACCCCCAGCCCTCCCACCCTCTGCTGTCATCCCTGGGAATTCTCGTGATGTATCACTGTCACATTCAAGTTGTGTAAGTGTAGTGTCAACATGCACCCAGTAGTATTTCGTGAGTACATAAGAATTATAGGGCGTGGCCGAATTTCTCAGCAAATGACTGTAATCACGTTATACTCAAACGGAAATGAAGATGAAATACTTAATGAGAAACCTTTCACAAAATGAGAATTAATCAGGTCTGTTTCCACTTCCAGGTGATACTCCAACAGACGAAGTTAGTGTACGGGGTTGGACAAATAAAACTCACATTGAAAAATCATAGTGCTGAAATTAAGTAGGCTTATCTACCTGATTAAATAGATAATTCATATTTAGCCCTGGCTCTTCGGCCGAATTTTCGGCGTAATCATCTTCCGTTCAGAGGGTTAGGGATTCGATTCCTGGCGGGACCGGGGATTTCAATTACGTATAGTTCATTTCTCAGCTGTGAGACTGGGTGTTCCTGTACATCTCAGTTCACATCAGTTCGTCTACATACAACAATCTAGCCAAGCATAATGGCACAACAGCTGCGGAGGACCATGACCTTCCAAGCGACCGCTGCTCTTGGCGGCTTTTCTTTGCTTTCTAGACCGTAAGATAGCTCCTTAATTGCAATCACTTAAGATGAGTGGAACTCGAATCAGCCCCTGAGATCCAGGTAAATATTCCTGACCTAGCCGAGAATCAACCCCGGGGCCACATTAATGCATACAGCCTTCCACATAATTTTGGCATCAGGAAGGACACACGGTCGTAAAACTGGACTACATTCACACGAAGTGCGGACTCCCATAATCCAGGAAGAAGATTTCTCGTTATCCACCCTCTTCAAGTCTCCTCAGAAAGCTGCCTCAGAAAATCCCAAGCTTGATTCCGGTTGAGGTATTTCATATGTAAAGAGTGGTAAAAAATCTTCGTGTTCATTTTCATTGTTGTTGGCATGCAAAAGATCTTCGGTGCCGCAATCACAATTACTTGATAAAATTAAATTTACACAGTTCCAGGAACAACTACGGTACTCTTATGGTTTTTCGGAAACGCCAAGGTGCTGGAATTTTGTCCAGAAGGAATTCCTTAATGTGCCGGTAAATATACCTAAACGAGGCTGAAGTATTCGAACACCTTCAAATACCACTGCACTGAGCTAGGTTCGAACCCGCCAACTTGAACTGAGAAGGCCTGCATTCTATCGACTGAGCTACCTGCCCAGGCAGTAGAACCCCGCATACACCCCCACCTCTCACCACTGGGTTCCGTGGTTCAAATCCCGGTCAGTCCATGTGAGATATCTGCTGGACAAAGCGGAGGCAGGGCAGGTTTTTCTCCGGGGGTTCCGATTTTCCCTGTCACATTTCATTCCAGCAACACTCCCCAATATATTTTCATTTCATCTGTCATTCATTAATTATCGCCCCACGGGAGTGTTGCAGGCTTCGGCAGTCGGCACAATTCCTATCCTCGCCACTAGGTGGGGGCTTCATTCATTCCATTCCTGACCCGGTCGAATGACTGGAAACAGGCTGTAGATTTTTATTTTCTAGCTCTTTACTGTCTAAAGATCGCGACTCTAATGATGACTCATAGAGAACAGTAATGTAAGTCAACTTTATTGAATTCACGCACCCTTTTTATAAGGATCATTGGAGGAATTTGGGAAAATAACTTGAGCGATGTGGCTGCGAACTCAACAGCTCATATCTTTGTTTTCGTAAGCGTCTCTGTGTTTCCAGACACATCCATCCATTTCTCTTCAGTTACTCAAGCCAACGTGTGCCCCCGAATATAATTTGGAATTAAAATCACTAGTTAAACTTCAGAAAGCAGAGGAAATACAATTACGATTCAGAGTTGTCTTGTAATGAATATAATCTGCAAAATGTTTATGACTAGACAATCTCCACATCTCTCAAAAAGCTAAGGCACATACCTCAGTTGTCACGATATTTGTTATTTCATCGGCACTCATACTCAGTAACACAGAAACAAGAAAAAGGGAATCACAACAATGATATTACTGACTTAGAATCTAGTATAATGTGATTCCTATTTCTACTTTTAGAGCAAAGGGTATCCGGGGTATTCGGTACGTTCTGCAGCCTGGTCTTGTACTTCATACCTTTTCCAGCCAGTTCCTCTTCAAATTTTCCCCTCCAACTGTTCCTACATTTTCCACGCTCTCTCTTTCCTATCGGGTTCCATTCCAGGGCCGACTTTTCAGCTGCTCCACCTTGCTTTATTAAACCATCCATACTTCCTTGTCCTTATTTTCACATGAATGGGTTTTTGGTTGGTTTCCTTCCACAGACTTTCCTTTACGATCACACAAGGCCACCTTACATTGTTGATACGCCTCAGACAGCGATTTACGAACACGTGAAGTTGGTGTGCGATTTGTTTAGTCATCTTCCATGACTCACAGTCGTAAAGGAGAACGGAATTCATGTTGGTATTGCAAGGTTGGATGTTGGTTTTTTTTTTCATGAGAGGTAAATGTCCGTCCCAATATCGTATAGTAAAATGAATGACCTATATCTTTCCGAATTCGATCCTTGACGTCTTTCTCTACACCGCCAGTCTTTGTAATTGTGCTCCCTAGGTAGACAAAACAACTAACTCTTTGCTCTCCATATATGGTGAGCTGGTTGTTTCCGGTAGCATCGATTCTCATCTCTCCTTGTCACGAATACATGACATAATTATATCTCTTACCGGGTGAATTGGCGGTGCGGTTAGGGCGCGCGGCTGTGCGCTTGCATCCGGGAGATAGTGGGTTCAAATTCCACTGTCAGCAGGCCTGGATATGGTTTTCCGTGGTTTCCCATTTTCACACCACGCAAATGCTGGGGATGTACCGTAATTAAGGTCACGGCCGCTTCCTTCTAATTCCTAGGCCTTGCCTATCCCATCGTCATCATAAGACCTATCTGTGTCGGTGCGACGTAAAGCCACTATTTTTCTCTTAATTAAAACATCATTCGTTTAGAGAAAACCTGTGTTATAGTTTCCTTATTTATTTATTTATTTATTTATTTATTTATTTATTTATTTATTTATTTATTTATTTATTTATTTATTTATTTATTTATTTATTTATTTATTTGGGAAACCAAAACAGCGAGAAGCAGAATTACATAGTTCCGCTATGAAAAAATGTACGTAGGTCGAGTCATAAGTCATGGCAACTTTTTTTTCTTCTCTAGAACAGGAGACAACACGGAAAATCTAATATATGCATTTGGAGACGTACGTTATGCACTTGCGTATGATGCCACTAGATGGTGTATGTAAACAACAGTGTGGGTCTAAGCATGTCCCCAAGTTCAGTGATTGAGTGTGGAATTCAACAAGCAGGAGCAGCGATCGTATATTAAAAGTAGGTTCTCAGCAGCAGAAATGCACGCCAATTTCATGCAGAGCTTCGGCAAGCATTATGTGTGCATGTCATGCCCTATAGAACAGTGGCGAGGTGGGTGGAGACGTTCAAACGGTGTAGAGTATCAACTGCCGACTTACCTCGCCCAGGCCGTACACATGCAGCGAGTGGTATTCAGCGCTTGCCCCACCGCTGGCAACGCACAGTGAAAACCTTGGGTGATTATTTCGAAAGTCTGTAACCAGTGGAGACCTGTCCTTTGTACGTACTCTTGTGTATTTGCTGTATATACCATCATAAAACAATGTTTACCAATGGCCTGTGTTCTGTCATTTTCCTACGAGAATCTCCTGATGTCCGAATTTGTCTTCAGGCGCTATGCATAAGTAAATGCCCTATATTTTCAAATGCATATCTTATTTTTCCGTGTCGTCTCCTGTTCGCGAGAAAGAAAATAGTTGGCATGACGTATGAGTCGACCCTCGTATTTACAATGGAGTAACACATATTAAACATAAAAAATAAGTGGAAGAACAATGAGGAAAACACATCTAATGATAAAAATAGAGGAAAAATTAAAAACTAACAAAATAACTGTAGACATACCAAATAACAACAAAACATGAAGACAAAAGAACAACAAGGAAAATTAAAGATTGAACGTAAAACGAAGAGAAGAACTAGCTAGGCGCACTAACGAGGGAAAACATACATGTGTTTCACTCGGATTCGGTTGAAATTTGGTAGGAATATTCGTGGGAGGCAGTAGAATGCTAAGGTGAAAACTGCATGTCCCCAGCGCAAGTTTAAAAGCCAAAATAGAACAAATAAATAGTCGTAAAATTAGAAGTGCCACGGGAGTATCTGGGTGTGGCGGAGAGGTAGGGAGAAGCGAAGCAACGGACGTGAGCAGCGTATAGGCGGGCTGCTCGCTCGAGTCGAATGAATGACCACCCACCCTCCCGGCCACTCTTCTTTACTACACCGCACTTCGCACATACCTCGTATCTTCCCGATTATAAACGTCAAAGCAGATCAAGAGGTGCACATTGATTAGTCGTCCGATGAGACAACGTTCTTACAATGACAGGTAAAATCTGACGTTCTATTGTCATTTTTATGAATGGTGACTGTATATTTACTTCAACCATGTATGGTAATAATTGATTTTTTACACCTAGATACAAAAAACGCCCACTACAGAAGTCATTCAATCCGCGGAATGTAGTAGTGTGCCTTCAGAATTGTTTTGCAGAGTGTGACAAAAAAGACACCCCATTTTCTGAAGATGAAAGGAATTTGGGATTTGAATTATATCGTAAGTAGATCAATGTATTTTTACGAGAAAAACAAGCGTTCACAGGAATTGCGTTCTTGTCTCCGTTTTACAGGTCTAATTGCCAACAGGGTTTTGGATACCGATATGACAGTGGAACTGGATGGCTCATTGGATATGTCAGATGATGACATTGATTTCGAGGAAGGCAATATTGAAACACCGTTATTTGACCTCGTCTCCAAAAATGTTGCTCCTAACCCTGCATCCACAACAACGGCTGAACGATGCCTAATCCCAATAACTTATAAGAAGAAGGTCGTCGAATATTGGCGAAACAAAGGTGGGAAACAGAGGAGTTTCGCATCAGTAAAACACAGGTTTTGTAAATTAAAGTTGCGGCAAGAGCTTTACAGATGGGAGCAACAACTGGAAAACGGTGGCACAATGGGAGAAAAAATAAATTTGTTACGAAGAAGACTCATCACAAGTTCAATGAAAGTAGACAACGAAACAAAATTGTTCACGATATAAATATTAAAAAATGGGCCTTAAAGTACGCTCGTCTAGTTAACTACGACACGTTTCGAGCGTCTCATTCCTGGATAATGAGTTTTAAAAAGAAATTCAAAATTGTATCAAGAAAAATTTGTAAATTCGTATCTAAGAGGTACCAATTTGAACAAGAAGATACTAATTGTAAAGCGACACTGTTTGTTGAAGAAGTGTCGCAATTAATAGAAAGTCACTCCCAGAGTGCGTGTTTAATACTGATCAGTCTGGTTTTCATGAAGAGTTCCATTCTGGCAGGACCCATAATGAACGAGGAGAAAAAGTCGTATTAGCGGAAGAACAATCTATGAATTCACTAACACATAGCTACACAATACAGCCAATAATTTCGGCAGATGAACTACTCCTGCCGAAGTTGCTAGTCGTGTTGAAAGAAAAAGTGGCAAATTTGGTCCTAATATAGAAAAAAAACTATTTACCGCACCAAATGGGTACACTTTGCCTTCAAAGCCTGGAAAACTGACCAAAGAACTTGTACATAAATGATTACGGGATGTTATTGTGAGCTAGTACAGAGTACAGTGTTTTAGTTCTCGATTCCTGGACCGGACAGAAAGAAGAAAATATTTTAAATTCTAAAATTGGGAGTAAGAAAATCATTAATGTTCAAACAATTCCGAAGAGCCACTGGACTTATCCAGCCGTTAGATGTTTTGGTCTTCCGCATTTGGAAGCAATTTATACGTATTTTGTACGATTTAATTTTGTTAAACCCGTTAGACATCAAGGTACATTTAAGGAACAACATTTTAAAAGTGCAATCTTTGACGCACAACTAGTTCTCCTCTCCGCGTTTTCGTAGCATGTGGCAGTACAGTTGGTACAAATGTGGCTATGTTAACAAGAAACCTTCACAATTTGTTAATCCAGTCGATTATTGTTCCAAAGAAGAGCCTTCCTATAAGCAAGGTGATACTAGTGAAAGCGACAGCGCTGTTAGATGTGCATGGTGCACACAGTATTTCTGCCTTGTACACTTTTTTGTAAACAATCATTATTGCACTAATTACAACGAGTAACAAGAACTCGGGCGTGAATTCTTCAAACCTTATTGGCATCGTTGTTCAAACATCGTCCTTTGTACACTTGTTTCATGTGCTGTTTTCATATTTACGTTTTGTACATCTAATCGGGAAGTTAAGGGGAACGCGCTAACAATACGCTGCCTGGCTGCTGGCGCAGCTCGACACAGCCCGGTTGGCTCACGTCCGCTGCTTCGCTCCTCCCTACCTCTCCGCCAATCCCCGATACTCCCGTGGCACTTCTAATTTTACGACTATTTTTTTGTTCTATTTTGGCGTTTAAACTTGCGCTGAGGACATGCAGTTTTCACCTTACCATTCTACTGCCTCCCACGAATATCCCTACCAAATTTCAACCGAATCCGAGTGAAACACATGTATGTGTTCCCTCGTAAGATAAATACAGATATAACACATAAGTAACGGTATAGTACAGTAAAAATTAAATGAATATTACGTTATGTACAAAAGAGGGGACAGCAATACGAAGATAAAAAGGAACATGAAGAAAATTAACTAGGTTAAGTTAAGGAAGAATCGATTAAAGTAGGCATACGAAGAGAAAACGTCCAAGCTCCTGTCAGAAGATAAAGATAAATAAAGTTCCTTGAACGAGACAGAGGAGGGAATACGGAACCTGAAAGGGGTGGATTAATCCTGGTTTTGGAGTTAGTACATGTAGGGAAAAGAAGGATGCAGGCTCAGGAGAACGAAATAAACCGTTAACTGCATTATGTAGTAATCTATGGTCAGCTACTTTCCTGCGACTAGATAACGGGAGAAGGTTTAACTTATCCAGTATCTGATTACTGCTCAAGTTTCTACAATCAGATACTCTGGCTCTAACAATAGCACAGAAGAATGACTGCACGCGGTTAATGTGATGCAGATTAGTGGGTGGAGAGGTAGACCAAATGGGAGACGCGAATTCAATAATCAGTAGGATGCAAGGGCGTGGATAACGGTGATGTCAGAAAATCTATACAACAAACCGAGAAGTGACATTATCTTTGTATATGCTCATATACAGGCTGTATCAGAACTCCACCGACAAAAAAGTCGGTGATGCTATTCATGTTAATTTAAGAACGATGGTACAATCGGTTTGGCGGAGAAAATGTTTCTTTTTGAGAAAATGCGTTTACGTTGTTACTTCCCGGCACGCGACTCAAACTGATGAACTCGCCGTACTTGCTATGCCGGAGAGCCAGCCGCTGCCTGTTACTATGCGTCAGGGGAGAGAAGGAAAGGGAGGGGAAGCGGGAGACAGAAGTAATGTTCGGTGTCATTGCAATACTTTATCGTTTGTTTCTCACAGTCGCTTCACAGCCCAAGTAGGCAGTTCACAGTTTATTCTGCACAAATTGACTGCTACGGGAACACCGTAGAAAGAGAAGATGAACTTGTACCAATAATAGAGGCAGCTTTCTAGGTCGTTCGCGACACACTACACATCCTGAACAGAGTCTAAAACTCACTATTGTACCATCGTGAACTGTGCATCGAAGTAGGACTGGGGCACATTGAACATTCACTGTCATCAAACCATGGGGCGTTTTCTTTCCTTCGTTCAGCATTTCATTCAATTTACAATTCTGTGAATGAAGGAAAACACAATTGTGGAGTGGCAGCGTGTTAATTAATAAAGAACATTACTGCGACCAACAGATGAGAGAAGAAACGATCTGGTGTATTGCTTGACTGACAACTGTGTCGTAATCACAGTGTGTTCTTGTATTGTGTTAGCAGTTACGTCTGTTTAATAAACGAACTGTGAATAGTGCCTGTAAGAGAAAAAGACAATCCGGTGTGAGTCGAGCGAGGATACTTGTGCAATACGCGCGGAGCATTATCTCTGTCTCCAACATATACCCCAATTCCCCTCCCTCTCCTTCACTTCCCTGAAGCAGGGCAGCGGTTTGTGCTCCGTCATACTAAATGCGGCATGTTCGTCAATTTGAATCACGCGCCCGGAAATAAAAAGGTGACATCATTTCCTCAAGAATAAACATTTCCTCCGCCAATCCGTTTACACCATCGTGCGTAATATAACACGAAGATCATTCCTGACTCTCTTATGAGAAAATTAGGAAGTTATAACACAGGCTGTCTCAAAGCAAATAATTTTTAATGAAAAGAGAACCGATGGTAGTTCTAATACCACCTGTATACTATTTAAAAATTTTAAAATATAGAAATAAGAAAACAATTAAGTTGTAATAATACATTAAACTGACGGAATATTTTTCTTCAATTTGTCTAAGTGAAATCATTACAAATGCTTTTTTTCCCTTCAAAACTTGTATTTGGTGAATTCGTCCTCTGTATCCACAGAGTAATGTTGACTGTTGTAATCTTCAGTTTCATCACATTTTCTTGTAGGTTAAGCTGCCGTCTCACCAGCCATCTCACTGTAATGGCCCTCACTGGGGTCTTCATAACCCATTCATACTCATCTTCTCCTTTACGCCACAATAACACCATGATTTTATAAGCATGTCTACGTGCCGCATTCTCAAGATATCATATTTAAAATGCAGGCGAGTGATGAGGTAACATTAGATGCACGCGACAGCAAGGATATTCACTATCACAGTTCTTTGCGTGTAAGACGAGGAAGATGTTGAATATTTTATGAAGGTCATAACATTTCACTTGCTGTAACTTTTCGCTCTCTCTTTCTAATGAGAGATTTGCAAGAAACTTGAGTTTAAAAACCTAGAAAAATTCATATTGTTCACCTAATATTGGCTATCCCCATAATAACCTCTGGCACATTCCTTATTCATTTTAGAGCACTTAAAATTCTGAATACAGTCGTTTCCTCTGCGAAAACCACTATGATCGGGAGATGTTGGGCTCGATCTCCATAATAATCAGCTATGAAGATGGTTCTCCATGGTTCCCCATTTCCTCACCATGTAAATGCTCGGTATGTACCTTCATTAAAGCTATGGTCACTACATTCAGACTCCCAGTTATCCTACCCAGTCTGCCTGCAAAAGCACAACGACACTAATGAAGGGAGTAGGAATCGTGACTCCACACGGAATTTCCGCTTAGAAGCCAAGCGTGACGTCCATCAAGTCCCCAGCAGGTTATGATATTATCTACACTTACTTGTACCTGCCTCTTTACTTCCGTTTTTTCCATTCGACTTTCTAAAATCCTGTTGGATTCTCACCGTGATAGCACAGCTTTACGAGGTACAGGATGTCTTTCAGTTATATACATTTCCATTTATTTAGAAACAACCTCCTTTATTTACAGGCTGCCATTAAAACCAAAGTAAAACATATCAAATGTTATCTACACTGTTATTTTAATGAAAAACTGCCTCTGTGGATCAGTGGTAGAGTTTCGGCTTCCAGATTCCAAGATAGCAAGTTCAAACCCGGCAGAGGTACTTGGATTTCTGAAAGGCGGAAACATGTCCATTTGGCACTCCATGTCGTACGATGTCGCCATACAAAAGCTCTCTGGTGGTACATTCGGTATTTACCCAAGAAAATTCATTAAATCTCAGCCTTATACGCCCGAGGGAGTTTCAGTTTGCTGGTTAAGCCGTCTAGTAGACCTAAATTAAACGGAACGTCGAAATTGACGAGCAGAAAACCAGATGGCGGTCAAATCGAAATGTCTGCACACGGTAACTGAGGCCATGCTCTTGTTAGTATTATTACTATTTCTGAAAGAAAACTCAAAATTATGAAGGAGGTGTGGTGAACAGTATAATTATTGCGGCTTTTCAATGCTGTAGAGGTGGTGTCTCAGGATCTTGATAGATCCTCGGTGGACGAGAGTCACAATTTCGGGGATGAAGTTCATTGGAAACTGGAAGAGCTTCCACGTGGTGACGAAGTGACGAGGTATGCTATTACGAGCTCCCACCATTATCGCTATCATTTCAATTTTCTGAAGGCGGTATTTAGATAAGTAGTAAGGGCTAGTGGGTTTGTGTTTTGTAATCTTTTCTAGATTGACCTCCTATGGCTGATCGCTATGGTACTCGAACTTGACTGTCGGATCTAGGATGAATCCCTGAGAGGTATTGTCTTCAAAGGCTATGATGTCAATTTTCTGCGAACTGCCGTTTACGACCAATTCGTGTATCCCGTCATGTACTTACAAGGCCACTGCTACGGCAAGTAGTTGATTTACAACCAATTTATCTGCATCTCCTTTCCTCTCAAATTTGATCGCGGTTTAAGCGAAGTTAAACATATAGTATTGCCACAACAGTATGCGAGGTTTACGTCTCTTTGTTTACATTCGTGGACTGAAGATTGAAAGAAAAATTTAATATTTTCCTAATAATTTCACATATTTTGGAACATTAAAAAAATGGAAAAACCTTCGAAATATCGGAGTATCTCGTATCAGTATCATAAATATCTCTCTTCCTTTTATAAATCCTTCTTACTACAGGTAACATTGGTAGCTGCGATGTATTTGCCTTCTAAAGGTCATTTTAGCCAATTCTACAAGTGCATTTGCTTCCAATTTTTCAAATTTTCAGGTCATTGACGTTTAAATTATAAGTCTCAGGGGACTGAGTAATTGAAATATCTCGGTGAATGGATAGAACCCAACTTAACAAAAAGTGCATCATTATCCGTGAGAGTCAACAAGTTGGAACTGGCCAATCGACTGACAAAGAACACTTACAACAAAAAGATGCGTGTCACACAACCTGAAACTGAAGCAGTACACGTCATACGACCAGAAGCTCCGTTTGTCATGGAGGTCTTTCACTGAACCGAAGAAGTCTGATGGAAAACTGGAAGTCTGAGGGAGGAGAATTCTCAGGGAGATCTTAGGTCCGGTAGGAAGATGAATAATTCCGTAGACGGCACAATACCGAGCTATACGAACATATAGAGAGGTTTTCTAATTGCGCAAGGAAAAGCAGATTAGCTTTCTATGGCTACTGTAGTAAGACTGTCTCTCAAAATACTGACCATTCACCTTTTCACCTTCTGGCAGAAGATGATGACTCGTACCACTTGATTAACAGAAACTGAGAAGGATATCAAAGATCAGGGATTATCAGATCTTCAAGATAGACGGTCTGTACGACGTACCCTGGAAGAAGTTCACGGATTTCACTCCTCGAGGGAGCCTCGCCGGAGGAGAGGACCGCGCGGGGCCGTCCGACTCCTCCTTCTCGAAATTGTTTTTAACAAAAACATCCTTCCGCAGGTTCACCTACGGAAACCTTGTTACGACTTTTACTTCCTCTAAATAATCAAGTTTGGTCATCTTTCCAGACACATCGGAAACTGCGCGAAGCAGATCCCGCGCACCGGTCCGAAGACCTCACTAAATCATTCAATCGGTAGTAGCGACGGGCGGTGTGTACAAAGGGCAGGGACATAATCAACGCGAGCTTATGACTCGCGCTTACTGGGAATTCCTCGTTCATGGGGAACAATTGCAAGCCCCAATCCCTAGCACGAAGGAGGTTCAACGGGTTGCCCGGTCCTTTCGGACTAGGAGGACACGCTGATTCCTTCAGTGTAGCGCGCGTGCGGCCCAGAACATCTAAGGGCATCACAGACCTGTTATTGCTCAATCTCGTGCGGCTAGAAGCCGCCTGTCCCTCTAAGAAGATGTGTTGTCGCCCGTAGCACGAACGGATACCGGATGCGACTATTTAGCAGGCTAGAGTCTCGTTCGTTATTGGAATTAACCAGACAAATCGCTCCACCAACTAAGAACGGCCATGCACCACCACCCACCGAATCAAGAAAGAGCTCTCAATCTGTCAATCCTTCCGGTGTCCGGGCCTGAAAAACTCCAGAAGGAAGGTACTCCTTCGGCAGCTGAAAGAAAGGAGTTACATTGACAGAAAATGCAACAATACTGGGCAAAGATCAAAGCCCAACGGTTGAGTAAGCGTGGACCAAAGTAGGCCCATTCGAACCAAGAAGTGGAAGAAGAAGAACAACCTGAAAATCGATGTGCGAAAGAAAATATATTGCTACAGTATTTTCGTGTTCAGGATAAGTCTGTTACTACTCGTAGAGAATTCTGTTTCTTATCTGTTCGCGTTGTTCGTCCTGAAAATGATTGAACGAAAAGCAATTTATTCCGTATAATATATCCGCATCAGCTCTATTTACTATGTTTAGGTGAAGCATACTCTCTAAATAACCTACATGTACTGCGGTGTGTAATTTAAAATTTCTGAGTCTGGGACTGGTAAGCAATTGATCATGGATAAAGTTAAGGCACCATTCCAGCATTCAGGACGAGCTTTGTTAGGGGCAAAACGGAGGAGGAGAGCTCTTTTTACTTCTTAACCGTGTAATGTTCTATATATTTGTTCTATCTACCCCTAAACTTGATTAGAATTTAGTCAGAATTTCACAAACCTTTAGATTATTTTTTATAATGACACCAGCTCAAATTTATAAAGTAATCTTCAATAAGGCTTTTATGTGTCCTTTTTACTGTATATACACTGACTGACAGAGCAAATGCAACACCAAGAAGGAGTGGTTCGAAAGGGATGAAAGTTGGGGAAAAAACAGAGACGGCACGGACGAATAATTGATGTTTATTTCAAACCAATATGCAGGTTACACAATGCGCACGGCATCGACTCAGTAGGATGTAGGACCACCGCGAGCGGCGATGCACGCAGAAACACGTCGAGGTATAGAGTCAATAAGATTGCGGATGGTGTCCTGAGGGATGGTTCTCCATTCTCTGTCAACCATTTGCCACAGTTGGTCGTCCGTACGAGGCTGGGGCAGAGTTTACAAACGGCGTCCAATGAGATCCCACACGTGTTCGATTGGTGAGAGATCCGGAGAGCACGCTGGCCACGGAAGCATCGGTACACCTCGTAGAGCCTGTTGGGAGATGCGAGCAGTGTGTGGGCGGGCATTATCCTGCTGAAACAGAGCATTGGGCAGCCCCTGAAGGTACGGGAGTGCCACCGGCCGCAGCACATGCTGCACGTAGCGGTGGGCATTTAACGTGCCTTGAATACGCACTAGAGGTGACGTGGAATCATACGCAATAGCGCCCCAAATCATGATGCCGCGTTGTCTAGCGGTAGGGCGCTCCACAGTTACTGCCGGATTTCACCTTTCTCCACGCCGACGCCACACTCGTCTGCGGTGACTATCACTGACAGAACAGAAGCGTGACTCATCGGAGAACACGACGTTCCGCCATTCCCTCATCCAAGTCGCTCTAGCCCGGCACCATGCCAGGCGTGCACGTCTATGCTGTGGAGTCAATGGTAGTCTTCTGAGCGGACGCCACGCCGGGAGTGCAGGCCTCCTTCAACCAATCGACGGGAAATTGTTCTGGTCGATATTGGAACAGCCAGGGTGTCTTGCACATGCTGAAGAATGGCGGTTGACGTGGCGTGCGGGGCTGCCACCGCTTGGCGGCGGATGCGCCGATCCTCGCGTGCTGACGTCACTCGGGCTGCGCCTGGACCCCTCGCACGTGCCACATCTCCCTGCGCCAACCATCCTCGCCACAGGCGCTGCACCGTGGACACATCCCTATGGGTATCGGCTGCGATTTGACGAAGCGACCAACCTCGTAAAGTCGCCTGTCTGCTGGAAATGCCTCCGTTGACGGCGGCCTGGCATTCTTAGCTATACACGTGTCCTGTGGCACACGACAACACGTTCTACAATGACTGTCGGCTGAGAAATCACGGTACGAAGTGGGCCATTCGCCAACGCCGTTTCCCATTTATCGTTCGCTACGTGCGCAGCACAGCGGCGCACTTCACATCATGAGCATACCTCAGTGACGTCAGTCTACCCTGCAATTGGCATAAAGTTCTGACCACTCCTTCTTGGTGTTGCATTTGCTCTGTCAGTCAGTGTAAATAGTATGTTTAGAGAGGATGATATTTTTGTTGTTTTGATCCTAAATACCACCACTATTTGCAGTATGCCTCAAGAGAACTGCTCGGAGCAGTTACAAATAATTTTGTTTCAAACATTGAATGTACTGTACACAAGCCTCTTGCCGGTACACTGATTCCGAAGGAGACATCACAATAATACAGTATGATAGTGTGACTTTTCACTACCTCACTATTAGTTTGCATGTCACCGACCTCGATAGCTGCCGTCGCTTAAGTGCGGCCAGTATCCAGTAATCGGGAGATAGTGGGTTCGTGCCCCAGTGTCGGCAGCCCTGAATATGGTTTTCCGTAGTTTCCCATTTTCACTCCAGGCAAATGCCGGGGCTGTACCTTAATTAAGGCCACGGCCGCTTCTTTCCAATTCCTAGGCTTTTCCTATCCCATCGTCGCCCTAAGACCTATCTGTGTTGGTGCGACGTAAAGTAAATAGCAAAAAAAGAAAAAAGTTTGCATGTCACAGAAGAAGCCTGCGACTGCTCTAAATCACTTGTACGACACACATATTATATTACTGTTAGCAAAATATCAAGTAATACAAAGTGTAAATGTACTATAATATTTTCATTTTAAATAGGGGTAGATATCTGACATGATCTTTACTATTTCTAGTGAAGTTTTTCATGCCGATTTCAAATATGAAAACCGTTTTGCTCTGCCGTGTCAGGTTGACAAAGTTTTCTTTTTCATGGAAAAGCGTAAATTGATCATTGTTTTCATTGTTTTAATTATTTTTCATACAAAGCCGAACATTTTCATCTGCTCCATTTTTATTGTCAGTGACAGTGGAAGAAGCGACATGTGGTGCGTTTGTAATACATACATACATACATACATACATACATACATACATACATACATACATACATACATACATACATACATACATACATTATCATTATAGACTGTTATGCCTTTCAGCGTTCAGTCTGCAAGTCTCTGTGAATTTACTAAACGTCGCCACAATCCTCGATTTGCAACTAGTGTTGTGGCCTCATTTAGTTCTATACCTCTTATCTTCAAATCGTTAGAAACCGAGTCTAACCATCGTCGTCTTGGTCTACCTCTACTTCTCTTACCCTCCATAGCAGAGTGCATTATTCTCCTAGGTAACCTATCCTCCTCCATTCGCCTCACATGACCCCACCACTGAAGCCGGTTTATGCGTACAGCTTCATCCATCGAGTTCATTCCTAAAATAGCCCTTATCTCCTCATTCCGAGTACCCTCCTGCCATTGTTCCCACCTGTTTGTACCAGCAATCATTCTTGCTACTTTCATGTCTGTTACTTCTAACTTATGAATAAGATATCCTGAGTCCACCCAGCTTTCGCTCCCGTAAAGCAAAGTTGTTCTGAAAACAGACCGATGTAAAATTCATTAAATCCATTTTAATTAGTACTCGATGTAGCAATTAGTGTTTTAGTGAAACTTTTGTCTGCGAGTTGTTTTCCTTGATACAATGATAACCATATGTAAATAGTTGAAGTCGTATATCTCAAGAACGGTGGGTGATAGAGATAAATGGTTAGCGTATTTTGAATCAATATGTTTCAGTTGTCTTAAAACGCGTGTTGGATACCGAGATATCCACCGAAAGGCTTTTTTTTTTTGTTGATCAATGTATTATATCATAATCATATTTAAAAATACTCACAGAAATCAGTTGACGCCATTAAGAGGGAAGTCGGGTAGCTTAAATACTTACCTGAAAAGAAAGGAAAACATCTGTAATAAATGTATATTTACATGAATACATATGTACTATGTATATACATGTATAATTCAGGCTATGAATCTACTAAACAAGAATATTTTTTTTATTTTGCTAGTTGCTTTACATCGCACCGACACAGATAGGACCGAGCTCGATAGCTGCAGTCGCTTAAGTGCGGAGAATATCTAGTATTCGGGAGATAGTAGGTTCGAACCCCACTGTCGGCAGCCCTGAAAATGGTTTTCCGTGGTTTCCCATTTTCACACCAGGCAAATGCTGGGGCTGTACCTTAATTAAGGCCACGGCTGCTTCCTTCCCACTCCTAGGCCTTCCCTGTCCCATCGTCGCCATCAGACCTATCTGTGTCGGTGCGACGTAAAGCAACTAGCAAAAAAAAAAAAAAAAAAAAAAAAAAAAAAAAAAAAAAAAGGAAAAAGACACAGATAGGTCTTATGCCGACCATGGGTCAGGGAAGGGCTAGGAGTGGGAAGGAAGCAGCCGTGGCCTTAATTAAGGCACAGCCCCAGCATTTACCTGGTGTGAAAATGAGAAACCACGGAAAACTATCTTCTGGGCTGCTGACAGTGTGGTTCGAACCTACTATCTCCCGAATACTGGATACTGCCTGCACTTAAGCGACTGCAGCTATCGAGCTCGGTAAGCAAAAAGAAATATATTGTCTTAAGTAAGACGGGAGAAACACCACCTAACACGACTTCGGCTCGTAACATGTCTAAATTTAATAACTATATATTTTTTGTTGTTTTGCCTTACGTCGCACAGAGACAGATAGGTCTGATGGCGACGATGTGATAGGAACGGCCTGGGAATGGGAAGGAAGCGGCCGTGGCCTTCATTAAGGCACAGCCCCAGCATTTGCCTGGTGTGAAAATGGGAAACCATGGAAAACCATCTTCAGGGCTGATGACAGTGGGGTTCGAACCCATTATATCCCGGATGAAATCTTACAGCCGTGCGCCCCTAACCGCACGGCCAACTCACCCGGTAATAACTATATAAAGCAAGAAAATGATCGAGAAACTGCTCCAGCAATCAGATCACCAACAATACCTGTTCACATTACTCTGTGACAATGAAGGTGCATGTAATAATTATTGGGAGGCATAGAAGAGTTTTAATGCGAAAACATGATCTTTGGACACAATTACTTGGCCAATAGGAACCAAACAAGCAGTCATTTTATTCACTCCTATCTCATCCGTCATGTTTTTTCTCATGAACATCAGTCTATAATAAAGTGGTGATTTAATAAACGTATTCGCAAGATTCTTCGTTCCGTTAATTCGAGCAACTCCTGGATGCAGGAAATGTGAAACAAGGAATATGAACATGGTATATGAGCTCACCGGACAAACAATTAGTCAACCCTCGAGAAATCAGTGCAAGCATCATTTAATACTGTGTAACTCCGGCTCTGAACTTGATAGCCGCCTGGATTCGGTCAGAAAGTAAGTTCACATTGTTGTGCACGTACGTCGCATCCAAGGTTAAGCCACTCTCTGAGGGGAAGCGGGTTTCAGCGTTTTACCCGTTGTTTCAACATGTCCAGCAGATTTTCAATGGGGTTCAAGTCAGGTGATTTTGGAGGCCAATCAACATGTAATAGGGTGAGGGAGTGTCCAGGAAACCAGTCACATATGGATCCAACCCGATGAACTTTGATGTTGCCATCTTGAAAAATCGGGGTTTCAATAGCATACTCATCGAGCAAATGTTGACTGAAAGGCAACACCTGATCATCCAGAATGTTTAAATAATAATAATAATAATAATAATAATAATAATAATAATAATAATAATAATAATAATCATAATAATAATTGATTTACGACGCACTAACTACTTTTACGGTTTTCGGAGACGCCCAGGGGCCGGAATTTATTCACGCAGGATTTCATTTACGTGCCATTAAATCTACCGACACGAGGCTGACGTATTTGAACACCTTTATATAACATCGGACTGAGCCAGGATCGATTCTGCCAAGTTCGGGTCAGAAAGCCAGTGCCTCAACCGCCTGAGCCATTCAGCCCGGCAATGTTTAAATAAACATGCGTGTTCATGTTAGCTGGCACCTCAGTGAGCGGGCCCAATCCATGATACAAAAAATGCCCCCAAAATATCACAGACGCACCTCCGCCTTGAACCATACCTTGCTTCATTTGGCCTTCGGTGCACTCGACGAGGTGCGTCATCCGAATACAGGCAAAAAAGTGTTTCGTCACACAATGTTACGTTCTGCCAGTCAGCAACTGTCCACGTTCGATGATTTCTAGCCCTTTGAAGAGGCGGACATTTATGTGCTTGTGTGAGCGATGGTCTCTTGCGAGGTGACCGACTCCAAATGTTTATTGCATACAGTTCCCGTCGCAGTGCTCTCTCGCTAACAGGTTAGGATGGACCTTAATTTACTGACTGTAGCAATTCCTGTTGGGTTTAGAAACGATTTTTATTCACAAGTAGTGAAACGCATCTGCCGTTCCTCTCAGTCAGGATGTTCTTCCGACCACAATTCTGACGTCGTGTTTCGTGGCCACGTGTAGTACACCACTGCTTGTTGACACGCTGAGCAGTCCACTGCGAAACGGCAACAAATCCAGCAACTTCTCACACCGTATGGCCAAGGGCACGGCCAAACACGACTGTCCATTTTTGCCAATCTCTCACATCCTTACATCTATCCATGTTGATGGACACCATCCTCTTGAAACATCAATATCTCACTGGTCACTACTGTCTTATCCTCACTTAGAGGCAGTGCGCGTGCGGTTGAGAACGGGTCTCGTTTGTACAGGCTTACGGATCCATCCGTGGCACTAGGGTAGCTAAATTTTTGTCAGGTCATCTTCTTACGGCTCTGTACCTGCCTACATACACTAGAAATTCACTAATGCGGCTCGCAGTAATACGGCCAATAGCTGTAACATTAAATAATCTGAGATGAGATGAGATTCTATGCTATTATGAATCACCATGAAGAGCTATTAAGCTGTTCTTTGGACGCCAACACTGTTTTAATGATTATGTTTGAAATTTTGCCTTCCATACTAGCCACCAATAACTACCTATACTCATGAAAAGCTTACATAAGGAATTTGTAAGGGAGTAAGCTAGTGTTAGCTATCAAACTGACAGCTGACTTTAACTGGAAACAATTCGCTCAGGAAGGTATAAAGGTTCAGAATTAGTTAAAACGAAGACGGATAATACGATAGAGAAACAATATTTAACTGATCCTGCTGTATTCAACGGTTATTAAATCTAAGAGAAAAATTGCGAATTAGGCCAGATTTGTCCGGCCCCGCGGTGTAGGGGACAACGCGTCCGCTTGTCGACCGGTGGGCCCGGGTTAGTTTCCCAGCCGGGTCGGGGGTTTTTAATTGTAAATGATTAATATCCCTGGCTTGGAGATTGGGTGTTTGTGTCGTCCTTAACGTTCATTTCCTCACATTCACCACTCTACAGTACCGCAATTCCAATTACACGCACGTTCATATCATATGGTGCAAGTAGTGGCAAACGATCTCTAGAGGTCGACACCACGAAATAATATCATTAAGAAAAAAGGCCAGATTATGTCCTTTAAAGAAATCAGTAGCGGCGATTGGGAATTAGGAATGGGAGGGGGCATAAAAATGCTCCTGCTATTTGCTTTACGTCGCACCGACACAGATATGTCTTATGGCGACGATGGGATAGGAAAGGCCTAGGAAGTGGAAGAAAGTGGACGTTGCCTTAATTAAGGTACAGCCCCGGCATTTGCCTGGTGTGAAAATTGGAAACCACGGAAAACCATCTTCAGGGCTGCCTACAGTGGGGCTCAAAACCACTCTCTCCCGAATGCAAGCTCACGGCAGCGCACCCCTAACCGTATGTCCGCTTCGTTCGTTCGTATACCTAAACCTTCCTCAATAATACAACAAAGAAAACCGCACCAAAATTCCTTTAGAGGTCCTCCGGATTAATCTTTACAAATACAGACGGACATATTTGTTTTATGACATGTAAAGTGTTCATCAGGACCTAAATATTCGCAAATTGAGTGTTCCTCACGCCTTATGTTCTTGCAAATAACATATGAATATGTTATATTAAACTATCTCCAGAATTCTGTCCGTGTTCCAAGAGGTTATGACTCTTTACCGAGACTGTACCTCTTCCATAGAGAGCTAACTTGAAGTTGTTTAGAAAAAAAGGAACGCTAAGGAGGGATGGGAAGACGAACATGCATTTCGTGCTGTTGAAGTTCGCTTTATTTGCCATTACTTAAACTTCTATACGCCATGAATACTTTAAAAGCTAAACATAGGCAAAGCCAAACTTACTTACAAATGAGAGATTCATGCAAGCTGTTGCTAATACAGTCCCAATCAGTGCTAAATATACAATATAATTATAAGAGGTTGGAGCCACTGGGTTTAATTTTCTCACATTCTCACATCATATATTCCATCTCCTAAAGTTCCTCCGAACCGACGATTGAAATATTTGATATTGTTTATAATTTAACATTCCATATACCGTATGGGGTTTAGATGCTATAAACCTTACGAATAGAGCGGTTTATAATTATAATAATGATAATAATAATAATTCGGAGGGAATCAGAGGTATTATGTGGTCTTCGGATCGGCCACTGTATAGCAACGCACTCCCACTTACCGAAGGGAGAATTTCCCCCCCCCCCTCCCGTAAACTTGTGGCGGTCATCTTACTGTGGTATACCTGGCCGATCTTTGTTGCACCATCGTAAGTACCATCATCATCCTCATCCTACGCGATGACGAGCAGTCTGCAGACCTCGTCATCCGTTTTATGGGAGATAGTGGCCTATTTTATCGTGTATAAAAGGAGTTTTTTATTTTTTAATTATTATTTTATTGTAGTTATGTCTTATTCTGTTGACTCTGTTCTAGTTAGTCTCCGTGTATTTTAATGAGGCTTTTTACTTTTAATTTGAATGATATATAAGATTTCACTTGAAGGAAATGCCTTATGCTTCTTTTTATCTATTTTTATAATTTTATAAAAAAACTAGTGGGCCCGTGCGCTGCTCCACAGCGTTCCTCATAAACAGGTCAGATAACTCATCTTAATATGCGTGTCGTAGTCATAATGTTTTTCCTGCCCATTTCAATAAATTTATGAACGTTTAATACCGATAATATAATTTATGGATGAATGTGTTTATTTTTAAAGAAGATTCCAAATACCAATTTTAATGTCTGCAACATCTTCAGTTGTACGACCCCGCCCGTATGTGTGTCTTACCCTACAGTTTTCTTTCCCAAACAGTAAGTCATAATATATGTTTACCATACCGATTGACAACGAACTTTGACTTAAATGGCATTCAGAGTGTCACAGTTCATCTCAGCTACCCCAAATACTATGAATTCGTCACTAATATCGTCATTTTCGAATTTTTAAGTTTCACCCCCTTCCTTTAGGGGTGCTAGGGGTTTCTTGCCCCTACAGTAATTTTTCCAGATAAAAGCAGAAATAAGTTTTAAGGAACACATAATATTCACGTACTGTTGGGCAGGCAACCCGCTGATTGGACTTGTCTTGCGGTTTGCTTATCTTCCCCTACTTTATTTTTCACTCCTTCGTTCCGAACTACCAATCAGATTTCGTTAAAACCACTTCATAATCCCTCTCAGATGTAATAAGAACAAACTGTGAAAATTTGAGCGAAATCGGCCCAGTAGTTTTTGAGTCTATTAGCTTTAAACATACCAGCATCCAATTATATATATATGGATGGATAAGAAAATAGGGCATTGAGAATTAGACACACTGATTATTTTGAATTCATTTTTCTTCATAATTTGTTTTAAGTTCTAGTCAGTGCATATATTCTAGAAAATGTAATTATTATTATTACATTTCGTTTCGTCTTATACCGTTAGGGACCACGACTTAGACGTTAGGCCCCTTTAAGCAACAAGCATCAACATCATAATCATCATTAATAATAACAACTAAGACTACATACAGACAAAAGATGTACACCCACAAGTTTTCACCCAAGAATCCAATTACAAGAAACTTGAAACTAAAGAACGCATGGACACAAGAAAGACGACAGGCCCGTAGTGAAAGGATGAGGACGATTTGAGAAAATAAGAATAACAAGGTCAAGATGAAGAATACCACTGGTAGATGATGGTTCCACGTTTTAAAGGCATGTATACATCATAATATTGGTTTTAAATACCATCAAGTGATTGTATGTTTTTTCGGAGACGCTGAGGTGCCGAAATTTTATCCTGCAATAGGTCTTTAGCATGTAGGATTACCTTCTGACACGAGGATGGCAAACCTGAGCACCCTCAGATACCATAAGATTGAGCCTCATTAGAATTCACCAACCAGAGCTCAGAAAGATCGGTTAGTCATTGCCCTTTAGTTATAAATACGTATGTATGTTCAGTCGGTCAGCGATGCCGCTGGAGGGATCCTCAACAGTGATCAGCTGTCATATATGGCCTAGGCATCACTGAAGAGGCGTACTAGGGAGATGAGGAGTGAGGTAGTTTCCCGTTGCTTTCCTCACCGAGCCAGATTTGCTATTACATATCAGTCTGCCAAGCCCACTGAAATGCATACACCAACCGACCCTATGAGCTACATTTTCACACCATTCATAGCAGGGACTGGCTGCATAAGGATTGGCATTACTAGCATCGCTCATACCTGTTACTTTCATATTGTCAAAGACAAGGGTAAGACACAGACAGATCTATGAAAGTAAAAAAATTGCTCTAGCCTATACCAGAAGACATAGTGCACTGTAAACACTACGTCCTGCCAGCAAAGGCACAGTCATAAGTATGCTACGTTTAAACCCGACTGAGGGAGTTGGCATTGGGTAATGTTTCATTGTGGCAATTTAGTGTCGTTGCCATGTTCAAGATTTACTGTGGGATAAAATATAACATTCTTGCATTTATTAAGACCATTAAGACAACGGTTATAGTGAACGTTAAGCGATTATTATTTTTATTATTATTATTATTATTATTATTATTATTATTATTATTATTATTATTATTATTATTATATTATTATTATTATTATTGCGTTCCGGCCTTCTAAGGACCACGTTACAATTTTAATTCTTCCTCCTTAGTTCTTTCCTTTTCTTCCAGTATTCTTTCATTGTTTCACTATGCTTATTTTTCCTGTCTTCAGTCCAGTTCGTGCCTGTTTTCTTTTCCTTCCTCCCTTGGAATCCTTCCATTTGTAAGACTTTCTTCCTAAAAATCTTTCTTTCCAATAATTCTTCTTCTCGTATGTTGTTCCTTTCCAGGTCTTTCTTGACTTCTTGAATCCAGGTGGTAGTTGATTCCTTTTCCCAAAGGTACTTGAAGATTCGTTTAGTTAGTCTATTGTCATCCATTCTGCAAATGTGTCCAAGAAATAGCAATATCCTTTTTCTTATTGTTTCTGATATGTTTTCTATGTTCCGGTAAATTTCATTGTTACTTCTTTATTTCCAAAACTCTGCAATTCATAGAGGACCTAATATTTTCCTTATAATTCTTCTTTCTAATATTTCTAATTTATCGAGCTTGTAGTTCAGTGCTAGACATTCGCTGGCATAAAAAACATTCTGGTTTCACTACTGTGTTGTAGTGCTTTATTTTAAGTTTTCTTGATAAGCACTTTTTGTTATAAGTATTCTTAGTTATACCGTAAGCTCATTCCATTTTTTGTATCCTCTCCTCTATAGCAGAATTTTCTAAACCATTTTCTTGAATTGTCTCACTCAAATATTTAAATTTCTCTACCTTTTCTAATTGACCAACATCCGTTCTAAAAACTTTGGGGCACTTTTTATATTCGTCAAAAATTTTGTTTTCTCGGCAGAAATTCTGAAGCCTGTCATATTGGCTGTCTTTTCAAGAAGATTGACTTGCATTGCTGCATCTGTAAGGCTTTCTGAAAGTATGGCAAAGTCATATGCAAATGCAATATTATTATGATTATGATTATTATTATTATTATTATTATTATTATTATTATTATTATTATTATTATTATCTGCTTTTACATCGCACTGATACAGATAGGTCCAATTGTGACGATAGAAAAGGAAACGGCTAGGAGTGGGAAGGAAGTTACCTTGGCCTTAATAAATAAAGATACAGTTCCAGCATTTGCCTGGTGAAAATAGAAAATCACGGAAAACCATCTTCAGGGCTCCAGACACTTGCGTTCGAACCCTATCTCTCCCAAATGCGACGTAAACAATTTGTAAACAAAAAAAATCAGAAAACTTCAATCATGAGACCTAATCGGTTAAAAGCGACCCACGGACACTTCAGCACTGGAAGAGAAGATTCCGTATACGAACTTGCTAAGTGATTTTAAACTTTCGTCATTATGCAACAGAATATAGATTCTTCATCAAATATTATTGTACACACTAACAGATATTGTGATTGATGCTAGTGAGCACCTTACTTTACTATAACTCTTCTAATCGTTGTGTATCATGTTGAAACTGTAGTTTCACACAAGTAATATCCTCGTTACTAAAATAATACGATATATTATCATTTTGTGGTTAGTCTAAATAAGAGACGAGTCTAAGAGTTTTTGTTAAAAAATTATTTAGAGAATTGTATTACTGTGTAGTCAAATTAATATTTACATTAACTATGCTGCTGCACGCAAGAACCGTACTGAATTCGTTGTATTATTTACAGAGTTTGGCTTCGCTTTCTCTCGTATTTTCGTATTTCTTGTTATTTCTAACAAATTCTTTCCCTAATTATGTACATTTTATTGTATAAAAGTCACTGGTAAATGGAAGATGTCTCTTCTGGTGTTATATTTTTAAGTTTGTTTAGATAAATTACAATCATTTCGTATATAATTACGTAACATTAATATCACAATATCATCCGATCTTATCACTTCGTATTATATTTATGAGATAAGTGAAAGTTTCTCTGAAAACGAGCGAGTCAAGACGGTTAATAAAATATTACAAATACAGTTTTTCGTTTACAGGTTGTGTTTATCTGCTTACTTTCTACCCAGATGGTGAAGGTTTGAACTCCAGTGGATACTTGCGTGGAATTTTCATTTGAAGATTTACTATCGGAAAGACCACAAAAACCACAAAATGAACCAGGTTGGCTCCAGAGACCCCAGAGAAGATACGCTGTAGAACATTCTTCGTCTTTCCTTCTTTCTTAAACCGGGCTGGTTCATACCTCGGACTCAGCGAAGGGCCCTACCTCTACCGCCCCAAGGGCAGTGTCCTGGAGCGTGAGAATTTGTATCAACTGGGGAAGAGGACCAGTACTTCGCCCAGGTGGCCTCACCTGTTATGCTGGACAGGAGCCTTGCGGGGTGATGGGAAGGTCGGAAGTGATAGACAAGGAAGAGGGAAGGAAGCGGCCGTGGCTTGAAGTTAGGTATCATCCTGGCATTTGCCTGGAGGTTAAGTGGGAAACCACCAAAAATCACTTCGACGATGGCCGAGGAGAGAATCGAACACCCCTCTACTCAGTTGACCCACCGAGGCTGTGTGGACGCCGTACCAACCATCGTACCTCTTCGCAAATTTCTTGGCAGAGCCGGGAATCGAACCCGGGCCTACTGAGGTGGCAGCTAACCACTACACCAAAGAGGCGGATTATTATTATTATTATTATTATTATTATTATTATTATTATTATTATTATTATTATTATTATTATTATTGAAGCCCACCTGGTCGTCATCATCGTTAAGGCGTGAAGTCCATATGATCTGACACCGTGGTTAGCCGGTTCGAGTCCCCTCGGTCGAAAAAATTGTTCACCATCAATACGTTGCCCGACAAGGTAGGAGAGGTGGTGGTACACAGTATCTAATCAATAGATTGCGTCCCAGAAGTTTAGATACAAATTCAGCAATGTTCAGATGGAGTGAGGGCATATGACACTGTTGATGGTCATTAGTCCGTCGGATGGGGACGTAAAGCCTTGAGCAGACCCCCTGGTGGGTGCCATTCGACTGGAGTAGGCTATGTGCCGGCACCTGGTTTCACCCTCTCTTTTTCTGCTGTCATATATAAGGTCATCTATTGTATTTCATCTCATTAACACATCGGTTGAGGTTGACATCAGGAAGGGCATCCAGTCGTAAAACTATCTACGAAGATTCATCTCTCTTCATACCCGATCCGGCACAAGGGTTGGACATTTATTATTATTATTATTATTATTATTATTATTATTATTATTATTATTATTATTATTATTATTATTATTATTATTTAAAAGTGCCAAAGATTCGTGTAATGCTCATGTGTTCAGGAGACTTCATGGTATAAGAAATGTCCTATGAAAGAAACGTTCATTATGATACATACCGTCGTTGCCGGGACAAAACCTCCTATGTGATAATATTTTTGGAGATATACTGACCCGCAGGACATACATTATGAAGAGCGAGAATGCTCTGGCAATATTCACACAATATTGCACCTTAGAGAGCCTCCGTGGCTCAGACGGCGGCGCGTCGGCCTCTCACCGCTGGATACCGTGGTTCAAATCCCGGTCGCTCCATGTGAGATTTGTGCTGGACAAAGCGGAGGCGGGACAGGTTTTTCTCCGGGTACTCCGGTTTTCCCTGTCATCTTTTATTCCAGCAACACTCTCCATTCTCATTTCATAGCATCTATCAATCATTAATAAATCACTTTGGGCGTGGCGGCCCCATCGTACTAATAGCCTATATCTGCTTCGTTCATTCCATCCCTGACCCGGTCAATCACTGGAAAACAGGTTGTAGGTTTTCATTTTTATTGCACCTTAGATGACAGAACCTTACCGGCGAAAGTTCCAAGCTAAAATATTTCACATAGGAGGTTTTGTAACGGCAGCGACGGTATACAGTATCTCTTTTTGAGGGATACTTCTGAGTGCCGATCGTTGGAGGTGGTATTCAATCCCGGCCATGCAGGCATAGGAAATAAAACTGATGGACACGATATTTGTTGTCCTGAATTTTAGCAAGCTTATTCGGTAAACAATAAAGCCATTGCCTGTTTTTCTCCATTACACGGATCGATTTGCGCTTCTGCCCGCGGTGGACAGACAAGTGTCTGCAGGTAAGGAATGAGCCTTTCCATAAGTTGATTTACTTATAGAACAACGTTGTCGTGATATGTGATGGCGAGACGGTACGGGGGCGGTTACCACAGCTCTACTAATCCATCACCCGCGATCCAGACTGCGCAAAAGCCTTCAGGAGCTTTACAAAGAAGAGTAAAAAGCAAAGAGGAGGGTGGAGGGAAATTGTGAAGACAAAGATGAGTGGAAGAGGAAGAAGATGTATAAAAGATCTTGACGGCACTACAGAATAGCTATTGTTAAGAACGCCAAGGTGAAGGAAGACACCCCAGTTCTGTAGAACAACGCGAAGACATGACAGTGTAGCGGGAACAATATATATTTCTTAGCGTTCCACACCTGGCGTAGAGTATTGAGTTCCAGGAAGATAACTCACTATTTTCTCATTTGATTTCTCCAATATGGATAGAAGTATAATTAATTCCATGAATCTAGAGTGTCAGGTTAGGGAGGTCAAGTATAAAAATAAAAGAAATTAATTAATAATCTGCTTCTTCGTAAACTTTTCACACTTTCCTGAGGTCGGCATATTATACAGATAGAGCCAAGTTTTACGGCCGCATGCCCTAGCCGACACCATGCCTATGGGGAGGGATGCATTTTATGAATCCTCTTAACAAAAGAAGGAAACATCAAAAACCCTCTGAGGAGGCTAAGCTGGGGATTTTTCGAAGATCGGGCTCATAGTCAGCTGTTGTTTGTTGGGTATTCAGCCCGAAGGCTAGGTGGATCCTCAACAGGTCCACCATTAGCTGTCACAGATGGCCTAGGTGTCGCTGAAGAGGCGTACTAGGGAAACGAGGTGTGAGGTACTTTCCCGTTGCTCTCCTCACTCATAGCCAGCATGAAAAGAACATACATACGAAAGTGTGAGGAATTTTTCATATGCTGGGAATCTTTTAGCAATGCGATGACTGGTAGTTTTCTTACGTCAGTATTCACGCCCGTTACTTTTGCTGTTATGTTCGATTTCCAAAACTTGAATACTGTCATTATCTCGGATAAAGCTCACTTCTGTATTAACCACAGAATTTATTACCTCGGTTTACCAACACGAAGGTTTCGTTCCAATTTTAATTTGAACCTTAAATTTTTCATACTGATGCACACAAAACAAATGACTTCGTGCTGGCGCCACTGTCGAAATGTAAACAAGTTTTTGATTCCATTCGGGGTTTGCAAATGATTTGTCTTAAATTATATCCGCTACTGAGCAGAAACTAAGAAAGAAGCCTAATATGACTTTCCAAGAGAGCGAATTGTTATAGGATTTTGTTGAAGAAATCATCAACATCACAGAAAGTAAGGAAACAGATCACAGTTTACACGTTGTATATTGCACTTAAAAAACCCAAACCGCACGGCACTTAATGCCCTTGAAAGGGCCTTGGCCATCCCAGCGACCGCTGCTCAGCCCGAAGGCCTGCAGATTACGGGGGGGTCGTGTGGTCAGCAAAACACATCCTCTCGGCCGTTATTCTAGGTTTTCGAGACCGGAGACGCAATCTCATCGTTAGATAGCTCCTCAATTCTAATCACGTAGGCTGGATCTCGAACCAGCCCTCAGGTCGAGAGAAAAATCTTTGACCTGGCCGGGAATCGAACCCTGGGCCTCCGGGAGAGAGGCAGGTACGCTACCCCTACACCACGGGGCCGGTCACTAGAGAACAGTAAAAACCTATGAATAATAATAATAATCATATGGCGACAGCTAACGTGTGCAGACATATCAAGTTGACGCCATCTGGCTGTCTGCTCGTGAATTTCGACGTTCCGTTTTACTCTAGGCCCACTAGATGGCAGACTGAGTAAATCGAAACTCTCTTGGGCGTCTATGGCTGTGATTTATTGATAAACACCAAATGTGTCACCAGAGATCTTTTACATGCCGACATCCTACGACATGGAGTGTCGAATGGACTTTTTTCCGCCCTTCAAAAATACGACTACCTCTGCCGCGTTTGAACCCGCTATCTTGGGATATGGAGGACGACGCTCTACCACTGATCCACAGAGGCAGCTTAGTCAAAATCTATGGTGACGGCATCATGAGATTTAGACCTCAAAGGCATGAAGAGGAGTGAGGTAGTTTGCCATTGTTTTCCTCACTGAGCCAGAAAGGGCTTTGCCGCACGACTGATCCGATGTAACATGTTTCGTGACGGTCCAGCGCACTAGACGTTCTCTAAATGTTATTGCTCAGCACTACACACACATCCCTCAGTAGCTTCCGGATTGTTAGGACCATAAATGACACAGATTTCAATGGAAACTACAGTTGGTTGCTGGGATCATCGGTCGCGCAGAAAGATGAACAGTTGATGACCAGCACGCCGTATGCTCGCTGTTTCCAAGCTGCGTCTCTCGTGGATTAAGTGGTATCCGAATTGAATCCCCGCATTGTCTTTGAACGTTGGGCGGAAATATTATTTCCACCATTCCGACCTCTACCTGGATGTCATAGAACATAAAAGTCATCAACACAAGATCAGTATGTAAAATATAACTGGGAAGGAAGTGTATCAAGAAAATAACGCGTGAAATAAGCATGGTATACACTGACTGAGCAAACGTCATGGGATACCGTAACACTGATGCGCAGGTGTGTTGTCTGCGCACCACACGCCCCTTGTGCCAGCGGCAGTTGTATAGGAGACCTTGTGAGCAGTGGCTGTGCATGTGACAGGTGTAACATGGAACGTCGTCGTGAGCTGACACCGTTCGAACGGGGTATGGTGGTCGGTGCTCGACGGATGGGAAATGCGATTTCGGAAGTCGTGCGGGAATTCGGCTTCACACGATCAACCGTGTCAAGGGTGTATCGTGAATGGTTGAATACGGGTGTCACCGTCCACAAGAGACGAACGACCGGCCGTCCAGCCATCCTCGATGACCGTGACCGGCGACGTCTGAGACGGATTGTCAATAGTGACAGACGGGCAACCGCGCAACAAATCAACACAGGCCATGCTAGACACGTCACCCAGTGGACAATCCGTAGGAACATGGCTTCTATGGGGTATGGGAGCCGGCGCCGCACACGGGTGCTACTGTTAACCCAACGCCATCGGGCACAACGACGCGCATTTGTCGCCAGTCACCAGGGATAGACAATGGAACAATGGCGTAACGTGATATGGTCGGACGAATCACGATTTCAACTGCACCATGCCGATGGGAGGTACCGTGTATCGCACAGACCACATGAAGCGATGGATCCCGCCTGCCTCGAAGGTGTGGTCCAGGGCACTGGTGTCTCTGTTATGGTCTGGGGTGCATTTTCCTGGTATGGAATGGGCCCCCCAGTTGTTCTGGAAGATACTTTGAATGGTACGCGGTATGTTGAGCTGCTCGGAGACCATCTCCACTCATTTTTGGCCTTCCAGCGCCCAGACGGTTCTGCGGTGTTTCAAGATGATAACGCGCCGCCACATCGCTCCCTCAACGCCCGGGAATGGTTTCAGGAACATGCAGAGGAGGTCCAACGACTGCCATGGCCACCCAGGAGCTCCGATATGAACCCTATCGAGCATATCTGCTACGTCCTGGAACGCAGGCTCCGTGCCATGGATCCTGCACCCACGAACAGACTAACATTGGCGCCGCTCTGCAAACGATCTGGTGTCAGCTGCGTCCAGAGTACTACCAGGGACTTGTCGACTCACTTCCACGGCGTCTCACTGCAGAGGAGGCACCACATGCTATTAGGTGACTATCCCATGACATTTGCTAAGTTAGTGTAGATAACTTCACAAAATAAGAATTAGAAAACCTGAGAAATTGCGATACTACACGCTATGACAATACACAATAACGAAAATTGCTAGAAGTTTCTATCACCTGAATAGTGCAATGTTTATTTCAACTGACAGTTGCAACTTTCTATTTTTAATAGTGATGATCACCAGAAAGCCATACATTTTTAACCATTCCAACAACGTACGAACAGTGGTAAGTCCGAGGAAAATTTAGTAACTCCACAATATTGAATGAATGCGAAGAGGCGTTCCTTACAACCTGGGAATCAATTCGGATATGCCCTTCGTTAGAAGCCAGGAATCAGTTCAGCCGTTAGGGAATTAATTTGGATGCGGCCTGTACGTTTTGGTAACAGCGTGGTACTGCCCAAATGGAAAAAAGAGTTTCGGGAAACTGCTCAGCTTCACAAACTTCACAAGTCATAGTTTTTCAAATTTTATTTGAATCATGAGTTCCATCTGTTTATTTAATTCTAGTGAGATTACATCATAGTTCGTAACCTTCACATCCTCATCGTATAGGAGTTTTGGATTCACCACACTGTAAATGTCAGTATAAGACAGACGGCGAACGTCAAGAGCTTACTGACAAAGCTTTCTACTGACTGACTGGTGATGGAAGGGGGAACAGCGATTGTGTATATGTGTAGTGGACGAGTCCGTTGAAAGATACAGGAAACAAGGAAGCTCTATACCGCGAAAGTATTCCGAGAGAATAAACAGTGTATGCGGCCGGTCTAAACGGCGTGGTGCGACCCGTCGTGAGTTAAATTATACTAGTTATGTATTGTTAAAGGTATGAGTTTTAAGTACTTTTTCCTGCCCATTCACATCCTTGTACATCTCTTCTTGGGTGCTGTATCTGTTGTTCATAGATGATGACCGAATATTGTTCAAATGAAGATCGAACCGAGTGTAAGTTACACTGACACTAGGTGGTAGACTAGCGCAGGCCAGTCCACCTCTTACCACAGTGGTTGTGGCACTACGGTTTTGCTACCACCCCAAGCAGTGGCGAACCAAATCTCTACCTGATATGTACAGTACTTCCACCTTCCACCGGAGCACGTCTCCGAGTGAGACAGACTCACGTGCAGTGATTCCTGACTGTAGTCGTATTGTCTAAATAAAAAGAGTACGAAGAGAGGATTGCCCATTCATTTTCTTCATGAATGGGCAAAAGGTATTCAAGTTGAAACACACCCTGAGGGAGCGGCAATCGTTCTAGGGAAGGTAATGATCTCGTTGCGCAACACAAGAAAGGTCATATTTATCTGGTGAGCCTCACTCGATTGAAAGCCAACAATATTATGACCTCATTAAGATTTACAATTTGAAACAATCGGTAACTTACAACAGTGCCAGCGATAAACGAAAGGAGTTGATCGCAAAATTAAAATCGGCGTTTGAAAGTTTCCAAGAGGTAAACATCACTTCTTTAAAAGTCAGCTGTTGCTTGGTTTAAGAGAATAGGAAATTATTATTATTATTATTTCAAGTTTGTTTAGTACTTCTTGTCCATTGTAGTAGCCCGCCAGTCACTCATCATGGCTAAATTGTAAGCGTGCTAAAGAAAGAATCCCTAAGTCCCGGGTTCGATTTCCGACTGGTTCGGGTATTTTAATATTCACTGGTTAATTCCAATGGCTCGGGGAATGGGAGTGTATGCCGTCTTCACCATTAGAATTCTTCGTAGGTACGGCACCATCCTCATAATAATAATAATAATAATAATAATAATAATAATAATAATAATAATAATAATAATAATAATAATAATAATAATGTTTTCCGTTTTCCTCGCTCACCGGGGATCTGTGTCGCATATGGCGACTTTGACCTGTTTTACGACCGGATGCCCTTTCTGACTCTAGTCCTTCGTTAAACGATACATTAGTTATTGTGTGTTCCTGTGTTAATAGTGTGGTGGTGGTGGTGGTGGTGGTGGTGGTGGTGGTGGTGGTGGTGGTGGTGGTGATGTAAGTGATGGTGATTTTTTTGTACAACTAATAAACGATCCTCTCTCAACACTAATCAGACATGACAATAAAAGCTGCCCCACATTCCGAAAAATGAAGGTTTCGGTTAAAGAAAGTGAATAGCCACGAAGGGTATTGGAATGAAAGAATCCCCCCTACCTCGGATACCTCATACAGTCGGAGTGAAAAGAGAGCAAGTGTTGACCAAGAGACGACAGACAAGATATTTGTAATTGAGAAGTATGGCAGAAGTATATGTAAGCAAGGTGAGACTTAGCTGTCCAATCCGTGGTCGCAAACCCAGGCTCCGCTTCCCTCATAAACCATCACTTACGACAGGCAGGAGCGTAATAGGTGTAATTATTCCGCTTCGGGAATCAAAATAGGGTCCTTGCAAACCGAAAAATATCAAAAAAATAATTACAGCCACTATTCATGAATTTTCTGAAATGTTTACGTCAGGAAGCTCCAGTGAACTAATGCCTCCTCACTAACATTTTCAAGATTAATCAATATAAACCGGATTTTTATCTAATATTAAAGTGATATATCACTGAGATATAGAATATTTCATAAAATATGTTATAGTATTAATGCACAAAATTTACACATGCGTGCGTATATTCCTTTTATTACGACTTATGATTATGATATGCTGTTTTTATAAGTTGCTTTACGTCGCAGATTAGTGCTATTGTGTGTAGTTAAGGCACTCGGATCTACTGTATCTCACGGACAAGGTAAGGTAAGGTAAGGTAAGGTAAGGTAAGGTAAGGTAAGGGTGTATTCTGCCCAGAGGCAGGTCCGAACCTCCGCAGAGGTGTGCCTAAGCCGGAATTTACGTACGGTAGGGTGGCCAGTTCCTTTCCGCTCCACCATTCCCTTACCCCCATCCAAATCATGACCACGCACAATGTTGCTTAACTTCGGAGATTCCACGGGATCCGGCGTTTCAGCACGGCTACGGTAGTTGACCCACGTTCAAAGGGTTAGAAGATAAAATTTTAAATGAATTTTCAAGCCATTTAAATATATCTTATATGAGATGAAATTCATCAATTAGTTTACTGTAAACAGGCTGAGTGTCTCAGAGGGTAGAGCGCTGGCCCTCTGACCCTAACTTGGCAGGTTCGATCCTCGTTCAGACCGGTGGTATTTGAAAGTGCTCATATACGTCAGGCGGCCCCGTGGTGTAGGGGTAGAGTGCCTGCCTCTTACCCGGAGGCCCCGGGTTCGATTTATGGCCAGGTCAGGATTTTTACCAGGACCTGAGGGCTGGTTCGAGGTCCACTCAGCCTAGGTGATTGGAATTGAGGAGCTATCTGACGGTGAGATAGCGGCCCCGGACTAGAAAGCCAAGAATAAAGGCCGAGAGGATTCGTCGTGCTGACCACACGACACCTCGTAATCTGCAGGCCTTCGGGATGAGCATCGGTCGCTTGAAAGGCCAAGGCCCTTCAAGAGCTGTAGTGCCATGCGGTTTTTTTTCATATGCGTCAGCCTCGTGTCGGTAGATTTACTGGCTCTCAGAAGAACAGATGTGGGATGCACCTCGGCGTCCCCGAAAACCGTAAAAGTAGTTAGTGGGACGTAAATCCAATAATATTATTATTATACTATGGTCGGAAAAGAAGGAGCTCACACGATTTTTTTTAATAATTACATAGATATGTTCAAAAATGTTACATTTTTCACATCATAGCCAACGACCGTAACCGGGTTGAAACACCAGATCCCGTGAGATCTCTGAAGTTAAGCAACATTGGGCGTGGTCAATATTTGGATGGTTTGCCACACGCTGTTGTGGGGGGGGGGGGTTAAGGGAATGGAGGAGCAGAAAGGAACTGGCCACACTACCGTACGTAAACTCCGGCTCATGCACACCTCTGCGGAGGTTCGGACCAGCATTCGGGCTGAATACACCCTTACCTACTTTCACATTATATGTAAAAATATGTAATATTACTTTTTCTTTTTATACAATTTGCTTTACGTTGCACCGACACAGATAGGTCATATGGCGACGATGGGATAGGAAAGGGATAGGAGTGGGAAGGAAGCGGCTGTGGCCTTCATTAAGGTACAGCCCCCAGCATTTTCCTGGTGTGACAATGGGAAACCACGGAAAACCATCTTCAGGGCTGCCGACAGAAGTATTCAGACACACTATCTCCTGGATGCAAGCTCACAGCTGCGCGCCCCTAACCGCACGGCCATGTCGCCCGGCACAAATAAAGGAAAGTAATATCTAATTTCATAAGAATCCGGGCCCCTATTAATTAGTATTCCCGCGGTATAGGCAAAACACCTAGGTATGACCACACATTAAGGAAGCTATAGAGTTTATGAATGTTGTGATATATAGTACATTTCCACGGTCTGCAATGGCGAGCTCTGTTGTGGGACTGACCACAGGCTCTTTATCACCCCGTGATTTACAACGCGACTCGAGCGACATTCGTTACACCAAACACACGTAGATAGCCCGCCTGCAGGAAGCGGCGAATTAAGGCAATTGAGGTACGATAAAACCCTTTTACTGGGAGCCGAATTAACAGTATATTTGCGCTGTCCGCGAATTCTAAATTTATTCTCCTTTCAAGCGAGTTCCTAGTTAAGCAAGGGGGTTTCTAACAAATTACTTAAATCAGGTAGACATTATTTTAAATTGTCACGAGAGTGAAGTATATTGAAGGAGATCAGAATTAATGGAGTAAACAGTGTTTCCTTCAAGACAAGCGTAATTCAATTCACGAAGATTTACTATCACTAGAATAAATTGTTACGCATTGGAGAATGTTTCGTCCAGTCTCCACACCTGTTCTGCGTAAAGAGTTGCATAAATATTAGGGGCACAGCCTTTTCTTCTATGTCCAAAACCCGTTGTCAACAATAATCTTACAATGATTGACTAGAGTTGTTAGTTAAAATTCCTCCTATTACCGTCCATCTGCCTATAGGACTTAGCTATAGGCAAGACTAGCGTTGTCAGAAATGGTCACTGGTGGCTTCTACTTCCATTTTGTCCCGAGCGTGTTCCCGTACTTGTTAGTGCCCAGTCCTCTCTCTCCCAGTTAGTTGCAAAACTACAGTGAGTAGAGACTGATATCATGTGATTAATGGCTGCATGTTTCGATATCATGCAGTAAAGTGCATATGACTTGCTTCTGATTATTGCTGTAATAGTAATAATTATAATAATAATAATGAAAATGAAATTTGAACGACGAAAAAAGAGAAAAATGGAGATAAGAGACATAGGGGTAATCATAAGAGAAAAGAAAAGGATCAATAAAGAGAGATAGAATAGAACTTCCGAACTGCAACATGAGAGGATTCTGCAAGACATTATAAAACAGAATCATGCGATACTAAACACCAAATCTATGCCTGAGGAAAAATACGGAAAACTGACACGGAGCAACTGCGAGACAATTGCTAAGTACTGAGTTGTTCTGAATCCATAAAAAGCAGTGGCGTGCACTGAACTCTATCTACGCTGGGGCAAAAAGAATTGTATTTGTACCGGGCGGTACACCCCTACGCCGCAGTTTTAAATCTTGCGCCAATAAATCCTCCTCTACAGGAGAAACTCTGAACTTAAAAAAAAAATGGATCAACTCATAAGTTTCTCAGAAGATGTCACTACCGTAAATTTTGTGATTACGAAGTTGTCAATACTGTGTGGATTTCAACTTGTTTTGTTTTCCATTGATCAAGAAGTGTGGACATTCTCTTATAGATGTCTATACTAAAAACTATGACCATGCACCCTGGTGCGAAGTGAAGGAACTTTTTTGAAGAAAGTTTGTATTCATAAGTTTTCTCTTTACTAAATTTCGTTCATTCCTTTGTGGGTTGGCAATATTAATCTTTTCTTTTCTTTCCGCCAGTTTTGAATTGAGCCAATCCAGATTTTCTGTAATTAATTTTTGACCAATCATGTCCTTCTCCTTCGTTTTTGAGTGTACTGTCTACACTGACCAATAAAATTGAGTGGGTGTGACTGTTTTATTCATGAAAGGTCTCGAATTTTCCCCGAGGGTATAAAAACTGCAGATTTTCTTGTCTCTCGGCCACTTCATGAACTTATAACCTAGTGTATGGACATGTAGCAGGAGGGGGGAAGCGCCTCTTTCATCAGGCAGCAGCTCTTCAATAAGGTAATGGCCATTTAACTTTATTTCTTGCTAGCTCAGCAGTTTAATCCTCGGGAAAGGTCCGAATCCCCTTTACAATGTAAACTATCTTTCCGAGATGTAAATTTTCTTTGCCGTTTGATGTAAAAACTTCATTAAAATCTGTAACTGCAATTCGGGGATAGAGAGTGCTTTACCCTCTCGAGCTCCCCTTCATATTTATTGGAGGTGACTACGTTTTGTAACTGGTTTCCTTCCTTTATTTAATGTCTTAAAACTTTCTTATACGAGTCACCTCCATAGTTTGGGAATAGCCGGTGTTTCATCGGCCTAGTGCCTCTTAGGTTTTAAGAAGTTTCATATAGGAGTGCAAGTACACGCCTCCATTCATCTTTGTATTTTGGGCCATTTATTTAACCTGTTCTTTCCTGCTAAGGCCCAGTAGGTTGGGTACTTGATACCCCTGTTTCCTTGTAAGTGTGCCTTGTTTGTTGGCATGTTGTTATTTGTTAAACTTTGAAATCCTATGTGAAAATTGTTAAGTGTTGCTATTTTCGAAAATATAACCTTTAATGAAATTTTAATTCATATCTCGGCTTTGTAGTTAGACCCATTCACCCCGGCACCTTCTTTCACCTCTGCTAATCCACCAAACCACGGTAACAGTATTTACATTTTTTGATCCACTAGAACAGGTTCTAGTTCTCTTTCAAGATTTTTGCAAACTTTTCAAGACTTCTTAAGTATTACAAGCAATTTGACAAGTAAACTTGAGAAGTATGGAAAAATTCCCGTGAAGTCTTTTGAAGTCTTCAATTTGACAAAAAAAAAAGGAATCGTTCACAACATGTTTTAAGGGAGGCATGGGATACCGGGATATATTCCACCTAATTTACCGACAGGATGCCGTGCTGGGGACAGTTAAACACGATACTCATTCTCGTTCAACTTTAAATAATAATAATGTTATTTGTTTTACGTCCCACTAACCACTTTTTAAGGTCTTCGGAGACGCCGAGGTGCCGGAATTTAGTCCCGCAGGAGTTCTTTTACGTGCCAGTAAATCTACCGACACGGGGCTGTCGTATTTGAGCACCTTCAAATACCACCGGACTGAGCCAGGATCGAACCTGCCAAGTTGGGGTTAGAAGGCCAGCGCCTTAACCGTCTGAGCCACTCAGCCCGGCGTTCAACTTTAATATAATAGTTAACAAACTGGAATAATGTACTGTACCATGCAATACTTGTCGGTTTACTATCCTCGCTATCACCGCGCTAGTCAACCTACCTGAGTTTTGTCATACAAGAAACGTTTTATAAGTACACAACTAGGACACATAATAAGCCCCACTGTAAAGAAAGAATAGATAAAATAATAAATAAATAATTAAATGAACAATAAACATGAACTGGCCTTCCAACTAACAAAAGATACATACAACAAGAAGTCGTTTTCAATGGGGTCCAAAATCGAATATTATAAAACAGTAATTAAGCCCGAGGCAATACACGCATCAGAAACACTGAACATGACTTTCGAGGACCAGATGGAGAAACTCGAGTTAAAAGAAAGGAACATTTTAAGAAAGTTCATAAGACGAAAATTTCAAGTCAATAAGATAACATACATCAAGAATGAAACGCTCTACAAGAAAATTGAAAACTCTCCGATACTGTGCGTAAAAGAACGATCAATTTCTACGATCAACTTCTCGGAATGAACTCGAATAGACTAACCAAACAAATCTTTGATTTCTTCCATAACCGAAAAACAAAAACCAACCGGTGTAAAGAAACTAAAAAAGACCTAGTAGATTAAAAAAATTACAGAAAATTCACTATTCGATCGAGCAGATAAAGTAATAACTAAAAACGAAACTCTAAATTAAAAGCCGAGCCTATTATTTGGGATGACGAGAGAAAAGGAAGATAAGCAAGAATGAAGACATAATGGGGACTAAGGAAAGAACAACATACAAAGAAGTGATTGATTCAACGTACGCCAATGAGTGGTGAAACAAAAGGAGAAGAAGAAAGATGCTAACGAAGTAACTTTTATTTTATTTTAATTGGAATAAAACTGAGAAAATAATAAATGTGGTTTTGATGCAATTCAGTCATTTGATTGGTGGATGACATTGAAAAATGTGAGAAAAATCCACAGTTCTAGCCCTTCAGGCAAGCAACTCAGTGTTAAAAACATCTTAGGAATATGACCTACGAATTTTAGGTGAAGAAAATTTAAAAAAGTATGATAATATATTCTTCATTTTTTCTAAAAATTACGATCCTTTTCTTAATAATCCGGTCTATTAGATTATCAGTTTGTCTTTTTCATCCATTATGAGTGCTAATGTGAGTCAATACAGAGTTTCATTTAAGCCATTCGGCGTGGAACATTTTCAAACAATTAAAAATCGCCTGGGGGTATTGAATGAAGGAACACATTACAAAAAGAATTACGTAAATAAGTTAATTTGGATAAGATCTGAAAAAAAAATAAAACGCGTAAAGAAACAAGCGACTTTAAGCTGTTTTTCCGGAACTGCATTTAGGCCGGAAGTGATTTTCGAAATTTGTTTCTTAGTGTTTTAATTTGCTTTACGTCACACCGATAGAGATAGGTTTTGTGGCAAAGATGGGATAGGAAATGCCTAGGGGTGGAAATGAAGCATCCATGGTCTGAATTAAGGTACAACCCAGCATTTGCCTGGTGTGAAAGTAGGAAAACACAAAAAAACCATCTTCAGGGCTGCCCACAGTGGAGTTCAAACCCACTATCTCCCGCATGGAAGCTCAGTGTTGCGCGCCCCTAACCACCCGGTCAACTCGCCCGGTTTTCTTAGTTTGATAGAGATATCCAATACTCACACTTTGAAACCATTCAGAGCCCTTTAATCTTTCAACTTTCGGCACAATTGAGGAAATTGCTTAATTTTACTTTTTTGCAGTAGTATTAAGAAATATTTTCAACATTAAATGGAATAAATTATAAATAAAAGCAGAATAAAGAGGCTAATGAGGTAATATTTATTTTAATAAGAATAAAATCGAGGAAGTAGCAAATGTGGTTTTGAAGCAATTCAGTCATCTTTCTGGGGAATGACATACCAAAATGCGGGAACTAAAACAGTTTCAGTGAGTTCACTCTTGGAATGGGACCTCTTGTCTTTCTAGCCTTATTGATGGTATTCATAACAGGCAGTGTGCTTAGCTAACCTCATCTCCTCTTCTTGGCAATACGTGTTCAATAGATGAACTTTATCAATAAAGGCCGAATTTTTATGCAGTAACATGTTAGATTGCAAACTAATTTGGTTAGTAGGAAGTGTCGGCCACCCGCTCTTCCATAATGTAGCAAGAGTAACATACATTATAGGGGTTCTGATGGACCGTACCCCTAAAATGTATGCAAACCCCAAAGCATAATCGTTGTGAAGATAGACTATACTTGCTACTCGCTTCAGTAAGTTTGCATTCTAACCTATTAATGCATAAAAATCCGGACTCTATATTATCAATGAGACTGCAGTATCAATGGATCTTTCTGGTAATTTCTCTGAAGTGCTTCATCTTTGACCTCGCCGACTGCAGATAAAAGAAGGAAGTAGTTCAATGGATATTGAACTCTTAAAGAAAGAATGTAGTCATGAATTTCTAGTACGAGGAAGAGAAAGGGAGTGAGTGATATGGGAAGGCCTTACAAAAGAAGAGCTGTCCATCCGTGACCTAGTGGATGTGACAAACGGGGAAGAGCTTATTGCTTCGGCTTTCATAGCACAAAGTCGTGTCTGTGTGTGTCTACTCCTTTCAACACTTTTCTCTACCTGGACACACCGATATGGGAACCTTTAAAAGAGGAGGAAAGTCTGCACACCGACTTTGAAATTCAAAGTAGTTTTCAGACAGAACGCTCGATGCCTGTCTCTCTATGGAAGAGAGTTAATATTTAAAAGATCGGAGGTTGAATCGCAAAGTAAGCGAGCGATTGTCATGTCTCTCTTTCACCTCCCATCTACTGTAGAAAGCCCGTCAGGCTGGATGCAGAACACACACTTGTAACACGAGGTTTTATAACCGGGAGGAGAATAAGGAATTGAGAGCTTATTTTTTTTGGGTTTCACTCCATTCCGAATTGGTAAAACCTCTCTCAAGTTGCAAGGGTGCATTTTACTGGAAGGATACCTAAATAGCTTACTCATTGTCTTTTCGGGACATTTTCTACATTGTTGTTGATTTCACTACTAAAATATTCAAGCTCCTTAAGGCATTTTCAATCGTGAAATGTTCGACTCGTTGGCTGAATGGTCAGCGTACTGGCCTTCGGTTCAGAGGGCCCGGGTTCGATTCCCGGCCGGGTCGGGGATTTTAACCTTAATTCCTTAACTCCAATAGCTCTGGGACTGGGTGTGTGTGGCGTGTTCAACATTAGAAATCATCCTAGGTAGGGCCCTCATCTTCACAGACACGCAGGTCGCCGAATGGGCCGTCTACTAGAAAAAGTCCTGCACCAGGCCTCTCCGGAGGCCATACGCCATTATTATTAGTCGTGAAATTACCAGCGTTTCGCTGCAGTGTGGCAGCTCATCAGGATTGCCACATCTTTTCAAGACGCCTCTGACTATGCGCCGTTAAGACACTACTGCAAGCCTCCTATGTAGTGAGGTACATACGTCCCCTAGCGCAACGGAAGCATTTCACTTTTTTTTGCTATTTTGCTTTACATCGCACTGACACACGTAGGTCTTATGGCGACGATGGGTTAGGAAAAGGCTAGGTGTGGGGAGGAAGCGGCCGTGGTCTTAATTAAGGTGTGAAATGCGAAACCACGAAAAACCATCTTCAGCGCTGCCGACAGTGACTATCTCCAGGATGCAAGCTCACAGCTGCGAGTCCCTAGCCGTACGGCCAACTCGCCCGGTTGGAAGTGTTTCAATTATTATTATTATTATTATTATTATTATTATTATTATTATTATTATTATTTATTTGCTGGAGCCACTGAGGACCACGATAACTCTCGTGACATTTGACTGTGAATCTGCTTTCTTTTGAGCCCAGAATTCCCTCATTTGTTCTGAGTGGGCTGCTTGCGTTCCTCTGTACAAGGACACCTCGTCTTTTTTTTATTTAATTTAATTGAATCTTATGATTCCCCAAAAGATTATGCGCTCCTGTTTCTTCAGTTCTTCGAGGAGTCTCTTATTAGCGTTTAGCGTTAGAGTTTCGGCAGCATACATAACTACTCACTTCAGGACAGTTTCATTATTATTATTATTATTATTATTATTATTATTATTATTAAGAAGATGGCTTTCCGTGGTTCTCCATTTTCACACCAGGCAAATGCTAGGGCTGTACCTTAAGGCCATGGCCGCTCCCTTCCCACTTCTAGGCCTTACCTCTACCATCGTCGCCATAAAACCTACTGTATCTATGCGACGTTAAGTAACTTGTATTATTATTATTATTATTATTATTATTATTATTATTATTATTATTATTATTATTATTATTATTATTATTATTATTATTATTGGCAAGATAATGAAGATGACAATTAAAATGAGAGGGATAATGTGATCGGTGGGGTGGAAGGAAACCAGAAGTGATGACCTTCTATGGCTTTGCTGCTGCAGTAATTTTTTTTCGAAGTTGCTTTTCGTCGCACCGACACAGATAGGGGACGACGATGGGACGGGAAAGGGCTAGGAGTGGGAAGGAAGAGGCCGTGGCCTTATTTAAGGTACAGCCCCGGCATTTGCCTGGTGTGGAAATGCGAAACCACAGAAAACCATCTTCAGGGCTGCCGACAGTGGGGTTCGAACCTACTATCTCCCGAATAATGGATACTGATCGCTCTTAAGCGACTGCAGCTATCGAGCTCGGTGAAGTAAAATTAACTAGCACATCAGCTAATACTCAATATCTTCACATCTTTAGGGCGATTGTTACTTAACTCTACAGAGAGACGATTAGAGGTTGGTATCCAAATATCTATAACATTTGATCTGAAGGGGGGAGGATAATAATGGCGTACGGCCTCCGGGGAGACCTTGTGGATAACTATATAGTAGACGGCCTAATAGTCGATCTGCATATCAGTGAGAATGAGGATCTACTTGATTTCAAATGATGAAGACATTGGGACACCCAGCCCTCCGAGCCAGATGAATTAACTAATTAAGGTTAAAATAGGGAACATGCATGATCCGGGGTTTTAATTAAAAATATGCTAATCTGATTCAAAATTTCATGCAGAATTCAAAAATGTGATCAGAATGTACAAATAATAACTCCAAACGTGATAAAAATCTACGAAAATGTCACGTCACGCAAGCACGCGATCTCATTGGTCTGACGTCATCGTACAGGTTGACTGAATTAGCAGACGAAGTAACACATAGTGTGCTGTGAGAAGCAGGATACACTTCGCGTATTTCTACTTTACGTTAGTGTCTAGTATGGTTAAATTCGAGGTCTATACATTGGATAATAATCTGAGTGGTATATTTTAGACTTAAAATGAATCCTGCGCAGACAGTGAGGCAGAAAACTTATAAATGTTGTAGAGTTCCGATGTGCAATAGCACATCGCATACCATACCAAACAAATTGTTTATAAATGTTCCAAAGACGCTAAAACTAGGGAGAAATGGATTTTGGCGAGCCGGAGAAATGCTGGTGATATATCGGAAAAGTCTACAGTTTATTTTTTTTGAAGATTTTAACGTAAGATGAATTTGTTTGAATTTTCAAATCACTTTTCCATGTCAGCTGTTCTAGTGGTAAAACTTTAAATTTTAATGTATGATGCTTTATTTAAATGCTTCAATTACATCTTGGAATATGAAAGTAAAAAACAGTGCATTAAATAATGCTGATTATTAAAGTATTCTCCTAACCTAACCTATGTTTTGGGTGATCCATGTCAAGATAATAAATCAAAGGGGTTATGAACCATTTTGACAGCTCTAATTCTACCAATATATCTTGGCATGGGACAGTTATGTATGTCTTTATTGAAGAGCTTAATTGGTAAAGAAATTTAGGCTATATCTAAATACTCTATAATGTAACAAAGAATAGGCCTGTACATCATGAAAGGAAACAACGTGAATTTAACAAATGTATATCTCTACACAAAACCAATGCTTGTCTGTTGGGGTCTTATAAGTTAACAATGCTCAATTATAATAATTATCATAATATTAATGAAATAAATAACATAATTGCACACAGGTGAAAATAGTGATGTAGGTGTTTAAAATATTATCCAACTTAGCCTAAGTTTTAGGTTATACAAGCCAAGTCAATAAACCGAAGGGTAAAAATACCGCGCGAGTTGGCCGTGCGGTTAGGAGCGCGCAGCTGTGAGCTCGCATCCGGGAGATAGTGGGTTTTGAACCCCACTGCCGGCAGCCCTGAAGATGGTTTTCCGTGGTTTCCCATTTTCACACCAGGCAAGTGCTGAGGCTGTACCTAAGGCCACGGCCGCTTTGTTCCCATTCCTAGGCCTTTCCTGTCCCATTGTCGCCATAAGACCTATATGTGACGGTGTGACGTAAAGCAAACAGAAAAAAAAAAAGTAAAAGTCACAGCACCCAAAGACATTCCTGTATTGAGCAACTAAAATGTCACCGGGACACTTTTCTTTCCTGATATGCTCAGCTTGTTAAAAGCCAAATGTAATTAATGGTATTGGCTTCACGCCCCGCTAACTACTTCTACGATTTTCGGAGACGCCGATGTGCAGGAATTTAGTCCTGCAGGAGTTCTTTTACGTGCCAGTAAATCTACCGACACGAGGCTGACGTATTTGAGCACCTTCAACTACCACCGGACTGAACCAGGATCGAACCTGCCAAGTTGGGGTCAGAAGGCCAGCACAGTCTGAACCACTCAGCCCGACTTGTGAAAACTAGATGAAGTCATATTTATCTTTATCATGTTTAACTTTTTCCCTCCACAAAGATATTTAATTCTTTCATGGGCCCTGGAAGTGGGTAGGCCAGTTGTCCCAACCATAAATATATATTTTTTGGGGAATGATAGATTATAGCCCTATAGTACTATGATCTTTCTTTCTTTCTTTCTTTCTTTCTTTCTTTCTTTCTTTCTTTCTTTCTTAATCAGTGTATCCTTCAGGTTTAGTTTTCTCTCGGACTCAGCGAGGGATTTCACCTCTACCACTTCAAGGGCAGTGTCCTGGAACGTGAGACTGAGTATGGGATGAAACTGGTGAGGAGGGCCATTATCTCGCCCAGGCGGCCTCACCTGTTATGTTCAACAGGGGCCTTGTTGGAGGATGGGAGGATCGGAAGGGATAGACAAGGAAGAGGGAAGGAAACGGCCGTGGCCTTAGGTGCCTGGAGGAGAAGTAGGACAATACGAAAAACCACTTCGAGGATGGCTGAGGTGGGATTCGAAACCCTTCTACTCAGTTGACCTCCCGAGGCTGAGTAGACCCCGTTCCAGTCCTCGTACTATTTGTTTTCAACTTTCATGGCAGAGCCGGGAATTGAAACCGGGCCTCCGGGAGTGGCACACATTAACCACTACACCACAGAAGCGGACTAGTACTATAATGCTACCTATATGTTTATGTTAGTGCTGAAATCCGATTTCTTACTTTACTAATGCTGAAAGCCCGAAAATGTAATGTTCTTCTTTAATAGGGGAATCAGTCTAGAAGGAAATGTTGAAAGTGATGTGATATCTATCCCGGTTCGTTGTTATCCTAATACTATGGGTTGCAGTACATTGCACGTATATAAAAGACGCCACTTACAAACTTGCTTGTTATCCGCGAATTTCTGCGGCCACAAAAGTCACATTTTTCAAGAATGATGACATCTACACATGGTAGATTGTCTGACTGTGCTGTTTCGAACCTTTCTTCTGTCATTTCGAAGTTATTCGCGATCGTGAATAATAAACAATCGGCTTTTAGCAACGGCTGATGCACAACGGCTGATAGAGCTCCATGCGGTACTGGATTGTGACGTCACAGCGCGCCGCTTACGTCAGAGGCCGTTTCACTCGCCTTGCGGAAAGGCACTATTAAATATTTTTTTAATGGTAGAAAACAAGGCAACATACCACAATGTAATACGTTTACGTACTATTTCATTGGTGTACTTTTCAAAAAAAATATTTTTGAAAATGATGCATGTTCCCAATTCCCTGGCAGGGCGGAGAATCCAATCCAGGACCCCCTCGACCAAAGGCCAGTGCGCTTATCATTTAGCCATGGAGCCGAACGGAAAATATAATGGTAGTGAATGTATTCTAGTTCAGTTTTATTTTTATTTTTTAATAATTTTAACGTATTAACTTTGCCTGGAGCTTTCTATTCAAGTTAACATTCGGGTTCCTTTCCGTAGAAAGGAATTGACGTACACTTGTATTTTAATTGAAGCTTGGGTCACGAGGTAGTGTGTTTGCACATGACACAACAGAGCTGGAGCTAATTGGATGACCCAAGTCAACAAGATACACTCTATAGCAGCGGAATGTACTCCGCTTTGTATTCCGACTCTTGAGAGGGAAGCTGGTTTTAAACGTACAACAATACGAATATACCTTGGACTGCAACATTTAAATATAATAGGATCCAGCTTTCATTTCTGGTGCTTCGTTCTATGAACATCGTGATAAATTGATTGTTTGAATATAACATTAGCTGGGAGGATACCTTGTGCCTTCAAATATACGAATTTAATTCGGATTTCTGATGTTGCCTATTTGTATGGTGGTGAAAGTAGGACGTTATTTATATTGTATTAAAATATACATTGTATGTCGTTATGATTAGAACGATTATGTTTAGTTATTGCAGGCATACACAGTACGAAAAATATAATGGAACAATAAATGTTGGTACACTATAGTTATACTTCTAACTCACTGTCGTAAAATTTTAACACAGATATGTTTTGGGGCTTGGTGTCATTCTTAAATTAGCGTAATCAATTTTCCGAACCACTATTCACCTATTTATACCATGTCTGAAGCGTCATCATCTCACTGTGCACTTTATTCCTGTAACTAAGAGCCTGAGAAAATCTCGTATCAAGTGTACACTGTTCAATTCCTCAGTACAGAATTAACATCGTTGAATTGGCCGGAAAACGAACCCAGGGTGCAGGAATAAGAGACCGGAACGCTACCTATGCACCAAAGGTCAGGTTAAAGTTAATAATAATAATAATAATAATAATAATAATAATAATAATAATAATAATAATAATAATAATAATGATAATAATCATAATAATAATAATAATAAATTTACGAGGTCTAGAATCTCTTCATTTTCTCAAAATTCATGAGCCTTAACATTCTTTTGTCAATACCGTCATTTTTCATTCGATTTATCGGAATTCCCTACCTCCCCTGTGTGGGTGGATTGAAAGGATACATTATCAACATTAACCGAAACGCAAAGGAAAAGGTTTCAAATTCTGTGAAGTAGCACAGGCCTCGGGAAGAAATGGCATTTTTTTTTTTGCTAGGGGCTTTACGTCGCACCGACACAGATAGGTCTTATGGCGACGATGGGATAGGAAAGGCCTGGGAGTTGGAAGGAAGCGGCCGTGGCCTTAATTAAGGTACAGCCCCAGCATTTGCCTGGTGTGAAAATCGGAAACCACGGAAAACCATCTTCAGGGCTGCCGATAGCGGGATTCGAACCTACTATCTCCCGGATGCAAGCTCACAGCCGCGCGCCTCTACGCGCACGGCCAACTCGCCCGGTAAGAAATGGCATTAGCAGGAGGATTGACATACTTCCCATAAAACATTTGTCCTGTTTTGAAAGCTACAATGGACGGCCAGTTGACGTTGATGTAGAAAAACGGCATATTTATGAGCCTACCATTCTTTACTACCAAAGGAAGTACGATCTAGGAGAAATCGCAGTCATTGGTCTAAGTCGCAAGTACCAAGGTACGGTCCGCGAGACCGAACGGGGTGTTAATAATAGCTGTTCCTCTACTTTATAGCGACCGAAAGGAAACGTCGAGTTCTTTATTACTGGTGCGAAGAACACCAGTTTATCGATAGAGGCTTCACCGCCTGATGTACGACATTTTATACTTTTTGCGTGGTCCCTCAGACCGGACGTAGGTTACGTTATGATTTACAAAGTCGGAAACTCGCATAAAGCGACCGCCACTGATTGAAATGTCTAAAGTGTAAATAGGGAATGTTTGGAGGATGTAGTGATGAGTTATAAGAATTAGTGTTTAAGAATGTGAACTTCGTTGGTTGAAAGAAATATTCAACCTTGAGTCAGATCCTTGGATTGTTTAATCAATTACTTGTATTTTCTGATTTGTTTACTATTTTTTCTTATATTTTCATGGTGGTATCCATATCTTGATATACTGATAAAAAATAACATATCACCTCCAATATATTTTCCCCATTACATGAATATTGTGAGGAGATATCCAAAGAAATAATCTCCTCCGTTAACTAAGTACTTAATATGACAATTATATAGGATGTTCTATGGCTACGTGTGTGTTACGTCAGTGTATACATGATACAGCGTGTATAGTTCACTTTTGGACCCGTTTCAATAATTCAATTTTTCGTAGTAAGCAAAAGTATTATAGAGGTCTGTCAGCTCGAAAATGGGTAGGTATGTTCTCGAAATACAGGGTGGTCGGAAACAACGTGGTCGGAGTACGAGCGTTACAAGGTTGGTCATACTGATAAGTAATTTGAAAATATATATATACCGCGCCATCGTCATTTCACCATCTACTGAAGTTAGCGAGTTTGTTAAACCTAGAACGTCGTCGCCATAAGACCTATCTGTGTCGGTGCGACGTAAAGCCCCTAGCAAAAAAAAAAAAAAAAAAAAAACCTAGAACGGTAGTGCTACTCGAAATGTTGTTATCGGTAGCGCTTCGTCGGGGTGACGACTCGTACACTATTGCTAGTTTTTATGAATTTTTATTTTTCATTCACGATTTAAGAGGGTTTAAATAATTGTTGAAGTTCGTATTGAAATGGTAATATCAATGATATGTCTCATTTTATCATTTGATACGACCAAATTATAATTACAAGTACATCTCAGATTTAGTGAGATATACGAGTAGGAACGGAGGATCAATATAACATTTACACGAAACATTATATAATAGACAATGGATAACAGTACATGACACACTATTAGATTATAATGTTGGTCATAATGTTGTTACCTTCATCTTCCTCTGTGTACGGCTCCGTAGCTAAATAGTTAGCGTGCTGGCCTTTGATTACAGGGGTCCCGCGTTCGATTCCCGGCAGGGTGGGGAATTTTAACTATAATTGGTTAATTCCGCTGGCACGAGGTTTGGATCTTCATCATTATTCCTCATCAAGACTTGCAGGACGCCTTCGGGTGTCATATCAAAAGACCGGTGTCTAGCAAGCCGAACTTGTCCTCGGACACTCCCGGCACTACTGTAGAAGCCATACGCCATTTCATTTCCATATTTCTCTATATCAAACTACGGTCCATCGAGTATAAAGTCCGAATCTAGGTCACTGTCATCTTCTTCAAGATCGTCGTCTTGTTCAACATAACCGATTTCTCCTTCGTCATCGAAATGTTCAACGAGAATATTGTGGATTTCTTCTTCCGTGAGATCCCCATCCATTTCAGACTGTTGAACATATACGAAAAACCTATGAAAAAGCATACAGATTTCCTGTGTGTATTTCAACAGGACTACTAAATGAAATATTCTACTTTATGTAGTTAAATGTAAACTCTACCAAACCAAAAACCAAACCCCATGGCACTACAGCCCTTGGAGGGCCTTGGCCTACCAAGCGACCGCTGCTCAGCCCGAAGGCCTGCAGATTACGAGGTGTCGTGTGGTCAGCACGACGCTTCCTCTTGGCCGTTATTCTTGGCTTTCTAGACCGTGTAAACTCTACGGTAACCATTAATAGCAGTTCGTCTTGGAGACGAAAGAGGCAGTAAACGTTTATATGTAGCGCTTCGTATCGGCGACGACAACACTTACCTGAACATTCTGTCCACTCTCTCGGCTAACAGGAAGGAGGCTAAACATTGTGTAAGGCACTGCAAGACGTTAATGGGGGAACTGGGGGAAGCTTAAGTACAGTACCGGTCAAAAGTTTAGGACCACATTAAAAAATCATGAGGTTCCATCTAGGACCTACAATTTTGCTACTAGACCTCTGTACTTTTTTCCTGAGCTCTTGCATCTAATATGATATACATCGCCTGATTTCAGTGATTTACGCCAAGTTTTGAATAAGTTATACAATTTTAACTGTTGGAAGGTCACATCAGAAAGTCAACATTTTTGGAAATATTATGTACTATATCCTCTAATTGGTTTCAAGTATCACCACCAAGATTCTTGTAGAGACTTAGCAATAGTTAGTGGTCATTTTAGTATAAATATAAAAATTCCGAAAAAAAAAAATGAGGCACCCATTTTTGTGCCTTTATTTTCTTTTCGAACCAGCGCTAAAATAGTCAATTCTTCCTTGTTTTTGTCATAGGTCTCAGTGTGAGCTATCGGCATCAGAAATGTGTTCTTGGATGCCATTCGCAGAGTAAATAATAATAATAATAATCGTATGGCCTCAGCTACCGTTTGCAGACATTTCGATTTGACGCCATCTGGCTGTCTGCTCGTCAATTTCGACGTTCCGGTTTACTCTGTCTGCCATCTAGCGGACCTAGAGTAAACCGGATCTCTCTTGGGCGTCTATGGCTGAGATTTAATTAATTTTGTCGGGTAAATACCAAATGTATCACCAGAGATCTTTTACATGCCGACATCGTACGACATGGAGTGTCGAATGGACTTTTTTTCCGCCCTTCAAAAATCCGACTACCTCTGCCGGGCAGATAAGTTTGACGCCGATAGCTCGCCCTGAGACCTTAGGCCTTACATGAAAAAGGCAAAGAAAAATCAACAATTTTGGCCCTGGTTCAAAAAAATAAAACACGCAAAAAGACCGGTGCCGCATATTTTCGGAATTTTTATATTTATACATAAATGGCCCCCACCTATCCCTAAGTTTATAGAAAAATCTTGTTGGTGTTACTTGCAACCAATTAGAACGTACAGTACATTATATTACCAAAATGTTTGATCTTTTGGTGTGACCTTCCAAGAGTTAAAAATTCATAACTTCCACAGTATTTGGAGTACCTGTAACTCAATGAAATCAAGCGACATATATCCTATTAGATGTGAGAGGTCAGAAAGGAAATTATAGAGGACTAGTGGCACAATTTTAGGTTCTAGATGACATTTCGTGATTTCCTTATGTGGTCCTAAACTTTCGACCGGTACTGTATGTCGCGAAGGCGAGCATTACTGTACAAGAGTTAAGCATAATTTGGCTGATAGGCAACCACAGAATCCGGGAAATGTTGGATGAAAATATCCTAGCTCTCTCGCTGATTTTTTGAATGCATCCATTTATGTACGTCGATGAATCCCCTAGAGCTATGAAAGGAAAAGTATCCATTATTTAATTCAGGGTAAATTAATAGTCAAGCCCGCCCCACAAACTAATGTTACACGTGAAATAATACAACGTCTTTCCTTCTTACCTTCCTTCCAAATTGGAAATGTCTGCATCAGCTTGTCCAGTTTTAAGCCAGAGCGAGAAGGAGCTTGACAAGATTGTATTTGCAGCAAATCCTGCAGAGGAAGAGCAAACAGGCAAGCAATTAGTTGCGAACATCGTCTTGATTCCCTAAGAAGTCAGCTGTTCTGCTTCAGTCAATCGTGCACAGAGCCAATTAGAGAGAGGGCCGCTCTCAGCTAAGATGTAATGCACTGCATCACGCGGCGCAACACTGAATAGTCCTCGTAGAACAAATACAAGTCAGTAGTCGGTATGGCAAACATAATGCAAGAAAACTGTCAGCTGTCGACTGAAAAATTAGCAATCCAAGGTAATGGTCATAATAGCTGTTTTAAAGGACACAAACGTCAAGATGGTGATGACGAGTATAATAATAATAATAATAATAATAATAATAATAATAATAATAATAATAATAATAATAATAATAATAATAATAATAATAATAATTGTACTGGGAATTACACCTCAACGCCGCGAATTTAAAATAAGCGCCTTAATGAACTCCTCTATTGAACTAAAGTGGAAACTACTACAACAGGACTTAGAACTTTAATGAGATGTCTCCACTGAAATATTAAGTAATTTTGTTATTCTGAAGTTTCCTAAAGTGAGTGAAATACTCCTTGTTTTGTCTGCCATTTATCAAGAAGTTTGGACATTTTTCTACAGATGACACCACAAAAAATTTATGCCCTCTGGTGCAAAGTGAAAGAACTTATAATTTAAAGAAGTTTTGTATTTCTAGGTTTTTGCAACTGATTGATGTTCATTTATTTTTGGGTTAGCAATCTTCCCTTTTCCTTTCCACCAGTTTTGAATCTAGCCAATCACTAATTTCTGTAATTAATTTTCAACCTACCACAGGCTTCTTGTTCGATTCTGAGTGTAACATTGAGATTAACCAAGTAAATGGAGAGGGTGTGGCTGGTTTAATCTTGAATGATCTCGAACCTTCCCTGTGGGTTTATAAACTGCGGCTTTTCCCGTTTCTTGGCCAACTGATCGTCGTCTTCCTGAGTGTGTGTCCTTAAGCAGGAGGCGGGTGGCCTCATTCGTCGGCAGCAGAACATCTATAAGGTAATGGCCACATAAACTACATCTTTCTTGTTGTAGCTACCTCCGCAGCTTAATCCGAGGGTAAAGGTCCGAATCTTTACTTATGTAACCTACTTTCTAAAATGTAAATCTTCTTCCGGCTAATGTAAAAATTTCATAAAATCTTTAACTGTAAATCGGGGATATAGAGTGATGTACCCCTTTCGAGCTCCCCTTCATCTTGGTTTGAGGTGACTACGTTTTGTAAATGTTTTTCCTTCTGTAATGTGTTAAAGTAATTTCTATGCCAGTCACCTGAGTAGGTTAGGAATAGCCCCTGTTTCATCGGCCTGGAGCCCTGTAAGTTTTTAAGTTTTCATTATGTTGGAGCGCAGTGTACGCCTCCATTCATTTTTTGTTTGAGCCAGTTATTTAACCTCTTCCTTTTTCATGAAGGCCCCGTAGGTTGGGTATAAAATACCCCTGTATAGATCATTTTCAAATTGTAAGTTGTGCCTTGAGCGGCCAGTGATTGTAAGTTGATGTTGCCTTGAGTAGGTTTGGACACCTGAGAGCCTGTTAGCTTGTTTTCAAGTTTTGTAACTGTAAAGTGTGCCTCTGGGAAGCTAGATATTGTGATTTAGGGAGCGAATGCTCTGTGAATTAGGGGATTTCTGCCCTTGAATAAATTTGTGCTCTTTGGTAAATTTAAGCAGGGAGCTCACGAGTTGTAAAGCGAGGGGCTTGAAGCCCAGAATGTGTAAAGTTCACTAATCTTGTATCTTCCTTGACTTGTTTCAAGATTCTCATTGTACCTGATGTTTCATTGTTATGGAAAATTGTTACATTTGAATTGCTAAAAATATAATATTCAGCTTAAGTTTAAAATTAATTTTGATATTGTAGATAGACCCATTCACCCCGGCACCTTCTTTAACCTCTTTCTGCTCCATGGGTAATCCCGTAACAATAATAATATTAATAATAATATTATATTAATTATTATAAATATTTTATAATAATATTATTATGTTACCCGGCGAGTTGACTGTGCGGTTAGGGTCTCACAGCTGTGAGCTTGCATACGGGAGATAGTGGGTTCGAACCCCACTGTCGGCAGCCCTGAAGATGGTTTTCCGTGGTTTCCCATTTTCACACCAGGCAAATACTGGCGCTGTACCTTAATTAAGGCCACGGCCGCGTCCTTCCCATTTCTAAGCCTTTCCTATCCCATCGTCGCCAAAATACCTCTCTGTGTCTGTGCGACGTAAAGCAAATAGCAATATATATATTTATATTATTATTATTATTATTATTATTATTATTATTATTATTATTATTATTATTATTACAAGTGATACCATTGAGAAACTGATATACTTCTTTCAATTTATTTTATTCAGCGAGAGTGGTGCATAGCTCTAATAATGCTTCTGCTAAGTATCTGTTACCATTCAATTGATTCTTGCATAAAATTTAACTGGTTGTCTGCGAAGACATTCGTACATTGCCCTTATCATTCCTCTTAATCCGAACAAAACGTATTTCCTCTCAGTGCTTACCTGAAAGGCTTGAACGTGTGGTTATCACTATGGACGAGGTCTGGTGAATATGGCGGAAGATATTAAATCTGTATGTCTTGGATGGTCACAACTGCTGCACGGACAGTATGGGGCCCAGCACTATAATGATTCTACAGTGACAAGCATGAAACAGCTGAAACGCCATTCGTCTATGAATTTCACGAGGTTTCATATTTTCACTACTCAAAAACCGAATAACAGACCACTGTTCTCCTTTAGAGCATATCCCATGCTGTCAAAGGACGAAACCAATTTTCTTCATCAGGAGTTCTTTTACGTGTTAGCAAATCTACCGACACGAGCTTGACTTATGTGATTACCTTCAAATACAATCGGACTGAGTCAGAATCAGTAGGCCAGAGCGTGTACCGTCTGAGTCAATCATCCCAGCTGTAATAATAATAATAATAATAATAATAATAATAATAATAATAATAATAATAATAATAATAATAATAATAATAATAATAGACCCCTATTACCAAACGAATTGTATCACTGATACATGTCATGTAGCTTTACGTTTGCATTCAGGAGATGGTGGGTTGGATTCCTACCATAGGCAATCCTGAAGATGGTCTTTCATGGTTTCCTCAGTTTTACATCGTGCAAATGCTGAGGATGTACCTTAACTAAGCCCACGGCCACTGCCCGCCTACTCCTACACAGTCTATCCAGTTACACGTGAAATCAGAACCACAGAAACGTGACAATTCCTTTAAAACATCCCACGCATACTGGCTAGAATTCAAACCATGGCTGTCTTGGTGCGAAACCAGTTTCGAAGTCGCTCGACCATCACGAACCCATAAACATTCAAACAGAAATGAATCGAACTGAATAGTTCTCTACCAGTTGAGTTACATCCATTGCTTCAAATATTAACGTACAGTTTTGTTGAGTCAACCATCCAGAAGTGAGAAGAGTGAGAATTTCTTAAAGGCAAAATTTAGGCAACGGAGGAAGTGTAGGGAACAGTCTACTAACACGGAAACCCAATTGTTAGTCTCCGATCTAATTGGAATTTGTTATAGCGACTTCAGTATGAACGCTTTATTCACCCATACTAAAATTAGAGTAGTATATTTAGCACTTGTTTTGGGGTGTCAAAGTTTGCTAATTTAACACCGCGTAGATAGGAGTGAGTGACGGGTAGCAGGTAGTTGTTGGGCAGTAATGTGTGAGCAAGTGAGAAAGAGTGAGAGTGTGGCACATGGACTGGCCGGCTGCTCAGTTGTTGTACCATTTCTCAATCAGATCTGAGACTTAAAAATGGAAGAGTTTCCTTGTAAGATCTTAAACTGCTGACATTAGGGCATTGTTTAACAAACAGCTTGTGTTTATCATAATAATAATAATAATAATAATAATAATAATAATAATAATAATCGTATGGCCTCAGCTACCGTGTGCAGACAATTCAATTTGACGCCATCTGGCTGTCTGCTCGTCAATTTCGACGTTCCATTTTACTCTAGGCCCACTAGATGGCAGACCGAGTAAACCGAAACTCTTTTGGGCGTCTATGGCTGAGATTTAATGAATTTTGTCGGGTAAACACCAAATGTGTCACCAGAGATCTTTTACATGCCGACATCGTACGACATGGAGTGTCGAATGGACTTTCTTCCGCCGATCAAAAATCCGACTACCTCTGCCGGGTTTGAACCCGCTATCTTGGGATCCGGAGGCCGACACTCTACCACTAATCCACCATCATCGTCCGGCTCCATGGCTAAATTGTTAAGATGCTGGCCTTTGATCACAGGGGTCCCAGGTTCGATTCCCGGCCGGTTCGGGAATTTTAACCATGATTAGTTAATTTCTATGGCATGGGAGCTGGGTGTGTGTGTCGTCTTAATAATCATTTCATCCTTATCACGACGCGCAAGTCGCCTACGGGAGTCAAAACAAAAGACCTGCATCTGGCGAATCGAACTTGTCCTCGGACACTTCCGGCACTAAAAACCATACGCCATTATCATCATCTTCATCATCATAGAAGTATAAATGTAAGTTATTGCCTACATTATTGATACCTCTCTACATTTATCAAGTTTAATTCACAAGCCGATCCATCTTGTTCTACCCGCCCCAGAGCAAACCATTGCCCTAATTACTACTCGGGCAGCCAAGCTGGCCACACAGACGGATCAATTTATTAACATCACATTCTGGGGTAGGACAGATCCTCCTATCTTATTTATCAGTGGCTCACATTAATGGAGGAGTGGAGGAGCAACGTTTGAATGAATTCACAGCAAAGTGAATACCTCGGCTGATAACATCGGTATGAAGCATTCGCTCAGTAAAATAAGACATTAACTGGTATCGTTGATACCGTGAGTTTTATTAGCGTATGAGAACTTTGACTTGATAATTAGTTGAAATTTAACCTCCTGATTACAGTGAGTATTTCAAATTTCATCACCTGTTAAACTACTCTTCCTTAATATTTCAACATTAGAAGATGTAAATATTCTTAAATCTATATAAATAAAATTGTACAGGGTCCACGGTCTTTGCAGGACCCTTCAATTTCTTGGCAAATACAGTAATTCGTCGAAGTGTCGGACCTCTTCCACTTATCCCCTACACAGCGAAACCTCGGTAAGTCGAATCAAGTCGGGAGCTAAATTTTATTTTGAGTCATAGAAATTTTGAAATATAGAGAATACCGTTTTAGAGCATATAATCGAATCATGTGTATCTACGGGCTTATACCGAATACATTATTTTTTCAGTATATAAAATACACTGACTGACAGAGCAAATGCAACACCAAGAAGGAGTGGTCAGAACTTTATGCCAATTGCAGGGTAGACTGACGTCACTGAGGTATGCTCATGATGTGAAATGCGCCGCTGTGCTGCGCACGTAGCGAACGATAAATGGGACACGGCGTTGGCGAATGGCCCACTTCGTACCGTGATTTCTCAGCCGACAGTCATTGTAGAACGTGTTGTCGTGTGCCACAGGACACGTGTATAGCTAAGAATGCCAGGCCGCCGTCAACGGAGGCATTTCCAGCAGACAGACGACTTTACGAGGGGTATGGTGATCGGGCTGAGAAGGGCAGGTTGGTCGCTTCGTCAAATCGCAGCCGATACCCATAGGGATGTGTCCACGGTGCAGCGCCTGTGGCGAAGATGGTTGGCGCAGGGACATGTGGCACGTGCGAGGGGTCCAGGCGCAGTCCGAGTGACGTCAGCACGCGAGGATCGGCGCATCCGCCGCCAAGCGGTGGCAGCCCCGCACGCCACGTCAACCGCCATTCTTCAGCATGTGCAAGACACCCTGGCTGTTCCAATATCGACCAGAACAATTTCCCGTCGATTGGTTGAAGGAGGCCTGCACTCCCGGCGTCCGCTCAGAAGACTACCATTGACTCCACAGCATAGACGTGCACGCCTGGCATGGTGCCGGGCTAGAGCGACTTGGATGAGGGAATGGCGGAACGTCGTGTTCTCCGATGAGTCACGCTTATGTTCTGTCAGTGATAGTCACCGCAGACGAGTGTGGCGTCGGCGTGGAGAAAGGTCAAATCCGGCAGTAACTGTGGAGCGCCCTACCGCTAGACAACGCTGCATCATGGTTTGGGGCGCTATTGCGTATGATTCCACGTCACCTCTAGTGCGTATTCAAGGCACGTTAAATGCCCACCGCTACGTGCAGCATGTGCTGCGGCCGGTGGCACTCCCGTACCTTCAGGAGCTGCCCAATGCTCTGTTTCAGCAGGATAATGCCCGCCCACACACTGCTCGCATCTCCCAACAGGCTCTACGAGGTGTACAGATGCTTCCGTGGCCAGCGTACTCTCCGGATCTCTCACCAATCGAACACGTGTGGGATCTCATTGGACGCCATTTGCAAACTCTGCCCCAGCCTCGTACGGACGACCAGCTGTGGCAAATGGTTGACAGAGAATGGAGAACCATCCCTCAGGACACCATCCGCACTCTTATTGACTCTGTACCTCGACGTGTTTCTGCGTGCATCGCCGCTCGCGGTGGTCCTACATCCTACTGAGTCGATGCCGTGCGCATTGTGTAACCTGCATATCGGTTTGAAATAAACATCAATTATTCTTCCGTGCCGTCTCTGTTTTTTCCCCAACTTTCATCCCTTTCGAACCACTCCTTCTTGGTGTTGCATTTGCTCTGTCAGTCAGTGTATATAAATAAACTCTATTTTACGGAAAAACGTTAATTATAACCCCTATTATACTAAAATTTTAGAAGACAGGATACAGTACATACACTAGTGAAACAAGAAACATACCTCAGTTAACACCTTTGAAAAAATCCGTTAATCTCTTGTGCTTGTTACTGTTAACCTTTCCTCCCTTCACGTTGGAACTTCTTGTGAATACCACGCAGCCGAGATTCGTAAATAGAGCTTGTGATCCACTACCTCGGAGGTTGCTTTCATACGTGACCAATTTTCCGATCATTAGAAATTTTAGTTCTTCGATTCCAGTCATATTAGCTCCCACCGTCACTGTAACCCTTTCTTTACAAATGCCGTATTGCACAGTTAATGTTGCACAACTTTCGAATTACAGAGTATTTTTTGCTTCAAGGGAGGAAATATTTGCTTCGAGAAATCGAGAATTTCGTGTAACCGAATTTTGAGTAATAGAGAAATAAATACATGAGAAGAATGGAACAAACAGCCGGGAAATAATTTCATTTCTCACATTTCAGACTTAGGATGGTCTACGATAATTATTTGCATTTACCAACTTCTTATATGAAAACTGTAATATGTTGTTGCCGGTGCAGTTCTAATTTTGCTTCGTACATTGAGTAAAGTCCGCCTCTGTGGTGTAGTGGTTAGCGTGATTAGCTGCTACCCCCGGAGGTCCGGGTTCGATTCCCGGCTCTGCCACGAAATTTGAAAAGTGGTACGAGGGCTGGAACGGGGTCCACTCAGCCTCGGGAGGTCAACTGAGTAGAGGTGGGTTCGATTCCCACCTCAGCCATCCTGCAAGTGGTTTTCCGTGGTTTCCCACTTCTCCTCCAGGCAAATGCCGGGATGGTACCTAACTTAAGGCCACGGCCGCTTCCTTCCCTCTTCCTTGCCTGTCCCATCCAATCTTCCCATCCCTCCACAAGGCCCCTGTTCAGCATAGCAGATGAGGCCGCCTGGGCGAGGTACTGGTCATTCTCCCCAGTTGTATCCCCGACCCAAAGTCTGAATCTCCAGGACACTGCCTTTGAGGCGGTAGAGGTGGGATCCCTCGCTGAGTCCGAGGGAAAAACCGACCCTGGAGGGTAAACAGATTACGAACGAATATCGAGTAAAATCTGTACGCGAGCACAACTAGGAACTGTTTCATTCAAAGTTTTGGCTGTGAATTTCATAACATTGAAATGTCTAATCCTAACGATGGCTCAGTTAGCAATAACCAGATGGCCAGTAAAGAGAGGCTCAAGCAAATGCACCCACGTTCATTCAGTTATCGATTAAGAAATCTCGGTAGTATTTAGTATTAGCATTTAATATTATAATACGGTATATTAAAATTCGTCAGTCTGTTCCATGTCTTGGTTACTTGTGTGTGCGAACTGAAGCAGATGGAGTTAACACAAACCTTGGAGGTACTTCGTGCGATGCTGGCAGAGATGGGCATTCTCCATGCAGCAAAGATAAGCCCAGAAAATGTTAAGTGGCATGCAAAGAACCCAAGGGTCAACATTGATGAGATGACAATTTCGGAAAAATATTCAGAAATAATAGCTCCATTCTTCAAGCAACGAAATGTCCACCTCCGTTGCGTAAGGGCTGGTGTTATTAGCTGCCGTCCTCGGGGGCCCGGGTTCGATTCCCGGTACTGCCAAAAATTTAAAACTGGCAGGATGTCTGGTATGTGGTTAAAATAGTACATGCAGCTCGCCACCATTGGGGGTGTGCCTGAAAAGAGCTGCACCACTTCGGGATGAGGAGACGACTTTACTTTTTAGCAATAAAATATTTCAAAAATGTATTCCGCGCTCTTCTAAGGTGATACGCATGTATTTTGCACCTTCCTATAGATATCCTCAGTATTGTGGTGTAGTGGTTAGTGAGATTAGCTGCCAGCCCCTGAGGCCCAAGTACGAATCCCGGCTCTGCCACGACATTTAAAAAGAGGTACAAGGGCTGTAAGGGGTACAGTCTGCCTTTGGAGGTCAACTAAGTAGAGGGGGTTCGATTTCCACCTCAGGCATCATCGAAGTGGTTTTCCATTGTTTCCCACTTCTCCAAGCGAATGCCGGGATTGTACGTATCTTAACGCCACGGCCGCTTCCTTCTCTATCATTCGTGATCTTCTCTTCCATTAAAAGGCCCTTGTTCAGCATAGCAGGTGAGGCAACTTGGGCTAAGTACTGGTTCTCCTTCCCAGTTGTATCCCCCGACCCAAAGTCTCACGCTCCAGGACTCTGCTCTTTAAGTGGTAGAGGTTGGATGCCTCGCTAATAATAATAATAATAATAATAATAATAATAATAATAATAATAATAATAATAATAATAATAATAATAATAGTAATAATAACCCTGGAAGGTTAACGGATGAAGGAAGAATGAAGATTGAGAGCGAGTCACAGATATCCTGGGGATAGTATCACCTGGTTCTAATTGTTGTTCTAATTACCTCTCGGACAGTTCGGTTGGCCACAATGGGATCAATTTGTAAACATGACAACTGACTAGGGCTAGGCAAGACTGCCTAACCTAATTATGGATCGCTCAGCTTACAGAGGCTTACACGTCAGTATCTGCAAGTTGGAGGAACTACAGCAAACAATACACACACAATATTTATCAGGAATCAGTGAAGATTACTGCTGCCCTATATCAGTTATCGATATCAGTCGTCATTAGTCTGAACAGTCAAACCAGGCCAAGCTTATTAGCCTCTGGTGCTAAATCAAACCCTCCGGGAGCTTAGCCTCCAGCTACATCATTAACAAACCCTCTGAGTACCTCCGGGCAGTGCTCTGTCACAACCATTATTGCCAAATTCTCGAGTCTTTAGACTTGAATATAGAAGACAAGCAAAAATAAGTTTAACTTCTTAATCATAAAAAATAACTTTATTGAAAATTAGCTCTGTAGTTTTTGATAGTAATTCCACAAGCACACGTCGAAAAGATTACATACGCCATTAGGAAAAGGGGGATTGTTTTCTATACTCTTTCATGACGTGAATGAAACCAATTAGTATTATTATTATTATTATTATTATTATTATTATTATTATTTATAGTACGACTCGTTGGCTGAATGGTCAGCGTACTGGCCTTCGGTTCAGAGGGTCCCGGGTTCGATTCCCGGCCGGGTCGGGGATTTTAACCTTAATTGGTTAATTCCAATGGCCCGGGGGCTGGGTGTTTGTGCTGTCCCCAACATCCCTGTAACTCACACAGCACACATAACACAATCCTCCACAACAATAACACGCAGTTACCTAGCCATGGCAGATGCCGCCCACCTTCATCGGAGGGTCTGCCTTACAAGGGCTGCACTCGGCTAGAAATAGCCACACGAAATTAAATTTATTATTATTATTATTATTATTATTATTATTATTATTATTATTATTATTATTATTATTATTATTATTATTATTATGTCCACGTCTGTGGTGTAGTGGTTAGTGTGATTATATGCCATCCCTGGAGGATCGGATTCGATTCCCGACTCTGCTACGAAATTTGAAAAAAGGTACGAGGGCTGCAACGGGGTCTAATCAGCCTCGGGAGGTCAACTGAGTACAGGGGTGATCGATTCCCATCTCAGCCATCCTCGAAATGGTTTTCCGTGGTTCCTCACTTCTCCTCCAGGCAAATGCCGGAATGCTACCTAACTTAGACCACTGCCGCTTCCTTCCCTCTTCCTTGTCTATCCCTCCCAATCTTCCCATCCCCTCATAAAAACCCTGTTTAACATAGCAGGTGACGCCGCCTGGACGAAGTACTGGTTCTCCTCCCAGGTGTATCCCCCGACCCAAAGTCTCACGCCCCAGAACACCACCGTTGAGAGGTGAGATCCCTCACTGAGTCTGAGGAAGAAACCAGTCCTGGAGGGTAAACGGATTTAAAAGCAAAAGAAAGAAAGAAAGAAAGAAAGAAAGAAAGAAAAAGAAAGAAAGAAAAATGTTGATGATGATGATGATGATGATGATATCATTATTATTAGTGGAGCTGTACTATTCCGCAGCTTTCTTTATAAATAGGTCAGATAACTCGTCTTGATACGCCTGTTGTAGTCATATGATCAGAGGAAGTGTATATTGTCTGGCTTGACAGGTAGTAATCAAACACGGCTGCAAGTAATCACATTACTAAGGATAAACATCATATGTCAGAATATTAGTGAAAGTATTAATCGCTTAGCAACTTGCTAAGTACAGAATGTATTGCGGGCTGGGGCGAGCCTTCGCCTGCAATTATTGGAGTAATTATTTAGTGCTTTGATTTTACTCAAAACTGACCGAACATAGAGGCCTAACAATGTCTGATAACCGGCAGATAATAAAAAATAAGAAATAAACAAAGACTAAAATAAGAAGCAAATCGGTCGAGTTAAAAGGCCTGACGAAGTGGACAGATACATGTTAGTAAACATTTTAAATTCATGGATTGTTGTTGTTATTATTATTATTATTATTGTGGTTGTTGTTGTTGTTGTTGTTGTTTTTATTATTATTATTATTGTTGTTGTTGTTGTTGTTGTAAATGGTTCGTACAAGCCGACTAAAGACTATGATGTTCAACTGTTGCATTTTTGGGTGGGATTTGATGTTTCCCCAGCATTGTGCATGATCGGGCTGCATTTTACCTTCCTTTATTTCTCTTTATAATTGGTTTTATGTCGCGTGGACACAGATAGGTCTCATAGTGACGATGGGATAGGATAGGATAGGATAGGATAGGATAGGATAGGATAGGATAGGATAGGATAGGGATAAGAGTGGGAAGGAAGTGGCCGTGGCCTTAATTAAGGTAATCAATTACTTGTATTTTCTGATTTGTTCGCTATTTTTTCTTATATCTTCATGTTGGTATCCATATCTTGATATACTGATAAATAATAACATATCACCTCCAATATATTTTCCGCATTACATGAATATATATATATATATATATATTATTTTCTTTTGCTATTGGCTTAACGTCGCACTAACACAGATAGGTCTTACGGCGACGATGGGACAGGAAAGGGCTAGGACTGGGAAGGAAGCGGCCGTGGCCTTAATTAAGGTACAGCCCCAGCATTTGCCTGGGGTGAAATGGGAAACCGCGGAAAACCATTTTCAGGGCTACTGAAAGTGGATTCGAACCCGCTATCTTCCGAATGCTGCGCGCCTTAACCACACGTCCAAATCGTTCGGTTTCTTCCTTCCTCTCCTTGACTATTATTATTATTATTATTATTATTATTATTATTATTATTATTATTATTATTATTATTATTATTATTATTATTATTATTATTATTATTAATATCAGTTGACCAGCGCTGCTCCGCAACATTCGTCATAAAGAGGTCAGACATCTCGTCTTGGTCTGTCACAGTCATATTGTTTTGCCTGCCCTTTTCAATAGATTTTTGAATATTTAATAACGGGGTTTGTTCTTTTTCTTTTCTAGGGGCTTTACGTCGCACCGACACAGATAGGTCTTATGGCGACGATGGGATAGGAAAGGCCTAGGAGTTGGAAGGAAGCGGCCGTAGCCTTAATTAAGGTACAGCCTGGTGTGAAAATGGGAAACCACGGAAAACCATCTTCAGGGCTGCCGATAGTGGGATTCGAACCTACTATCTCCCGGATGCAAGCTCACAGCCACGCGCCTCTAAGCGCACGGCCAACTCGCCCGGTGGGGTTTGTTCTGGAACCGGATTTGTTTTAAGCATCCTCGTGACACAATTATGTTTGTAAACATCAAGTTACATAATTCATCCGTTTGCTTGTTGTAATGTACTCTACTACTCTGACCTTCGTCTAGGTGTGTTGTGTTTGTCACAACAGGTCGCTTGCCTTTTCGACTGGAGTCACTCGCAGCATACAGAAGCAAGCCGCTGTACTGCGGCGAGTGTTCTCACCTCTTATATCACCTTACATAGAAGTATTAATTTTTTCACAACGCACCATCACGTATGCCTTGTAAATACCTTTCTCTCCTATTCCATATGATCGCTGTATAACATTCTGTTTCATTCTGTAAATAGGCTTTATAACGTGTCAGTTTTCCAACTGTGTAGCTTCATACCTTCTAGCTGTCTAGAGATTTCAGCGCTGTCCAGAACGACAGTGGAATCCAAAGCAAATCGATGGTAACTTCAACTATGCGAACTAAGTTGCATCGGTGGAAAAATGTTTCAGTACCACTACTGGACCTTGTGCGATTGGCGAAGGGTTACCTTTTTCAATGAGGCCTGTTTTCTGCTTCATCGAACGGATGCACCTTGGCTTATCACGGGAGAAACAGTATGGAACAAACATGCTGAAATAACACACGCTGTTGATAGGGAATTATAATCTAGGAAATATCTTTGTCACAATCTCTGGGATCACTCATCTATATGAAAGACATTCTCGATCGATTTAGTTATGAATTTATTGTTGCGGATGACTCTCACTCACGCATGGGACGGATGGAATCATCCATCGAGGCAATGTGACAGTGGTTCGCTTAGCACAACAAAGACATCCAAGAACTTCCCTGCCCCTACTTTACCCGAATTCAACCCAATTTATGTGTTAGGCAATCTGGTTCGTGGCGTTCACTTTCTACTTTGCACCCAGTAGCAGAAGTCAGAAGCAAAGCAGGTAAGTACGGCAGCAGATTTCACTTTATTAAGTCACTAATAGCTCATTTGTTTTATTACAATTTGCTTCACGTCGGCCAACGGCCGTAGCCGTGTTGAAACACGGATCCCGTAAGATCTCCGAAGTTAAGCAACATTGGGCGTGGTCAATAACTGGATGGGTTGCCACGCGCTGTTGGTGGGGGTTAAGGGAATGGAGGAGCGGAAAGGAACTGTCCACCCTACCGTACGTAAACTTCGGCTCAGGCACACCTCTGTGGAGGTTCGGACATGCCTTCGGGCAGAATACACCCTTACCTTAGGCTACTATTTTTAATGTATTGTCTAACGTTTACACAATCTTTTAACACAGCATTGGCTACTCTAGCATGCATCTTTCTCCAGCTTATTTCGGGTATATCTGGGGGCGATGCAGCCACCCACACTTATTTTGGTTTAAGTTTGGGCTTTAAGGACGGATGCCCTTCCTGACGCCATATTATTTTGAGATGAAAACCACATCCAGGATCCGCCGTGAATCGAACCTCAACCCTTCGGTGGGAAACCGGCAGATAAGCCACTGATTCCCCCCCCCCCTCGAGGCTACACATAATATACGAGCAATTAATATATTATTCCAAGACACGCTACAACAGACAGTACAGTATGGGTTATCAGGTTGTACTTGCACTAGTTTCATGGCCTAGGCCATCAGTATGTCACACTGGAATCAAGTGTTGTCACATCGCTAATTCATCACAACCTGACAGCTGTCACATGCTAGTAGCAAACAAGAATTGTATGTGCTGCTGAAGTACAGTGCGTTCATGATTTTCCCCACACATTTTCGACTTAACATTTCACTAATAATATTAATACGCCCTGTTTTATATTCTTCTGACTACATTTACAGTATTCTGAGACTATTTGCATTTTTCAGCCACTGTGCCTACATCAGGTTTTACGTTCTGTGAGTTTGCTCATATGCTGTGCATGCCCATGGTATGAACATTTCTTGTTCGTATTGAGAAAGCTGTAAGGTAGAGGTGAGGTGTTTGAAATTCGTCATGCTTTCCAGTTTTCAGGTCTGAAAATAAATGCGGTCACAGAATGATAGTTTCAAATGGAGGAATGTGCATACATTTAGTAAAATCTCAGTAGCCTGTAGACTGAACGCTGAAATATAGGACAGTCTAAATCAAGGGCAGGCACAAATTCCGCTCTTTGAGAAGCGCTCCAGATCACGCAGATAAAGGAGCAGATAAAGGAGCTCTACTGCTCAGATAGGTAAAGGAGCAGAGTACAGCCTAGCAGCTGCTTGCACGGCTCTCAGTTACAACTAGTGAAGGAGCAGAGTACAGCCTAGCTGCAGCTTGGACGGCTCTCAGTTACAACTAGTGAGGCGCTCCAGCTCAAGCAGGTAAAGGAGCAGAGTACAGCCTAGCAGCAGCTTGCACGGCTCTCAGTTACAACTAGTGAAGGAGCATAATACAGCCTAGCAGCTGCATGGACGGCTCTCAGTTACAACTAGTGAATGAGCAGAGTACAGCCTAACAGCTGCTTGCACGGCTCTCAGTTACAACTAGTGAAGGAGCAGAATACAGCCTAGCTGCAGCTTGGACGGCTCTCAGTTACAACTAGTGAGGCGCTCCAGCTCAAGCAGGTAAAGGAGCAGAGTACAGCCTAGCAGCTGCTTGCACGGCTCTCAGTTACAACTAGTGAAGGAGCATAGTACAGCCTAACAGCAGCTTGGACGGCTCTCAGTTACAACTAGTGAAGGAGCAGAGTACAGCCTAGCAGCTGCATGGACGGCTCTCAGTTACAACTAGTGAATGAGCAGAGTACAGCCTAACAGCAGCTTGGACGGCTCTCAGTTACAACTAGTGAGGCGCTCCAGCTCAAGCAGGTAAAGGAGCAGAGTACAGCCTAACAGCAGCTCGCACGGCTCTCAGTTACAACTAGTGAAGCGTTCCAGCTCAGGCAGGTGAAGGAGCAGAGTACAGCCTAGCTGCTGCTTGCACGGCTCTCAGTTACAACTAGTGAGGCGCTCCAGCTCAAGCAGGTAAAGGAGCAGAGTACAGCCTAGCAGCAGCTTGCACGGCTCTCAGTTACAACTAGTGAGGCGCTCCAGCTCAAGCAGGTGAAGGAGCAGAGTACAGCCTAGCAGCTGCTTGCACGGCTCTCAGTTACAACTAGTGAGGCGCTCCAGCTCAAGCAGGTAAAGGAGCAGAGTACAGCCTAGCAGCAGCTTGCACGGCTCTCAGTTACAACTAGTGAATGAGCAGAGTACAGCCTAACAGCTGCTTGCACGGCTCTCAGTTACAACTAGTGAAGCGCTACTGCTCAGGTAGGTAAAGGAGCAGAGTACAGCCTAACAGCAGCTCGCACGGCTCTAAGTTACAACTAGTGAAGCGTTCCAGCTAGGCAGGTGAAGGAGCAGAGTACAGCCTAGCTGCTGCTTGGACGGCTATCAGTTACAACTAGTGAAGCTCTCCTGCTCAGGTAGGTAAAGGAGCATAGTACAGCCGAGCAGCTGCTTGCACGGCTCTCAATTACAACTAGTGAATGAGCAGAGTACAGCCGAGCAGCTGCTTGCACGGCTCTCAATTACAACTAGTGAATGAGCAGAGTACAGCCTAGCTGCTGCTTGCACGGCTCTCAGTTACAACTAGTGAGGCGCTCCAGCTCAAGCAGGTAAAGGAGCAGAGTACAGCCTAGCAGCTGCTTGCACGGCTCTCAGTTACAACTAGTGAAGGAGCATAATACAGCCTAGCAGCTGCATGGACGGCTCTCAGTTACAACTAGTGAATGAGCAGAGTACAGCCTAGCTGCTGCTTGCACGGCTCTCAGTTACAACTAGTGAGGCGCTCCAGCTCAAGCAGGTAAAGGAGCAGAGTACAGCCTAGCAGCAGCTTGCACGGCTCTCAGTTACAACTAGTGAAGGAGCATAATACAGCCTAGCAGCAGCTTGCACGGCTCTCAGTTACAACTAGTCAAGCGCTACTGCTCAGGTAGGTAAAGGAGCATAGTACAGCCGAGCAGCTGCTTGCACGGCTCTCAGTTACAACTAGTCAAGCGCTACTGCTCAGGTAGGTAAAGGATCAGAGTACAGCCTAGCAGCAGCTTGCACGGCTCTCACTTACAACTAGTGAATGAGCAGAGTACAGCCTAACAGCTGCTTGCACGGTTCTCAGTTACAACTAGTGAAGCGCTACTGCTCAGGTAGGTAAAGGAGCAGAGTACAGCCTAGCAGCTGCTTGCACGGCTCTCAGTTACAAATACTGAAGCACTCCTGCTCAGGGAGGTAAAGGAGCAGAGTACAGCCTAGCAGCTGCTTGCACGGCTCTCAGTTACAACTAGTGAAGGAGCATAGTACAGACTAGCAACTGCTTGCACGGCTCTCAGTAAACAACCAGTGAACCGCTCCAGCGCTAGGCAGGTGAAGGAGCAGAGTACAGCCTAGCTGCTACTTGGACGGCTCTCAGTTACAACTAGTGAGGCGCTCCAGCTCAAGCAGGTAAAGGAGCAGAGTACAGCCTAGCAGCAGCTTGCACGGCTCTCAGTTACAACTAGTGAATCGCTCCAGCTCAAGCAGGTAAAGGAGCAGAGTACAGCCTAGCAGCAGCTTGCACGGCTCTAAGTTATAACTAGTGAAGCTCTACTGCTCAGGTAGGTAAAGGAGCATAGTACAGCCTAGCAGCTGCTTGCACGGCTCTCAGTCACAACTAGTGAATGAGCAGAGTACAGCCTAACAGCTGCTTGCACGGCTCTCAGCTACAACTAGTGAACGAGTAGAGTACAGCCTAACAACTGCTTGCACGGCTCTCAGCTACAACTAGTGAAGTGCTACTGCTCAGATAGGTAAAGGAGCAGAGTACAGCCTAGCAGCAGCTTGCACGGCTCTCAGTTACAACTAGTGAAGCTCTAAAGCTCAGACCGGTAAAGGAGCAGAGTACAGCCTAGCAGCTACGTGCACAGCTCTCAGTTACAACTAGTGAAGCGCTCCAGCTCAGACAGGTAAAGGAGCAGAGTACAGCCTAGCAGCAGCTTGCACGGCTCTCAGTTACAACTAGTGAAGCACTCCTGCTGAGGCAGGTAAAGGAGCAGAGTACAGCGTAGCAGCTGATTGCACGGCTCTCAGTTACAAGTAGTGAAGGAGCATAGTACAGCCTAGCAGCTGCTTGCACGGCTCTCAGTTACAACTAGTGAAGCACTCCTGCTCAAGCAGGTAAAGGAGCAGAGTACAGCCCAGCAGCAGCTTGCACGGCTCTCAGTTACAACTAGTGAATGAGCAGAGTACAGCCTAGCAGCTTGTTGCACGGCTCTCAGTTACAAATAGTGAAGCACTCCTGCTCAGGCAGGTAAAGGAGCAGAGTACAGCGTAGCAGCTGATTGCACGGCTCTCAGTTACAAGTAGTGAAGGAGCATAGTACAGCCTAGCAGCTGCTTGCACGGCTCTCAGCTACAACTAGTGAAAGAGCAGAGGACATCCTAGCTGCTGCTTGGACGGCTCTCAGTTACAACTAGTGAGGCACTCCAGATCAAGCAGGTAAAGGAGCAGAGTATGGCCTAGCAGCGGCTTGCACGGCTTGCACGGCTCGCAGTTACAACTAGTGAAGCGCTACTGCTCAGGTAGGTAAAAGAGCAGAGTACAGCCTAGCAGCAGCTTGCACGGCTCTCAGTTACAACTAGTGAATGAGCAGAGTACAGCCTAACAGCTGCTTGCACGGTTCTCAGTTACAACTAGTGAAGCGCTACTGCTCAGGTAGGTAAAAGAGCAGAGTACAGCCTAGCAGCAGCTTGCACGGCTCTCAGTTACAACTAGTGAAGGAGCATAGTACAGCCTAGCAGCTGCTTGCACGGCTCTCAGCTACAAATAGTGAAGCATTCCTGCTCAGGCAGGTAAAGGAGCAGAGTACAGCCTAGCAGCTGCTTGCATGGCTCTCAGTTACAAATAGTGAAGCACTCCTGCTCAGGCAGGTAAAGAAGCATAGTACAGCCTAGCAGCTGCTTGCACGGCTCTCAGTTACAAATGTTGAAGCACTCCTGCTCAGGCAGGTAAAGGAGCAGAGTGCAGCCTAGCAGCAGCTTGGACGGCTCTCAGTTACAACTAGTGAAGGAGCATAGTACAGCCTAGCAGCTGCATGCACGGCTCTCAGTTACAACTAGTGAATGAGCAGAGTACAGCCCAACAGCTGCTTGCACTGCTCTCAGTTACAACTAGTGAATCGCTACTGCTCAGGTAGGTAAAGGAGCAGAGTACAGCCTAACAGCTGCTTGCACGGCTCTCAGTTACAACTAGTGAAGCGTTCCAGCTCAGGTAGGTAAAGGAGCAGAGTACAGCCTAACAGCTGCTTGCACGGCTCTCAGCTACAACTAGTGAAGCGCTACTGCTCAGGTAGGTAAAAGAGCAAAGTACAGCCCAGCAGCAGCTTGCACGGCTCTCAGTTACAACTAGTGAAGCGTTCCAGCTCAGGCAGGTAAATGTGCGGAGTACAGCTTAGCAGCTGCTTGCACGGCTCTCAGTAAACAACCAGTGAAGCGCTCCAGCTCTAGGCAGGTGAAGGAGCAGAGTACAGCCTAGCTGCTGCTCGGACGACTCTCAGTTACAACTAGTGAGGCGCTCCAGCTCAAGCAGGTAAAGGAGCAGAGTATAGCCTAGCAGCAGCTTGCACGGCTCTCAGTTACATCTAGTGAGGCGCTCCAGCTCAAGCAGGTAAAGGAGCAGAGTACAGCCTAGCAGCAGCTTGCACGGCTCTCAGTTATAACTAGTGAAGCTCTACTGCTCAGGTAGGTAAAGGAGCGTAGTACTGCCTAGCAGCTGCTTGAACGGCTCTCAGTTACAACCAGTGAATGAGCAGAGTACAGCCTAACAGCTGCTTGCACGGCTCTCAGCTACAACTAATGAATCGCTACTGCTCAGGTAGTTAAAGGAGCAGAGTACAGCCTAGCAGCAGCTTGCACGGCTCTCAGTTACAACTAGTGAATGAGCAGAGTACAGCCTAACAGCTGCTTGCACGGCTCTCAGCTACAACTAGTGAAGCGCTACTGCTGAGGTAGGTAAAGGAGCAGAGTACAGCCTAACAGCTGCTTGCACGGCTCTCAGCTACAACTAGTGAAGCGCTACTGCTCAGGTAGGTAAAAGAGCAAAGTACAGCCCAGCAGCAGCTTGCACGGCTCTCAGTTACAACTAGTGAAGCGTTCCAGCTCAGGCAGGTAAATGTGCGGAGTACAGCTTAGCAGCTGCTTGCACGGCTCTCAGTAAACAACCAGTGAAGCGCTCCAGCTCTAGGCAGGTGAAGGAGCAGAGTACAGCCTAGCTGCTGCTCGTACGACTCTCAGTTACAACTAGTGAGGCGCTCCAGCTCAAGCAGGTAAAGGAGCAGAGTATAGCCTAGCAGCAGCTTGCACGGCTCTCAGTTACATCTAGTGAGGCGCTCCAGCTCAAGCAGGTAAAGGAGCAGAGTACAGCCTAGCAGCAGCTTGCACGGCTCTCAGTTATAACTAGTGAAGCTCTACTGCTCAGGTAGGTAAAGGAGCGTAGTACTGCCTAGCAGCTGCTTGAACGGCTCTCAGTTACAACCAGTGAATGAGCAGAGTACAGCCTAACAGCTGCTTGCACGGCTCTCAGCTACAACTAATGAATCGCTACTGCTCAGGTAGTTAAAGGAGCAGAGTACAGCCTAGCAGCAGCTTGCACGGCTCTCAGTTACAACTAGTGAATGAGCAGAGTACAGCCTAACAGCTGCTTGCACGGCTCTCAGCTACAACTAGTGAAGCGCTACTGCTGAGGTAGGTAAAGGAGCAGAGTACAGCCTAGCAGCAGCTTGCACGGCTCTCAGTTGCAACTAGTGAAGGAGCATAGTACAGTCCAGCAGCAGCTTGCATGGCTCTCAGTTACAATTAGTGAAGGAGCAGAGTACAGCCTAGCAGCTGCTTGCACAGCTCCCAGCTACAACTAGTGAAAGAGCAGAGGACATCCTAGCGGCTGCTTGCACGGTTCTCAGTTACATGTAGCGAAGCGCTCCAGCGCAGGCAAGTAAAGGAGCAGAGTAAGCCTAGCAGCTGCTTGCACGGCTCTCAGTTACAACTAGTGAAGCACTCCTGCTCAGGCAGGTAATGGAACAGAGTACAGCCTAGCATCTGCTTGTGCGGCTCTCAGCTACAACTAGTGAAGGATCAGAGAACAGCCTAGCAGCTGCTTGCACGGTTCTCAGTTACATGTAGTGAAGCGCTCCAGCTCAGGCAGGTAAAGTAGCAGAGTACTGCCTCGCAGCTGCTTGCACGGCTCTCAGCTGCAACTAGTGAAGGTGCGCGTTTCTAGACAGACTTAAACTTTTAGCCGTTTTATTGTACTAAAAATTTCGTTCTATTCAGTGCAGTAGATTAAGCTATGGTGAAGAAACAAAGTAAGTTTTGGATAAAAACGCCTTGTGCTAAGTAAAGGCGTTCAATTGTATTCATTCAATTAGGTTATGCGTAGGAACCAAAATTAAATATTCTGAAGTGTACTCCTCGGACTGCTACCTGTACTCCTAGAACTGTTGTGGGCCAACATATGATGTTGTTTAATAAACACAGCATAAGCAGTGAATGGCAAGTGTATTTAGCAAACATAATATATTCAGCCAGGTATATTTCTGGGGTTCTGCTGGCACCTTGACTCCACATTTATCGCTATATAGACTTTACAGTAGAAACCATTAAAGTTAGCTCCTCTCGGCTCTGCTCACGCTCATGCTGTTAGCACAACGAGCGGGGCTCTCCCATTGCCCATGTATAGTCTCCGTCCTCGGGCACACAGTAGATATATAAGTGGTTGGGTGAGCAATCAGTGCGTGCGCTTCAGCGACAGCTACGTTGTGGTTACGTCACAGACCGTAAAGGTCAACGAACAGTGAACGTTCATTTTAGTAAACTGTGTTATATATTTTTATTTCCAGTGAACAGAGATCCAGATAATGGTCAGTATCAATTGCATCGTAATAAATTTTTTATTTTTTTATTTTTTTCATTTATTGCCCGGATTCAAATCAGAGTTTACCGGTACCTAAAAGTATTTTCGTACTCTACTCAATGAATTACGATTTGGACCTTGATTTTGCTACTTTCTCTTCAAATGTTGAGGTATTGTCAAATCGGCTTCTGAACTACTTTCTGTTCTTGATCAGATCTGCCGTAAGAACGATTTCCTCCGCACCCCTCTTGAACTCTTCCACTCACTTCGTTGTGGCCTTCAGCCCTACAATGTACTTAAAGATTTTATTCGTCAATCGGTTCTCGTCCATTCTCGCCAGATTTCCATAGAATATCCACCATCGTTTCCACATCTAACTGACAATTTATTTTATTTATTTTTATTCTTAATCAGGTCCGTTGAAGGTGTCTAAATTCACCGTGATGTCATATGTCTATCACTTCACTGATTGTCAGTTCTTCATCATTTAAGAATGTGAAGTGTTTTAGGAAATAAAAGGAATAAATGGGTCCCTTATATATCCTTTCTGATATTCGCAGGCTTGCACAACGTAGGATTTGTTCCTACGCTATGGGTAGTTGTTCGGAAGTAGTTGTACTTTGATCCCTCAATAGGTTACTTAAGATTCTGCGCAACATTTCATGTTACCCGGACTACTGAATTTAAGAGAAATATACATTCAAAAAACCTGAAGGCTGTATAGGAAATGTATTTGATACAAAATGGTACAATGTCCTGTTATTATCCTAAGGAAAATAGTCAATGTTTTCCGTTTTGCGTTACGTCGCTCGCGCAGTGAGTGTTTGTAAACAGGTACGTACACCCTGAACACAGGTGACCGCCAAACAACAATGGCACTGGTGTGTTTGTCACAGAGCGAGTGTTCGTAAATATTAAGTTACACAATTAATTCGTGTGCTTGTTCTAATTCATTATACAACTCTGAACTTCGTTCTGATGTGTTGTGTTCGTCACAGGTCGCTTGCCCTTTACGTTTTCTTATGCACATGGTATTAGTAAAGAACTGGAATCACAGATGATGTTATACTGCATAGAGTATTGAATGAGTTATGGGTTTGTATGTAACTGCAGTGGGACCAAGACTACTATGGTCGCCTGAAGAGAACTTGGGTTGGTGCGGGGTGAGGAGTGCGAGGGGTAAGCATGACCATTGCGCAGGCGCCAATATCAAGACTCAAGGCCTGACAATAAACATCGGTTCAGTCCGCGGTGATTCTTCTTTTTTTTCTATTTGCTTTACGTCGCACCGACACAGACAGATTTTATGACGACGATGGGGCAGGAACGGCCTGGTAATGGGAAGGAAACGGCCGTGGCCTTAATTAATGTACAGCGTAAGCATTTCCCTGGTGTGAAAATGGGAAAACATTTTAAGGGCTGTCGACAGTGGAATTCGAACCCACTATCTCCCAGTCCTCTGTTTTAATGACTGTGTTGATGCGGTGATAATACCTGATGAGAAACACTAAGTAGGTAGGTGTTAATGTGAGGAATGATCTTCGTTTTGATAGTCACATTAACGACGTTGTTAAGAAAGGTTGCAGATCTCTTCACACGGTTATAAGGGTATTTAGAGATCTCAACCTTCAGCTCCGAGTTCGCATGTTGCGATACAAAGTTTTCCGTGTCCTTCTGTATGGTTATGATGGATGAACGCTCAGTCCTTTGCTGTAGAGACGAACTGAAACTTTCAAAATGTAATTGTAAAGAGGAATTCTTCGAATGTCCTGGGTAGAGAAGAAGTCCAATGAGGAAGTCCTCATCTTGTTAAATAAGGGAAAAAAATGAGCTTTTAGTATTCGTCAAGGAGCGAAAGCTCGGGTATATCGGACACATCATGAGAGGTGAGCCATATGAACTTCTCTAACTCACCATCGAGGAAAATTGAACGAAAACGACTTCTGGGGGGACGGAGAAATGCCTGGCTTAAAAATCTGGGCCGTTTAATGAATTAGTTTTGTCTTCAAGTCTGTATTACGATACCCAGTTTTGTATTGTTTTGAGAAATTATACTATGTAAACCTCCTGTAATTGGAGAGTATTCTGTGTTGGTGGTACAGAATGAATAAATAAATAAATAAATAAATAAATAAATAAATAAATAAATAAATAAATAAATAAATTCACTATACGTTTAGAAATATTTAAAATACACAAAAGTTGTGCTTTCTCTAAAATTACTTTTGTTATAATTTTTTAATTAGTTTTTGTAACATTCAATAAATTTCTTTACTTCATGGGTTGATATATGTATCTCAGAATCCAGCAACATTACAGGAATTAAATTTTTAATTGATGATTGCCATAATCTGGTCTTCAAGGGACATTTTATATTATATTATTATTATATTATATTTTATATTTATAAACAAAAGTATTGAAATTTTCAGGGGTTGTTCCAAACTGGAAAACTGTTTATAACAATTATTGAGTACAAGTAAACAGAGTTACAAGCACACTGAGTGTTGTCTTAATCTTAGGATATAATATTTAGGACATGAACGATTCGTGACACCAGGACTACTTGATACGGGAACTGGTAAAGATCCAGAGGAAAAAAAGCACGATTTGTTCTCGGTGATTTCCGAAAAAGGAGTAGTGTTACGTAAACGTTGCAAACTTTGGGAGACTTGGGAGTAAGATGAAGAGATCCGCGACTAAGTGGTATGTTACGAGCTATCAGGGGAGAGATGGCGTTGAATGACAATTAGTAGATGAACAAGCTTGAGCGGAATTTTTAAAAGTAGGAATTCAAGAGGGCAAATTGAGAAATAGTTTATCAATTTCGATACATTTCCAAGGTTTTTAAATATTCAAGAAAAGGCTAGCAAACGAGTGATTGATTGATTGATTGATTGATTGATTGATTGATTGATTGATTGATTGATTGATTGATTGATTGATTGATTGATTGATTGATTGATTTTCTTAATTTCCTTTTTCAGTTATAATTCTGTTAATTATATGTTTTCTTTTCCACATAATTTATGAGTTCATTCATAACTTAGTTTTGAGAGACTGGAAAACCTAATAGTTATAAATTCACATAGAAGTGCTGTGATGTACAACGTAACACGTGCAGTATGTCCGAAAAATCAAAATGGTTTCATGTATGCCTTGCAAATATTATTCTCTGCTGTCCCATGTGATCGTTGTACAACATTCCCTTTTAATCCTGTTACATAATGTGTGCTCAACCCATTTAAATGCATTTTTTTACATTCTCAACAATAATCATGATTACTTCAAATAATCACAGTTGTTGAATAACTACAGTTATAGAGCTCGGTATCCTATTCTACTCGTTCCTTTCTCTGTTATTAATAACATTTTGTTGCTCCTACGCTAAATATTTAATCAAATATGTGTATTTTTAAACTTTGTAGTAAATGAAATTCTCATTTTTCTTCTCATCAATCACCGGGGGATTTGGTGTAGTATAAATTTTACATACTGGCAATTTTTCAAAATGTTCTCATCAATGTGAGGGGTTTATAAAGATTTTAAGCGGCATTACTTCATACGAGAACCCATTAGATATATTAAAACACTATGTTTCTCTCAGCCTACAGAGGGGCACAAGCATCCGCGAACATTCAACTTAGTTTTCAAAATGGTAAATATTCAATTGTATAACCTGATTGCATTTATACTGTTTGCAACCATTCCCCCTGATATGAATGATATTGAACAGTAGAAAAAATACATTGGTCTTAGGGACCTCTAAGTCGGTTCTTGAAAAACACCCCTTACTCATTATAAGGGGACTTTTACGTGAATATCTTAGGAAATGCTCAAATATTTGCTTATATGCATGGTACTCCTGCTACTGAAGTATGGAATGCACAGGGTTAGTTTTCCTTTTATATTTAAATTTGCTTGTAACGTTGCAGATTATATAAAAATTACATGGTAGTTTCTTTAATGTCATGAATCGTCTTTAATATTATATCCTTAGATTATGATAACACTCACTGCTCTTGTAACTCTGTTTGCCTGTACACTATAATTGTTTTAAACAGTCTCCCAGTGTTGATGAATTACAGTAGTTTTGTTTGTTTTCATGTCAGTATTACAGTACAGTTTTGTATTATTTTGTATCATACATTGAGAAAATATACTATGTAATCCTCCTGTAATAGGAGAACGAACTCTGTTGGTGGTGATAAATAAATAAATAAATACATAAATTAATTAATTAATTTAAAATACTCCAGGATGCAAGCCTGCAAAGGAACTGATAAAAGGAGCAAACAAGAAGCATACTAAAGAACTGTTGAAACTCAGCAGAGAAAATATAAGATGGGTAGAAGGAATGTTGACAGACACTGCCACCTGAAAAAAACACCTACATATAATTGGAGTAATAAGAGACAACATATGTAGGGAATGCATTTTTTTTTGCTAGGGGCTTTACGTCGCAAAGCAACTAGCAAAAAAAGAATGTTGGCCGGCAGGGTAGGGGAGGTTGTAGTATACAATTTCTAATCAATAGATTGTGTGCCAAAACGTTGGATTAACTTCCAAACCTCTCCGCAGTGCCCATATCGATTAAGGGCATATGACGCCGTTGATGGTGATTCGTCCGTCGGATGGGGACGTCAAGCATTGAGCAGATCCCTTGGTGCTATTCGATAGGAATAGGCTATGCGCCGGCACCACGTTTCACCCTACTATCTTACATCACGTCATTAGTTTCATCTCATTAACTCCTCTTATGAGGTTGACGTCATGAAGGGCATCCGGTCCTAAAAATCCGCCACGACAGACTCATCACACCTCACACCCGATACCGTAAAGAATCGGGACAAGAGTTGGACCAACATTGTTTAGAGTATGGCATTACACAGGAAAGAAAAACCACTATACATACATGCAAACTACCGTAAATACAAATATTAACATAATAATGATCACAACAGAAACAAATAAAACACAAAAATAATCAGATACATATTACTGGAATGACACGAGACAAGATAATGTTAGAGCCTAATGTCCAATCTACTTTATGTACAGAACAAGGGCAACCCAAGACGTTACAGCCTAAATAAACATCGGTATACCGAGCGACCACTGCTCATCCCGAAGGCATGAATATCATGAGGTGATGCGTGGTCAGCGTCATAAATCATCTCGGCCAGTTTTCTAGACTTGGCCGCTATCTCACCATCAGATAGATTTGTAATTGTTCTCATGTAACTTGAATGGACCTCGAACCAGCTCTATGATCTAGGTTAAATATGTTTGACCAGAACAGTAATCGAATCCCGGATCTCCGGGTGAAAGGAAAGCTTCGGGACCGGCCCACCTTAAATATTAAGTATAAATTATTTTTGTTTCATCAGGTGCTAGAAACATCATCCTTCCAAGCTTGAAACGAACGGTTGTGTAGATAAAAGTTTTGTAATTCACATATTGCATGTTCCTTGCTTGTCGTAAACTTTATTTCTCTTGTCTCATTGTTCTGTGTCTGCGATATCCACCCTCTGCTTATAACTTTTCCAATACCGAACGCAAGGTAGAGCAGAGTGTACAAGCGGCAGATGTGTTCGTACTAAGGCCATCTCTGCGACATTTGTCATAACATTTGTGGCAAGATAGATGTGTCCGTGTAAGGTAATATACTGTCGGAAAGTAACTTGCATCTCCCAGGACTACACAAGTCGATTAGGATTTGCTTATATCGGGAGTAGAAGCTTGTATAAGATAATCGTACTTGATATTCCTAATGACGTGCAATGCGTCCTGTCCCAGTGTGTTTTAACTGTCCAGCGCTAACAGGTGCCACGTCATATCATGGAGACAACAATGTGCTTCTTTTGTGCATTTCTTAAAAGTGGTTTGACACTGTAGTAACATATAGGAGGTTTTCTGTGACGCGGGGATTGGAAAGGGCAATGCAAGGTAGTGCCCATACTCTTAATACAGTCGCAGCTCCAGTAATTGACCGGTGCCCAAACGGGAAAACACGGAAAACCACACTCAGGTCGGTTTCAAACCCAACATTTTCCGAATCCCATCGTCACCATAAGGTCTGTACTGTTGGTACGACGTAAACAAAGCAGCAAAATTTACAGAATATACGTGCACTAGCGAAAGAAATGATAATTTTGTTTTTAAGAACATGCTTTACGTCGCCCCGACACAGATAGGTTTTATGGCGACAATGGGAGAGGAAAGGGCTAGGAATGGAAAGAAAGGGGCCGTGGCCTTAATTAAGGTGTGAAAAAGGGAAACCACGGAAAACCATCTTCAGGGCAGCCGACAATGTGGTTCGAACCCACTATCTCTCGGATGCAAGCTCACAGCTAGGCGCCCGTAACCGCACGGCCAACCGCCCATGAAAGAAAAGATTGTCGTGAACGGGCTTCGCGACGCGCCTCTCGCGTATTTATCAGTGAACGAACGGACTCGAGCGAGATACGAATCCGCGACCGCCAGGTTATAAGGCCTGTGGTATGAGGAGTAGTAGGTATATGAACACATGTAAATATAAAGAGAAATTACAGGAGATTCTGTATAATTCATTACTAATAATAATAATAATAATAATAATAATAATAATAATAATAATAATAATAATAATAATAATAATAATAATAATAATAATGGGAATTATATTTTAAAGAAAAGACTCAAATATTCGATGTTGAGTCAGAACTTGTAAGCAAGTTTATTTGGTGAAGCAATATTAGGATATTACGAAAGATACTTGTGTAATCGAAGTGCGCATTTCCTTCTGTAAATGTACGATGTCACGTGTACGAGGCATACGGAGAATCCCCAAATTATTCCAGAATGTCGCGTGTAAGTTCAACGTGACTGAAGTATTCCATGAGCAGGACCAATCTAAGAACAGTGATACTGTGATGTGTACGAGTGACTAGTGGTGGTGGTGTGTTGCTCAGTGGAATGTTTTAGAAAGAATCGGAGAGGCTATAAAAACTGATATCTCGTAAACAACGGAGCTTTTGACTCTGGATTTCTTCCGTGTGTCGGCCGAAGGCCCTGTCAGCGCGAAAACTGATAGACGGCATGGAGCCCTGTTAAGGGTGCTGTGAGAGATCGACAGAGCTACAAGTATGTGTTAGCTAAAGTGTTAGCAAGTCAGAGTAATATTAAGCTTTAAGACTAAGTGTGACTCGTCAGTGGACAGTCACAGGGATTTTCCACACCAGTAGACAATTAGGTGTTCGAATTAAATCAATAGAAACCATCAAACCGAGCTCGATAGCTGTAGTCGCTTAAGTGCGGCCAGTATCCAGTAATCGGGCGATAGTGGGTTCGAACCCCACTGTCGGCAGCCCTGAAGATGGTTTTCCGTTGTTCCCCATTTTCACACTAGGCAAATGCTGGGGCTGTACCTTAATTAAGGCCACGGCCGCTTCCTTCCCATTCCTAGGCCATTCCCATCCCATCGTCGCCATAAGACATGTCTGTGTCGGTGCGACGTAAATCAAACAGCAAAAAAAACAACATCAATTGCTCTTAATTGGGGAAGTACCACCTCGCCGCCGAAGTAACGGGTTCCAGGGACGCCAGCGCAGAAGAAAGAAGAAAAGAAGAAATACCTCCGCTGTACGGAGATCGGCTATATCCTGTAGTTAAGTATTCATCCAGTTAACATATGTATTCTTATGATGTAGATGTTGATTCCCATAGGGAATCAGAAATAATTGTTCCGAATGAGTAAATTTATAATACCAATCTAAATGGTCCGTTATTGGACATCATAAATTTTCCAGCTAACTCATTCCTGGTTGCCAGCGTTTCGCCCCCGTGTGCTGGGCTGGGCTCATCAGTTGGTACCTAGCACACCTACCAAGACGCTGGATAGTGCATACCGTGGAGGCCACTGCGTAGGCTAATTGTAGCCACCGGCAGTGTCAATGCACTATGAGAGACATTGTCTCATTATCAAAAATTGATGCCTGCTTGGCCATCAGATGATGTAGATGTTGATTCCCATAGGGAATCAGAAATTATGTTAAAACGTAAGATTAATTATATATAATAAACACATGCGCTCCTATTTTTCGCAGAACAGAGGTAATTTAGGACGCATGCTTAGAGAACCGCTTCACTAGACAGAGAACAGCCCCGCAGTCAGGACATAAAAATTCCGGCACCTTGGCATCTCCGAAAAACGTAAAAGTAATTAGTGGCACGTAAAAACCAACCAAATTATTAAGCGTTGTCTAGCCCGTTCTTCCGTTATGTAGCGAGAGTAACATAACCTCTAGGTGTTAGAACAGGTCGGTCCCCTTATGTTTATGCAAATCTCATAGCAAAACTGTTGTCCGGGTTAGTGTATACTTGCTACTCACTTCAGTAAGACAATTTTCCGGAACTGCACTTGCTTTCTTGAAAAGTAAATCAATTTATCTGGGAATAAGGGCATGCACGACAGATCTATGACTTAGCAATCATATACCAAGTCCAGCCTGGTGTCAGCAGCGCAGCAGCAGTGGCTCGTATTCTTTCTTCAACTACCTGCAAGGTTCGGTCTGCGATAAAGTTTCTACGGAAATTGCGATGGGCCTTTCAAAACAACAGGCGTGAAATGCTCAGAGCAGGTGTTGTACTGTCCCATGGCAATGCTCGGCGCTCAGCAACTGTTCTACAGGAGCTTGGCTGAAAAGTGTTTTATCACCCAACGTACAGTCCTGATCTTGCTCCTAGTGATTTTCAGCTTTTATTGCATCTCAATAAATTCCTATACTACTGCCAGTATTTTCACACGGACGAAGAGCTGAAGACGAATATCCCACGCTGGTTCCATTCGCAGGCGGCAGACTTCTACGACACCGGCATACAGACGTTGATCGCACGATATAACAAGTGTCTCAGTTGTGGTGGAGATCTTTTCGAAAAAATTAATATTTCCAACATTGCTGTATCTGGTGCCAATAAGTTTTGTCACGTAACTATGTTGTATTTTCTTTATAGGCAAACTTACTTCTATATGGCACTCGTATTTAACTAATTTGTGGCTTCGCTTTAAAATAATAACAAATTTGATTATTGCATATTTAAATACAGTCAGTTTTATGATGACGGGTAATTAATTATTTCGAGTTTCATTGCCTTAGTAAACCAAATGAATAATTTTTCTTGCACATTTATTCTATAGGAACATAATAAAACGGTTAACATGGATTTTCTGTTAACTTTTTTACTCTGAGAGTTTTCCTCTCGCCTGTAAAATTTTATTTTTGTATTTTGGTACGTTTTAGAAACAGGTTTCTCAAATGTGAGGTTGTGTTATTTTTTTTTACTTTCGCGGTGTTAATCAGTACAGGGAAGAATCGCAGACAAATACAGCCGTAACTTTTAATCTCTGAAAATACATCTCTTCCGTTTCTTAATTTAATGTTGGTCAGTGCCTAAAATCCCTGCAACGCATGTAAGTTTTTGAAAAACTGAAGTAGTGTAAGTAAGGTATGAGTGGCAGACAGATCCTGGATGTATAGGCAGTGATACGTTGGAATGCAAACTAATTTATTTAAGAGGAAGTGTCGTCTGCCGGGCTGAAAAGCTCAGACGGTTAAGGCGCTGGCTGGCTCTCTGAGCCCAAGTTGGACGGTTCGATTCTGGCTCAGTCCGGTGATATTTGAAGATGTTCAAATGTGTCAGCCCCATTTAAGTCAATTTGCCGTCACATAAAGCAACTTCCACGGCACAAAATTCCGGCACCTTGGCATCTCCGAAAAACGTAAGAGTAATTAGTGGCACGTAAAAACCAACCAAATTATTAAGCGTTGTCTAGCCCGTTCTTCCGTTATGTAGCGAGAGTAACATAACCTCTAGGTGTTAGAACAGGTCGGTCCCCTTATGTTTATGCAAATCTCATAGCAAAACTGTTGTCCGGGTTAGTGTATACTTGCTACTCACTTCAGTAAGTCTGCATTCTAGCCTATAAATGTTTAAACATCCAGGCTCAAGTGATCGTCATGTTTCTGGAGCGTTTTGTGGTTTATGTACTTTCCGCTAGGATTCGTGATCTATTGGGACTGCCTTCCAGCGTTCTATACCCTTGTAACGTAAGGAGGATGCGCGCAATATTCCACAAGACGAAACAGTGCTCGGCAAACCTAGATCGTTTCAAAGCCCCTGGTCTACAGAAATGTTTAAAAGTGTACTATACAGTTCAATGAAACCACACATGCTGCTGGGTGCAGTCGAGCGTCATTTATACAAATATGACTTCTCGTGCCGGATGTGCAAAACTAAACTTTGAAATTGAGATCAGAGAGTACTACACATAATATAGTTCTAGAAACACACTCGTACTGATGGGTGCAGACGAACTTCATTTATACAAAATATCCACAGTTCTAGCCCTTCAGGCAAGCAACTCATGTTGGAAACATGCTAGGAATATGAGCAACGCATTTTATGTAAATAACATATAATAAGGTATGAGAATATATTCTTTATTTATTCCTAAAATTACAATCCTTTTCTTAATCATCGTTATCCGGTCGATTTATTTTTTTTGCAAGTTGCTTTACGTCGCACCGACACAGGTAGGTCTTATGGCGACGATGGGAGAGGAAAGGGCCAGAAGTGGGAAGGAAGCGGCCGTGGCCTCATTTAAGGTATAGCCCCAGGATTTGCCTTGTGTGAAAATGGGAAACCACGGAAAACCACCTTCAGGACTGCCGACGGTGGTGCTCGAACCCACTATCTCCCGAATACTGGATACTGGCCGCAGTTAAGCGACTGCAGTTTGCCTTTTTTACCACTACGAGCGCTAATGTGAGTCAATGCAGAATTTCACTTAAGCCCTTATAACTACATTCGATGTGGACATATTTCAGAAAATAAAAAAAAAAACACCCGACGGTATTGAACCAAGGAGCACATTACAGAAATTACGAGTATTATGTAAATAAGTTGTATTGTCTAGGATTTGAACAAGAAAGAAAACTAGCAAATAAGCAAGCGATTTTAGGCTGTTTTTCTGGAACTCCATTTAGGTCGCAAATTATTTTCGAAATTTGATTTTTAGTTTGATAGATCTATCTAAGACTTGCAATTTGGAACATTCCCAGACCAGTTTTTCTTGAATTTTGCGACACAATTGAGGAAATTGCTAAAGTTTACATTTTTCGTAGTATTGCCTGTTAATAAATGTTTGCAACATCAGTATCATTTCTCGTTCTGGATACTAAATTACGAAACTGAGAGCAAAAGAACCGTTCGAGGTTGATCGTGTGTCATCGATTACGTCATATTAACTGTAACTTCAGTTTCAAATAATACATTTCAGTATTTTTTTAATTTGCTAATCAAAAACGCTGTGTCTGTTTTTGCATATGCAGGCATTTATGCCTAATATTTGAGTAATTAATGTTGTAATATACAGGAAGTATCTAAAAGGTAGCCAAACATTCAGGACAAATTAGTCACACGTAAAAATATGTTACATGGACCTGTGTCCCGAAACGCTTTATTTTCATGTTAGATTTTTCTAGAACTCTACATAGCACATTATTAGTGGCAAACACAGGAACATAACGTACCAGCATAACACCTGAAACTTTTCCTTACATGATTCAAAATGTCCTCCGTTAACATCAACCAGTCATTACATTGTATTCTGGATGCGCTGTTGTATTCCTGGAGTACATCGTATGCATGTATCCATGATAATGCTTCTTGTTTAAACGTGCCTAACATCTAAGGTCATCGGCCCCTAATGGTACTAGGTGGACGACGTGATATGATAAGTAATATTTTAAAATGTATGCACTGACTGGAAATTAGAACAAATGTAGATGAACAATGATTGTGAATTTAAAATAATCAGTGTGTCTAATTCGCAATGCCTTATTTTCTGTAAAATGATAGATTATGGTAGAATGAGACGTTGCCTTAAAATTCAATAATATATCATGCAAATTACTATTATATAAACACATTAACATATACAAACATAATCTAAAACAGAGTCAAGTTAATAAAACGTTGTGAACAATAATACAAAGACTAATGCCATAAAACAACCCACTATCCCTCATAAAACGGATGACGAGGTCTGCTGACTTCGTCATCTAGTAGGATGAGGGCGATGGCACTCGGGAATTTTAGACTACGGCGCGGATCGACCAGGTCCACACACTCCGTAAAGATATGTAACACAATAAGATAATCGCCGTATATACACAGCGAAGGGAGATCTCCTTTCAGTAAATAGGAGTGTGTTACTATACAGTCGCCGCTCCGAAAAGGGCATAATACCACTGCTTCCCTCCGAGAATCCCGAAGGGAAGTCCTCCATACGTTATATCGATCTCAAGTTATTTGGAAGTGCAGTGGCCTGCCACTCCATCTCCCAGTGGGACATGACCAAATGTCTCAGCTGAGTGCAAATATCACTGGCTGGAACGTTGTAAGGCAATGTAACAGCCTCCTTGGCAGCCTTAGCAGATAACTCGTTTCCCTCTACACCCATGTGGCTTGGGAGCCACATTAATGTGATTCTGGTGCCGGCATCCAAACACCCAGCAAGCAGGTCATGGATGCGCTGCACCAGAGGATATGCATGTATCAATTACACTCGAGGACATTTTGAACATTTCATATATGAAGTATTTTCTTATGTTATGCCGGTAGTCTACGTTCTGCTCCTGTGTGTTTTCATGATTAATGTAGAGTTATAGAAAATGAATTCTAACGGAGAAATAGATCGTCCATGTAACATATATTCTTCTTTTACATGTGAGGAATGTGTCCTGAGAGTTTCGCCTACCTTATTGGTACACCATATATTTGTAATAAATCTTTCCCATCATTACTTATAAACGAAATTTAATTGTGTGATTTCATCATTCACTGGTATGTATAATTGGCCATATGAAACAACAATTTGTTGGGGTTCGAACCTACTATCTCCCGAATGCAAGTTGATAGCTACTTAACAAAAAACCTCGTAGCATTGAATTAACACGGTCGAAAACTACCAGATTTTTCAGATGTATTAATCAAGGCTACGGCCGCTTCCTTCCCACTCCTAGGCCTTTCCTATCCCATCACTACCATATGACTTATCTGTGTCGGTGAGAAGTAAAAACAAATTATATTCTAAAAATGACCTGAGTGATCACTCCAGGCTACTCTTGGAAAGATTTGTAGAAATTCAAGTCTCTGCTGAAACAGAGAGACACTTCATTGCATTTAAGAAAGTTTCTTCGATTTTTATTTGGTATTGCACTTAGGCTAAAGATCAGTTGATTGTTATCTACTTCAAGAAATGGATGTTTGTGAGGCAAAACGAGTTTGAAAACCAGAATGATACATCATCATCTCGCTCCCCAGGAGATACCAATGTAAATGCACAGTGCAGACAACTACTGAGCAATCAATGTCAAAGATATTATACCAGCATGCCGTGGTTCATGCGAAGCTCACATGGCGCAACAGCCTCGAAGGGACATGCCCTACCAAGCGACAACTGATCAGTCCGAAGGCATGTAGATTAGAATGTGTCGCGTGGTCAGCACGACGAATTCTCATGGGCGTTATTCTTGACACTTTAGACTGGGGCCGCTATCTTACCGTCATATAGCTCTTCAACTGTAATCACGTAGGCTAAGGTGACCTCAAACCAGCCCTCAGATGTGGGTGGAAATCCGTGCCCTGGCCCGGAAACGAACTCGGGACCTCTGGGTAAGAGGCAGGCTAGTTACTCCTACACTGTGGGGCCGGCTGACAGTCAATCCAGTCAATAATTTTGTAATGACCACTCTATGAAACTGTTCCGATATAGCGAGTTTGCCATGCAGTTAAGGTCGTAAAGCTTGTATTCGGAAGATTGCGGGTTCGAATCTTTGAAGATGGCTTTCCCTGGTTTCCCGTTTTCACATCATATTGGGGCTTATATTAATTAAAGCCATGGCCTTTGGCTTGTGAATTCTAGTCCTTTTCCATCCTTACATTAATGCGACGTTAAACCAGTAAGAAAGGAAAAAAGAAAAAAGAAAAAAAGAAAAAAAGAACCGTTTCATCTTCTTCCCATGAAGCGTGAGTTTTAGCCGTGTCCACGCAAGTCTTTATTTGTGCATACGAATACTTGGTTTCTTTTTTCAAACTGTAACTTGACGTATCGTATGTGAAATTCAGAATCCATGTGTACGTGTGCTAATGTCCTTTATGAATTAATATAGATAGAAACAGGTATTTTTAAGGTCCAGTGCGTTAACTTTGACTCAGAAAACCACCTTGAGATATGTGTCCTACGTTGGTAATTCACCGACGAACACATCATGCTGCATTAAGGATAAAGGTTGAAAGAGTATATTTAATAGAGTACATAGAGGTATATACGAGTGTAGGAAACAGCTGAATAAACACATCGCACCCCTGTTTGAAATGCAGTAAGAGCTTTCCTACACGTCAGTGTGTTATTGAAGATGCAATATTCCGATAGGGGAATTTTATTGCACTTCGCTCTTAGAAGAGTTCATTCAGACGTAAAATCAATTACTTCCACACTTCTTCCTTCCCACTGCAGTGGCACAGCAGCAAATAGAAACTTGCCGAGTACATTCAGCGCAGTGATAATGCATACATACACTTTATCAAGTACGTTTCCACTATACAAAGGAGGAGCATTTTATGTGCTCTGCTATAATACATTACATCGCTGCTGGGACGAAGTGTGTAGGTAAACATAAGCAATAATATTATTTGTTGTTGTTGTTGTTATTGCTTAGTTATGTGACCAAAGAATAATTAAGTCATTACCACTACGTGTGTAATATGTACGAAAGGAAACGATAAGAAAATCTACCATAAACATCTCCAGATCCACTGAATATATTGATATCTTCTTTTATGTTAACCCGCGAGTGGTCGCTTTGTCTCCCGTTACGCGATCGTTCGCGCGTATATATTTTATCTATAATGGTATTTTTATTGAATAATGACGTAATTCTGTCATTTTTTGTTAATTTCACATTTTTAAAATGCATTAAGGCTATTTGCTACCTCGAACATGCCTTTTATCTCCTTTCTCCGTTAAGGTCTTCTAGTAATCACGTATCATTTTCAATGCTTCATCCTTTGTTGTTCCATCTTCTTCCTCCAGTATTCCATCTTCTCACTATGTCCCCTTTTCCTCTTCTCGGACGATTTTGAGTCTGTTTTTTCCCCATGCAACTTTAGCATCCTTCCACTTTTAACACTTTCATTCTAAAAATATATCTGTTGCGTCGTCTTCTTCTTCTTCTTCTTCTTCTTACCCTTCTTCTCTTCTCCCATATTGTTTATTTCCAAATCTTTCTTGACTTCCAAGAATTCTAATTGTTGTTGAATTCTTGTTCCAAATATATTTAAAGATTTTTTTTAGCCTCCCATTCTGTATAAATTTCCAAAAAATATCAATCACCTCTTTCGTGTGGTTTCTGTTACATTACCTATGTTGCAATATATGTAATCATTTTTCTATGATTTCGAGAGTTCTTTAGTCTCTTTATTAAAATTGTAAATTACATATTCTGGAAAAAATGTGGCGAACACGTCATAGGCTAATTGTTCATATTGATCATAAAATTAACATATCCTATTAACGAAATTACCCAGATTAATGTAGAAAATCATTCTTTCAAAATCAGAACCAGTTTAATGTCATCATCTTTGATACTCATGAAGTCTTCTGATCAGATCTTGATGCCCTCAGAAGAATGTGTAATATTCTTTTGTCACTTACATCACTATCGTCGAGAGTAGGCGCTATCAGGGATCATATTCATCATTTTCCTTCATATCATTTATAAAAAAGATAATCTTCTCGGTTTATAGCACTGATATACACCCCACATTCACACTTAACTTCAGTACAGTGAAAACAGAAATACAGTAAGTTCCAACTCCATAGGTCGCATCGTTAGAAAAAATCTAATAAACTAACTATAGTGAACAATCCCCCTGCTAAGTGCAGAATAACATTTCATTGGCATGCATTTCAGAATTTTCTGCAGCCCCTACACCCCCCGCCACTGATCTAAGCCTAGAAAATATGGAGACGAAAAGGAGTACCAACGTTATATTTCTTCTGACAGTGGGACCAATTTCGTGTCAATATAATAATATGGTCTGCACAGTTCATATTTTTGCCCAATTCTTATTTTTTTAAAATCTCAGAGTAGGTACGCAAAATTATAAATATTTTCAGTTAAATGTCTGTCTGTCGGTTACAACAATACGCAAAAACTGGTTAAACATAATGTTTCATGGCTCGTTATTCAAGGTTGTGCAAAACGTTATGTTTTATTTGATTACTAGACAGTAATAAAATGGCACGTGGCCTCCGGAGAAGCCAGGCGCAGATCTTACGAGTTGACGCCGTATAGACGACCTGCGCTTCTGTGAGAATGGGGCCCTTTCTATTATGAACTCTAATGATGAAGGAGGCAGACGCATACCCAGCCACCGAGCCATCGGAATTTAACAATGAAGGTTAAAATCCCCGACCTGGCTGGTAACCGAATCCCGGACCACTTGGGCCAAAGTCCAGTACGATAACCATTTAGATACGAAGCCAGAAACCATACAGTACCTAAGCAGAATTGAGGAGAGTCAAAAAATGAAATGTCATCCTTTTTCATTAATGTTAGCTGTATTCAATAACGTAACAAAATAAAGTTGTTCAAAATATTATACCTAACATGTAAATTGATTCTTTCATGGACCGTATTGATAAGACAGAATCATATTTTGGATTCTACAATTTGTTTCCTTTGACACGGCAAAAACCCCAAAAGATGGCGTCAACACCGTTTTCAGTTCCGTCTTAATATAAGCTGATTGACGATAGTCACCCACGCAAGTACTCATGTCACAATGTTTTCCGGACAGTTGTTGAACGTGAATGAGCTGTTATAGATATGAACTAAAGTAATATAGTTAATATAGTATGCGCTGACTAGACGTTAACCTAAACGGTTGCCCTTTATACACTAGCGCGTGCATAACTTTACACGCTAGCTAAGAGTGCTGGCTTAGCCTTACGCTGACCAGGCGTTAGCCTAACTGGTTGCTTTTCCACACACTATGGCTAAAACTGGAGGCTTAACCTTCCGCTGACCATGCGTAAGCTAACGTAACCTCCCCGGCCTAGGAGCTGAACTTGGAACAAGATGGCGGCTGCATATAGGACAAGGGGGATGGTGTAAAGCTTAATACATGCACTTTATTCATACTTTTTGTGTCTGGAATTTGGACTTAGACCCAAAACGGAGATCGAGTTTTGGACTCACTTGAACTAAACAAGAAAAACTGCGGGACTGAATTCCAGAACTTCCGCGACTCTAAAACATATTTAGTAGGATGTAAAGCCAATATTGTCATTGGCAGGTGGCAGATGTAACGTGATAGGTGTGTTCGTTTCCAATTACTACTACTAATATTACTGATAATGATGATACTGCTTGTTGTTTAAATGGGCTTAATATCTAGGTCATCGGCCCCTAAAGGTACGAAATGAGATGAAAGGTAATGACAATTTAAAATTAGAAAATTAATCCCCTGACCAGAACTCAAAACGTGATGATGAAGAATGAATGGATGCATATGAATTTAAAATAATCAGCGGATCCAACTCACAATAATGAGAGTTAAAATTAAATCCAAAATAAATCCACTGACTAGAATTCAGAAAATACGGCGACGAACAATGATTATGAACTTAAAACCATCTGCGAATATGACCCGCAATGCCCCTCCTTCCCAGAAACTATCTTAAAACAATTTTATATACTGACCAAGGGGCTGCTTCCAAAGCACAATCCTGAATCGATGATGCCTGTTGTCTAAAGAGATACAAAATCCAGGTCACCGCCCCCTCATAATGTTTCTTAATCACTAGGAAAGTAGAAGCATGGTATTTATAATGTACCGGTCCTAATCACAATTAACGTAGGCTCACAGTGTTCCACACATTATGGTACTACTCACAAGTATTGTACGCCGCACTGTACCGTACCCAGGGGTAAATACCCTCTAGGACGATGCCTCCATTCCTGTATGAACATCCGACTAACTCAGGGTTGGGCTGAGTGTGGGTTGGTTGTCGATTGGGTCAGGATAAAAAGTCGAAGTTCTACACTAAAATAGCAATCAATGACAGGAAATGGAGGTATAACACGAATGAGAAACAATCATAGGGGGTAAGATGGATTTATTAATAAATATCCCCGATCAAATCACAAGAAAATAATTAAATCAACAAAAATAATAATTTGTAAAAAAATGAACTCAAAGTATAGAAATAAGTTGAAATCAGAAACGTTAATTGAATGATTGTACAAATTTGACATTAAAAAAACAAGTTCAACAAAGAACATATATATAAATCAAGACTGATTTTCTTCTTATAGTCCAATGTTTATGTTGTATGGCAACAAGTGTACACAAACACTGCCATGTGGTATTTCCGTATGGAGTTTCACACTATCGCATCCCAACGATACGGTTTCAAAATTAAGTTACTCCCGAGAGTCGTCAAACTATTTCCGTAAAATAAAAGTTACATTATAAAAAAATTACGACGGAAAGAAAAATAATTAAGACGAATCGGACGCTATGTAAGTTATGCAAAATACTAGGGGCAAATCCTACACTATATTTACAGCAATTCAAATAATCAAACTAAACATATATATACATCGGATATCGAGTAAAGTCTTAAATGCTACACTGCTTCTAATGTGAATCCCGGTTCACAACAAAAAATCTAGACAGAACTAGATAAACCAACAATACTTCAGCACTCGGGCTGTTCCCTTTAAAAACAACGAGACAAGGTATACAATCATAAATAATAATGTAAAACCATCCTGTAAGGGAAAAACATATAAATAATCCTTGATATCATGAAGAAAGCAATGGACAACATTGCCTCCTTCTGCTGCGTTTGAGCGCTCAACAGCGCGGTCATCCGTCATGTACTTCCGGGTAGATTACGAGCTGTAAAGAAATGTTGAACTCCACTATGCTAAAGATTGGATTTTGTCTCCCGAGGCCGCCACAAGGAAATACTGTCTCTTTCACACATACCGATAACACAGGCCAGGAATCAGCTTGCCATGAGATAACGCCCATCATCGGCTACACGGAAACTCACGTATATTTATTCCTTCTTGGCATGCTTGGGCCATTTAACAACATCAGACTCAATAGTCTGGAATTAACACTGTCCATTCTGATCACAATATACACTCAGAAGACACTAGGCAGGTACACACATCTGCACAATACTCTTTATCTTGTCAGGCATACCATCAGCCTGCACCAGTACATTATAATTCAGCATGCAATTATGATCTCATTATTCCTCATGAATCCCACTGGCCTTTCCACATAATGAGACGCAGTTCCAGTCCTTGGCAGACCATCAGGCAAACAGAATCCAACTTAACTTCAAAGATCTTATTTTAACAACGACGTTCTGCAGCTCCTTCTGGCAGCTTCTGTAAAACCATGCATCATGCAAAATAGCTATACCTGTCTCTCTGAATAACCAAAATAAAATGAATTGATACGTGTTTGACGTAATATAAAAATGAACCTGTCGATCTAGCCCTTCTAGCATATATTTAAGGAAAACTCGGAATATCCTACGCTAAGTACTATATTTACAACAATAACTGATCCTATCAATCCCTCATTTTCCCAAACATCTACTCATAAAGCAAAATGAAAATAAAATAAACATGCATTATTCTCGTATCCGAATCTATCATAGTAACAAAATTAAACAAACACATGCCGTCAGGCTTACTTTGAATGAAAATTAAAATTCTATCTACACTGCCCTAGTACCTTAACATAACTTACATTTCATGCGTAAATAATACATGCGTCTTACTTTACATGACTCTCGGGAAACCAGGACAGCAGCTTACATCCCCACTGCTTTATGGGTCTACTCCATGTTAATCACAGCATTAACATGTGGGAATGCACTTCCTTCCTCTACAGACGTATCCATCATCTTGCTGGAAAATAATTCACTGGAACACAGAAGACTATTATTGATAATCTCTTCGCTGTTTAATGCTGCGAGCCGCAATACCCTTTCTTTTACCAGATCAGCTAACACACTGATTCACATATATATAACACACTTCACTTAAAGGGTAAAAATACAGTTTTTAAAAAGCAGCCCACTGTTCGGTACGGAAGTTCCACGCGAATACGCGCCCGTCGCGAAATAGTGAAACAATAGCACGTTTCCACTACACTTGTTACTCAGCGGTCACTAAACACCGTCTTTATCAATTGAAAGTAAACTCTGCCAAAATGGTACTATTTCATTTACTCAAGTACAGTAAATATTGCGACTGCACAATTTACAGTATCAATGATAACCAGTTACTATTACAGGAATGATACCACGTTAATCACGATCACCAGCCACAGAGTTAATACATCCGCACTGTGCAAATCTCTACCACGGAGTCACAGAGTTGGAACATCCGAACTGCTCAAATTTTTACTACCGAATGACGCTCTCCAGAGCTAAGGGTTACTGAGGAGGCTTCGGTGACGCCAGTAATGTTGGGGTTCCCGGGTGTCTGAACCAACCACCAATCAGAGAGTTCGTCATGTATGATGACATAATACTTATTGTAATATATTTACAAAACACAGTTCAAACACTAGCAAATCTCTTCCACCAATTTCTATAATACATTTCCAAATATATCTGACTTCAGAAACTGTGGAAAACCGATCTCTTACAGAAACTGACTTTATCCACAGAGCACGTTGGTCATCCTGGAATTAATATTTGGCGCGGTGTAGCCTCCAGGTTTGCCAAATCCCTAAGTTCCCATTGGCTGAAATATCTTGCTTGGTCAGCATCTAATACACGTGTCGATCCTTGCCAACGCTTGGGTACGCTATCTTTTCTCACGGTCATACGGAAATATGAAGCAACATCCAGCGAACCACTGTCTTGCTCAACATCCGGTATCAACTATCTTAGGATACGATGCTTTCACATGTTAGACTGTAACTTTATGAATAAATTTCACATATTTGGTCAAATAATATTTCAATTATTATTATGGGCCGGTAGGATACGGCTCAGCACAGGTAACGCAGACCTATGGTGTTTCTCAAATAATGGCGCCACTCATAGGCAACGCGACCCTATGGTATTCCTCACATAGGTGTACTAATCTTTCTTTTTTTGCTATTGGCTTAACGTCACACCGACACAGATATGTCTTACGGGGACGATGGGACAGAAAAGGGCTAGGACTGGGAAGGAAGCGGCTGTGGCCTTAATTAAGGTACAGCCCCAGCATTTGCCTGGTGTGAAAATGGGAAACCACGGAAAACCATTTTCAGGGCTGCCGACAGTGGGGTTCGAACCTACTATCTCCCGAATACTGGATGCTGGCCGCACTTAAGCGATTGCAGCTATCGAGCTCGGTGGTGTACTAACTACAGGGACTCGTACTATCCCGTTGTGTTCCGCACATAGTGGTACTAATATTTTTCTTTTTTCTTTTTTACAGTTTGCTTTACGTCGCACTGACACAGATAGGATTTATAACGACGATGGGGTAGGAAAGGCCTTGGAATCGGAAGGGAGCGGCCGTGGCCTTAATGTACAGTTCCAGGATTTGCCTTGTTTGGAAATGGGAAACTATGGTAAACCATCTTAAGGGCTGCCGACAGCGGGGTTCGAACACACTATCTCCCAGATGCAAGCTCACCGCTACGCGCCCCTAACCGCACGGCCAACTCGCCCGGTATGATACTAATCACGGACACTCTAAAACCGGAGTGATCCACAAACTGTTGCTATTGATCATAACCCTATTGTGTAGGTTCATGGTTCTAATTCAATCATCGCTTGGTCGCATTTTCTAGTCACCTCTTACGACTGGAATAGATACCGCAGGTGTATCCATCATCGTTCCCCACCCACGAGGGTGGTACTACTAAAACGTTTTCGTTTCGGAACCTGATGAGGGGCTAGGGAAATTTAAAGCGTTGGTTTGAGGTGCGGAGAAGGTGAGTGGGCAGCGGCTGTGACCTATAAAACTGTCTGGTGAGGAATTCGTCTTAGTGCAGGGGAATGGAAAACCACGGGAAACCATTATCTAAACGGCCGGCGATGGGGACCAGCCCCTGAATCTCCCAAAAACTAGTAAAGCTAGAAGCCTACTATTCACGATTTTCCACCAAAGAGGAGAGCCCCCCATCACACCACGACGAATGAACTGTGAACATATTGCATTGTGTCTTACTTTCCTATTTTATATTATTTTTCCTTTATCTACATGTATCTTTATATTAAATCTGTTTACCCTCCAGAGTTGGGTTTTCTCCCGGACGAAGCGAGGGATCCTACCTCTACCGCCTCAAGGGCAATGTTCTGGAGCGTGGGACTCTGGGTCGGGGGGATATATCTGTTGGAAGAGGACCACTACCTTGCCAAGGCGGCCTCATCTGCTATGCTGAACAGGGTTCTGGTGGGGAATGGGAAGATTGAGGGGATAGGCAAGGTAGCAAGCGGCCGTGGTTTTAACTTTACGTACCATCCCGGTATTTTCCTGGAGAAGAATTGGGAAACCTTCCAGAATGTCTGAAGTGAGAGTCGAATCCCCTACACTCGGTTGACCTCCCGAAGCTTAGCGCACCCTGTTCCAATCTTCGTAGCACGTTTCAACTTTCGTGGCAAAGCCGGGGATTGAACTCGGGCCTCTAAAATTTAGCAGCTAATCGCACTAACCGCAACACCACGGAAGCGGACTATCAGCATATATTATTTTGATAAATAATATATATATAATATTTATTATACCGACAATATCATTCTGTAACATTTTTACAACTTCCATGCATTTATAATGACAATACATTACCCAATTTATCAGGATGACATATTATAACAGAACAATTTTTGGTGGTGCTGTTTGAGGATCCAACCAGCCTCCAGGCTGAGGACTTAAGGCAACACTCCGGGGATGAAAATCGATATTTTGATCATTTTGGTGAACTTTTTAATGACTGAAATTGAAAGGATTTCCGCTGAATTCAAACAATAATTTATCCCTGTAATACTTTTTTTATTTGCAATTGTAAATTTACATTTAAACCCCATTTTTCCCACATAATATTCTGCCAAATGTAACAAAATTTGCATGGTATATGTTTCACAGCTGTATTAAGAAACCTGCGTATGGAATTTTTGATTGAAATTTTTTTTCAAGTAGTAGGGATTTTTAAGTCCAAAATTTTAGAACGTAAAAAATTACCCAAAATTTAGTACGATATATCTCCTTACATTAAGGATGTACAGAAAAATCGATACGGTGTGCTATTAAAAGCAGTATTACCTACCTAATTATGAATTTACATTAACCTATTAATTAAATTTCGTGAAGAAACGGAATTAAAAATTTCAAAAAATATTTGGAAAACTATTAATTGTATATAAAAGAAATGTTTGTGGTATCTGTACTTTTATGTAGGTGACATTCCCACAACGCTTCGTGAAAACCCATGCATTAGGTAAAAATATATTTTTATCTCCGGAGTGTCGCCTTAATAGACAGAGTGACGGACAGACCTTGAATCCATTCGAATTTTATTTGTTTTTAAGGAAAAATTCAACAAAGAACATTATGACAGTGGGATGGAACACTTCAATGTATGGCCACGTTGTTTAGCCTTGGGATCGAACTTGGAATCATGCGTCAGAGAGTATATCTGCCCCTGATCCGACAGATAAGGGGAGAATAATAACTTTTGAATGCAATGAAAAATGCTTAGAGTGCTTAGGAGTGAGTGGTCGTCCTTGGCTAATGTAGGCGAAGGGCTGGGGCCGTGCGATGCACTCCCTAAGGAGTCTGCCGGAGATGACCATTACCCCGGGCGAGCCAGTTGTTTGGATTAACTCAAGCTATGGGATGGGTTGGGATAACACAGATTCTGCTCTTCCGGCGAGTATTGTTCGCCACTCCAAGATACGTCAATCTGTTCCGCCTCGCTTTCCACTGGAAATTATTGTCACTGACCGAGGTACTGGCTGTCTTACGTAGAGCATAATACATGTTCAGTTTCTCTGTCAAGTTATTGTTTACCGGGCGAGATGGCCGTGCGGTTAGTGTCGCGCAGCTGTGAGCTTGCATCCGGGAGATAGTGGGTTCGAACCCCACTGTCGGTAGCTATGAAGATGGTTTTCCGTGGTTTCCCATTTTCACGCCAGGCAAATGCTGGGACTGTACCTTAATTACGGCCATGGCCGATTCCTTGCAACTCCTAGGCCTTTCTTGTCCAATCGTCGCCACCATACCTACCTGTGTCGGTGCGACGTAAAGTAAATAGCAAAAAAATAAATAGTTGTTATTAACCTCAAAGGAGTAAGTCTGTAACTATGGAAGTTCATAACACTTGTCAGGATCTCACTACATTATTAGCAGATTCTAACTGTTGCTGTGTTACATCATTCCTGTGGCACGTAGAGCCTATTAAGGGTCATAGCTTATTACATCGACTGGGTTGAGTGGCTCAGACAGTTGAGGTGCTGGCCTTCTGACCCCAACTTGGCAGGTTCGATCCTGGCTTAGTCCGGCTGTATTTGAAGGTGCTCAAATACGTCAGACTCGTGTTGGTCGATTTACTGGCACGTAAAAGTTCTCCTGCGGGGACAAAATTCCGGCACCTCGGCGTCTCCGGAAACCATCAAAGTAGTTAGTGAGACATAAAAGAACATTCTTTTTCTTTTTCTTCTTCTCAATCTTATTATTATTATTATTATCATTAGATCGATAGCTGCCCTACCAGATGGCCAAGCAGAAGATTTTTGTGAGTGGGTACCCTCGGTCTAGTATCAGACAGCACTCTAGTTGGTCTCAACAGGCAACGTAATATCGGTATTAGCTCAGTTTTGAATTAATGTCTTTCGAACGGTCGAGAACGAAAGTGTAAGTCACCACGATGTGACTGACTAACTTCGACTTAGAGTCTACCTTCATTTGGTCTGTGATGGAACTGGGGATCATGAGACAGACAGGCTACTTCCTATCCGCCGACCCAGCCAGTGAGCAAGAAAATCTCTTCTTGAGGAATATGGAGAGACCTAAGGAACAAATATTTTAAGGGGCGAATTATAGGATTAATAGCCCTCCTTTCCTACTCCCGATCTTGAGTTTGACAAAGAATGTGATGCACAGTCATTCACAATTATATTGTACCAGGTATACGGACAGAGGGCATAAATTTGAAGACAAGAGAAACGAAGAAATTCTCAACTGCTGGTTCAGAAAATAGAGAGAATAGGAGCTTTTGAAATGTTGGGTTACAGAAGAATGTTGAAGGTGAGATGGGTAGCTCGAAATAGGAAAGGAGAGATACAGAATCGAATTGATGATAAGATACGTATATATGGCGAAATTTAACCAAAGAAGGGATATACTGACAGGAATGACAGGACACATCTTAAGATACCCAGGACTTGTTCAGTTTGTTTTTGAGGGAAGTGTAGTGTAAGAACGGTAAATGATGGACTAAGACATGGTTATGACAAACACATTACAGCAGATGTACGATGTAGCAGTTACGTCGAAATGAAAATATCAGCAGAGGATACGGTGGCATAGAGAGCTACATTGAACGAGTCTATGAACTGATGACCCTAACAAAAACAACAGCAATCTAATTTAATCGCAAATATTAGTATACATACAGAAAGGCCGTGCGTAAAACGAGGCCAATGATACTCACTAAGTGCTGTCATGTGATCGAGATCTTCATGGTCCGAATCTTCTATTTCATCATAGAATTGCAGATAATCTTGCCTCTCACTATTTTTTTTATGTGACCATGAGAGCTTTTTGTGTAGATGCTTTGGTCCATCTTCTTTTCAAGATAATTTAAAATAATTTTGCTAGTTATTATGCATTAATAATAATGTAATGTCCTTTAGATCCCAATAACTACTTTCACGGTTTTCGGAGACGCCGAGGTGCCGGAATTTTCCCCGCAGGAGTTCCTTTACGTGCCAGTAAATCTACCGACATGAGGCTGACATATTTGAGCACCTTCGAATACCACCGGACTGAGCCAGGATCGAACCTGCCAAGTTGGAGTCAGAAAGCCAGCGCCTCAACCGTCTGAGCCACTCAGCCCGGCATTTTATACTTTTAATCAATTGAAAGAAGTCTGGTATACAGTCTCTTTTGCTTCATGTCACACCGACACAGGCAACTATTGGGAGGGTGGAGGGTGGGAATGGGAAGGAAGCAACCGTGACCTTAATGTGGGAACAGCCCCATTATTTGTCTAGTTCGAACATGTGAAACCACAGAAAATTGTTTTCAGGGCTGCTGACACTTTTCTTTTTTTGCTATTGCTTTAATGTCGCACTAACACATGGAAGGTTTTTCGGAGATGCACGAATAGGAAAGGGCTGGGATTGTGAATGAAGCGGCCGTGGCCATCATGCAGGCCCAGGATTTTTCTGGCATAAAAATAGGAAACACCGAGCGAGCGGATGCGTGAATTGGTTCGCAGTATTGTCAATTTGCATTCGGGTGTTAGTGGGCTCGAACCCTTAAAGATGTTTTTTCCGCGGTTTCCCATTTTACACCAGGAAAACTCTGGGAATGTATCCTAACTGAGACCATGGTCGCTTCCTTGTCCTTTGCTATCCCATCGTCTCCATATGAGCCATCTGTATCGGTGCGACTTAAAGCAATTTGTAAAAAGAATTAGAAACCATGGAAAACCATTTTTAGGACTGCCAGCGGTGAGATTCGAACCCACAATCTTCCGAATGCTAGCTCACAGCTACATGGCACAAACCACGTGGCCAAGTCGCTCGGTAAACATGCATATTTTTTTCTACAGAGGTTTTTTTTACCGAGGAACACAAGGCTACAAGGACACCCATTGTGAATTCCTTGTCATTGCTTCTCAATTTAAGGATAAATATTTCATTGTTCCGTATTGAAAGTATTAACGTTAAAATTGAATAATTGAAAAAGAGGTTCAACCTATTCGATACATAAGAGAAAGAAATGTAGTGATTACATTCTTATTTAATAGTAATTAGAATTGGGACCGGTTTCGACCATAGTCCAGGTCATTGTCAGCCGATCAAAACATAAAAAACATGAAAAACAATGCATATGAAAAAAAAAAGATTAAGTGAACTCTGTCAGTTTCTACCCCCATCATCATTTTATATTGCCTCTTATACCGATCCAGAGTTCACTTAATCTTTTTCTTTTTCATATGCATTGTTTTTCATGTTTTTTATGTTTTGATCGGCTGACGATGAGCTGGACTATGGTCGAAACCGGTCCCAATTCTAATTACTATTAAATAAGAATGTAATCACTACATTTCTTTCTCTTATGTATTGAATAGGTTGAACCTCCTTTTCAATTATTCAATTGCTTCTCAATGTTTTGGTAAAACACAAAGCACGATAGTAAAGGAAATCACAGCTTCGCTTATTGTGTTCGAGTTGACTTGATAACGAGAAACGTGAAGTTACAGTACCAGGCCAAGCTATGTTTTAGAGTCCACCAAAGAATATACAATTAATGAAGTAGTATCTCGCTTCACTAACTGCGCTCCATTTAAAACAAACACAGACAGCATATTCAAGATCTAATTAGTTAAAACAGAGTGAGTATTTCTACTCTGCTCTCATTTCTGTGGCTAAAAATCATCCACTTCTACGTGACTGCTGGGCGGTGGAAACAGAGCTGTATCAAAAATGAAGAATAATCGTATTGGTGATGCTCTCAGTAGAGGTATTAGCAATTTATTAATTTTACGTAGTGGCCAGCAGAACATATCCGTCATTGATGGGTTGGTTTACGTTACCGCGATAGAGTTGCATATATTGGCCGTCACAGCACAATTTTATACAAGCTTGCATTACTACAAAACATTCACACATAAGTACACGGCCAAAGTAAATGCATTAACGCTAGAGTGGTGATAACATCACTAATCTCTCGTCGAAATCAATAATATGACTTCACTTATAACTTACAAATGGATGTTGCGATATTATCGATATCAATTATCGATATTTTTAGTCGATAGTTTTCTGGTATCGATACTACATGGCATTACCAATATCAAGAAGATCGTTAGGAAAAGTTAAGGAGTAATGAGAGCAACTCAAGCACTGCTTAAAGTTAAAGCACGGTTAAATAATAATGATTCTTTTAAACATTAAAAGACAAAATTGATGAATTTTTCAGTAAGATACAAGAAACGATTTTAGTGAATTAACTGCACACAACATCACTTGTAAATTTAATTGTAACTACTACAAATTGTATAAAGTAAGTAATATTTAGTACTGTCCAGCCCCGAGGTGTAGGGGGCAACGCATCTGCCTGTCACCGGGCGGCCCCGGGTTCGATTCCCGGCCTGGTCAGCGGTTTTTAATTGTAAATGTTTAATATACATAGCCTGGGGACTGAGTATTTGTGTCGTCCTTCACTTTCTTTTCCTCATTCAACACTCTGCACTTCCGCAATTACAACCACACGCAGGTTCATAACATATGGTGAAAGTAGTGACAAAAGATCTACTCCATGGATTACAATGCGAACAGTTTTTCTGTTCCCACCAGATATAACGGCCAGGATTCGAAACCTGGATTATACAGAAGTGGAATTTTCACCTGGAAAATTAACCTGGCTTCAGGTAATACATCTGACTTGTAATATCAGGCCGATACTTCAAAATGATTGAGATAAACTGAAGAATGTGTCGGCTGATTTCCACTGGTAGACCGCTTACTGCGGAAAAGTCATCACCTGAAATCTCCAGTGATTTTCTAGTAATCTGTTTCACTGTGTTCTGATTCTCAGGTTATCCAGTAATAGTTGTTTATTCAATTTGGGTGGCATGAACTGGACTTGTGCTGTCAGCATGGACAGTTGAGTAATTGTCTTGATGGCGGTGGACGTGATTGCCTGTTTATCATACAGATTGCTGTCCCGCCACTGCTCCTGATTAATGATCAGGTACATACACATACTGGTGCGCAGGTGACTGGAATAAATGTGTACACCGTCTCATTATCTATTAATGAAATAATTACCGAGCATGCTTCGTGTAAGAGACAAGTCATTATACGGGCATAATTATACAAACATGTGTCTGTGTGTGCGTGTTGGTGTGTGCCAGACATCAGCGATCCCTTCGACGTAGGTACCATTCGAACAGTATACTATTCTGGAACTCGTTCTAAATGGAGAAGTAACGAGACTTCCATTACCTACAATGTCTGACGTCCCAGAAAAGATAAGGCAAAAGCAAAGTCACCTCCGTACAGGCCATGAAGGCCCTTGGAGGAGTGGAAGGTAAAGGCCTCCACCATTGTTAACCATGGCACGTGACGGGGTAGAGTGGTTAGCTCTACGCCCGGCCGCCTTTGCCCCCAGGAATTAACCTGGTACTCATTTTTGGTGTAGGCTGAGTGAACCTCAGGGCCATATGCACCTCCGGAAGTGGAAATCTCGTCTCTTAAATTTTACGACTTCCTGACGGGATTCGAACCCACGTCCTTCCGGGCGAACCGAGCACGCCTTTACCGTCTCGGCCAGGCAGCCCCTAGAAAAGATAAGGGATAAGGTAAAAATTATGCAGAGGTTGAGAAGAAAGAATTAAATTATGAAAGAGAGCTAGAGAAAGTAAGAGAGTAGGAATACTACTAAAATATTTCTGCTAGGTATTAAGTATGGATGATTTTAATTATCTCCTATGGTACTGAGGTGAAATAAAATGAAATGGACTTTGTTATGTTTGTATGGTACAATGTAAAAATAAAACCCTTGGAAAAATAATCAACTTCTTTCCTCAGCGAAATTTATATTTAGGGATTCTTGTTTCCCACTGCAGTACAATGCAGTTTTACGCTCATTTCTATCCAGTTCAATTTCCCATTTACAGTGAAATTTACTACTGCCAAACGATTCTGTCATCTTCAGTAAAGCAGGCTGGTATCTACTCTACCACCCTACGCAACTAGTCTGGTGTAAAATACTTTAGAAGAAATGCCATCTCGTAACTTGATATCTCCAAAAGAAACGTCTGTCTCCTGTATTACAGTGCCTCCAAATGCATGGCAATATCTAGTACATCATTCTTCTTATTATTTGGGACATACTTCGCTGAGCTGTATTCATGAGAATCATCGTACTGCGGTGCGGTGTTAGACACATCATCTTGAAAACACATTATCACATCTGTATCTTGATAATGCCTTTTATTATCCGGCCTCCAGCCCGTTCCGATGATTTACATTCAAAAAGCAAGTTGGGGGAGACTCATCATTACACTACCGCACACATTCCAGAAGGGTGATGGGGTTGCGAGGCTGTCTCCTGTTAATATGACGGAACATTTCTGTGCTCCCTGCATTATACGCAGGAAGTAAGACATCTGACAAACGAATCTTGTAGAGAGGGAAACAGAAGATTCCTCCTTACTCTTCTACAGTATTCGTCTCCTCCACAATCCCTGCACCATTAATGGTGGCATGTTGTTCCGTATTAATGCTCCTGGCTAATGGATGTGTGGTGCCCCAGCTCAACATATCTCTGACAACTGGAACTGCCTTACAGGGATATTTACAACATCTATCCTTCATTACGAATGTTTCTCTGACACTCCTTTCCATCCCCAAAGCTCAACTAGCAACTATATTACTCCTGAAGTGCTCAACAAATGTAGAAGGTACCCACATCGTTTCAATAATAGCTTTGGATGTTGATTTCTTCAGGCTTTTCCACCACATGTAAAAGATTCGGGAAGATACAAGATTCAGTTTCCAAAGTGCCACCCCTTCATGCTTATACTTAAGAACTGGACTGTTTAACAACTTACACTTAAGCAACCACTAACCCGTAGACATGTGATATACCAGCTGTATAGTCTAAAATGGTTTACCTGCCTCCAAAGGGTTAGACTTGAAGGAATGTATATTTCTCATATGTTATCTGCCTCTGTGGATCAGCGGTAGAGTGTCGGCCACCGGATCCCAAGATAGCGGGTTCAAACCCGGCAGAGGTAGTCGGATTTTTGAAGGGCGGAAAAAAGTCCATTCGACACTCCATGTCGTACGATGTCGGCATGTAAAAGATCTCTGGTGACACATTTGGTGTTTACCCGACAAAAGTCATTAAATCTCAGCCATAGACGCCCAAGACAGTTTCGGTTTACTCGGTCTGCCATCTAGTGGGGGCCTAGAGTAAAACGGAACGTCGAAATTGCCGAGCAGACAGCCAGATGGCGTCAAATTGAAATGTCTGCACACGGTAGCTGAGGCCATACGATTATTATTATTATTATTATTATTATTATTATTATTATTATTATTATTATTATTATTATCATATGTTAGACGCTTTTGTGGAATATATTTAATACCGGTATGCTTGCTTGCTTGCTTGCTTGCTTGCTTGCTTGCTGGGGAATACCTACGAGAATACACGCAAGTGCTGTTACTAAATGTAACGGGTACCCGCGTTTCCGGATCCGTATCCAATCTATTGGGTGCCCAAGTCCCGTTATACGCCTTAATTACTACACTCATTTTATTTGATCTGATCACCAGCAGTGATTACTAGTTGGCGATTTTCCTACACCTTATTGATATTTTCACTAGATTGCTAAGATTTCTCCTCCATCTGTCAGGCTGAACGTACCGCAAGTAATCCTTAACTTCTGGTCATATGGAAAAATGGGTGATGTGGAAGTCCATGACCTAGAGCAAGCGAGTAGATTTTCGGAAGATGATTCGTCGTGTGGGGGACAGGTGTCACCCAAAGTGTTCATGGTATTTCGTAATGAAATAGATGTGTATGTTCCTTCGTGGATTAATTGATTTATTAGATAAAATTTAAGACTAAATATTGAACCCATGAACTTTGTGCCCTAAGAACATTATGCATAATGTAACAATTAAATTAAAAGTTGGATTCTTGATAGCATGGATTTGACACGTGACGAGGGGGTGATTACCTTCGGTCCCACGCTCTGGGGTACGTGACGTCAACCACACGTGTCGACGGCGGAAGAATCTCAAGTCATTTTTATGAACTATTTCAAAGCGCGTGTACATGGCGTGACCACGCCAAGTCAAAAAAATATAGTGCCTATCAAAGGAGGTCAATCATCTCACAAATCGAACCCGTAAAATTTTTAAATGTCCATGAACACTACCGCCAGAAATGTAGCAAGCATGTAGTCACTTTCAAAACTCTTGAAATTGCAGTTTAGGTAAGTCAGAAAATTTATAGGAATTTTCTTGGCGGCAAAGGGAGAGATCCGAAGAGAGGGGGTAACTGCTATAAATATGAAGGGACGCCATGACGAAGCTTCCTTTGTAACGTTCCAGAAGTTACAGTGTAATTATGTTAATTTTATTATGTGTAATTAATTCAGGAATTTAACGTCATGATATTTATTTTGGTATGTAATTGTATTATAATTCATGTTTAATCATTTGCTCACTATCATTTCATTACTTTGTAACTACGACTTGTAAACGAGGGCTGAATATCCTAATATTCACTTAGATTCTTGCGACAGTTGGTTAAAAGTAACTTGCAGTAGATTTCCTTTATCTTGCCACATCACCGAGGTTGGAGGAAGGACAAATTTAGACGTCAAGTTCTGAGAAAAGCGAGCACGTGTTCACGCGTCCTAACGTAAGCTACCGTATTTCGACCAGAATTATTCGAACTGATCAACGCCTATATTTTCAAAGGAGCGTCATGTTGCCATGGATACTGAGTGAAAGGACGAATAGAAGAACAGTTGATATCATGGTTTTGGCCCGTCAACTCTAATATCTAGAGTGGGGAGAGAAGTGTCATCTGATTGGACCACGTGTAGCGGCCTGTAATTAGCGCGAGAGAAGGTTATAAGAGGGCGTGTTGGAGCTCCTGGACGGTCTCTCTACAACGTCTTATTCGCTTCTGCGAGTCTCTCTACATTATTCTACGATCTTCTACGAGGCTTCTACTTGATTTTCTACTTGATTCTGCGTCTCGATACTTAGAAATTCTGAATGAGGGGTGTATAGCCACTCTCATGAGGAAGTACGTACAGCACGGCTACAAGACCGGTTTGAACCAGTCTAAGTCAATAGATAGTTTTAATCTAGATAGAAATGAAACTTCAGAGAACATTATCAGTAAAGTTGGAAGGATTCTTAATTGAGTATCCTCTCCATATAACCCAAGGTGGTTCTTCTAACTGTGACATAGGGCTTATCTCCAATCTATGGGATAAAGCATAATAGGGAGTGTTAGTTTTGAAGTCATCTTCCAATTAGTGGTGGGTGCAATTTGTAAGGCAGGAATGGTACTGAGCTGCAGATGAAGAGATACCCAAGACGACCGTTGATGTTCCCGCTACAAGGATGGAAGCTTTCCAAGGACCAGCAGAACAAGACGACATGGTGAGCAAGCGAGTTAAAGATATTGCAAGTTTTCGCGAAGTAGAGTCATTCAATTTTTTTGTTAAATTCATTTTCGATGTTAAATTCAGTTCTCGTTAAACCGTCGTCATTCATATTAAATATAATAAATAGTATTTTTCTAGTTCACTTTCATTAATCTGCCTTAATTAGCCTTTTGATTTCTAATTCTCCTGCTTAATGATTAGTGCACTATCACCTCACCCCTGTGATAAGAGTCTGTCCAAGCTTGAATATAAATTTTATCTTTAAGTCCTCAACTTAAAGATTGGCGCCCTTTGCTTGCTTGGTTGCATTTCTCATTTGATGATGGTTCTCCGAGCGGGGAAGTCACATAAATGCCGCTCCAACGTGTGGCGAGAAAATCATTAAGTACGGAGCAGTTAATAACAGTAACAATATCAGAATTCGTATTATGGGCAAAATTTGGATATCCACGTTTCATTAAGAGTGTTTGATTGTGGGAAGGGTCATGGCTGATCAGACGAAAGAGGAGAGGATGTTGCGCAGTGGACGAGCGATAAAAGGCAATAACGTAGTGAGTTCAGAGGAAGAGTTGTGTAGTCTAGTAGAGGAAATTGAAGATAGAAGTGTAAGTAGTATGGAGAGTGAAGGCAAGCAGAAAGAAGTCAGTATGGAGTCAGATGATAGTAGGATGGGGGGCGAAGCGGAAGTAAACACTAACAATGAAAGTAATAATAATGATCAGTTAATGGGAATGATGCAGTTAATGTTAAGTAAGATAGAGGACACTAAATCTGAGCTTAAAAGTGAATTGGAACAAATTAAAACAGATGTAGAACAAAATAACACTAAAATTGAGAGTATTAAATATGAACTTAAAGAACAGTTAGAGCAAACTAAAGCTGAATTAAGTAGGGAGATGAGGGAAAATAAGGAGGAAGCGAATCGGAGAATGGACGAACACAGTAGGCAGTTACGCGATCTGGTGTTAAAAAATGAACATTTTAATAAGCGATTAGAGGACCAGGAAAGTGAATATGTACGGCAAGGGAAAAAGGTAGAAGAAAAGTTTGCGGAACAGAGAAGTGAATTCCTGGAATTAATGGGGAAGGAAAACAACTCTACTAGGGAGGAAGTAATGAGGCAGGTCACTAGTATTGATAAGAGAGTTGAGACTCAAAGAGGGGAAATACGGGTATTTAAAGACCACGTCCAACAAGAGATTGACACGGTAAAGCTTAGAATAGAAGATGAGACCCGGGCAAGTGAAGAAAGGTTTGCGATAGCTGAAGAGAATAAGATTGAAATTAGGACATTGAAAGAGAAGCAGGTTAATTTGGAGAGAGAAATTGATAGGAGAGACAGAGATGTAGAATGCCGGATGGAGAAAGCAGAAAATCAGTTAAAACAGGTGGCAAAGGATAAACAGGTTTTCACGGGAAGGCAATGTCTAGGAAATAGCTACATTAGGGAAATTGAACTACCTAAATTTAATGGGAAACAAACAAACCCGCTAGATTTCCTTAAGATGATAGAGAAACGGTTTGAAAAGCGTCTAGAGGAAGGGTCTATGGACTGGGACGACGTTATGGAAAATATTGACCATGCTTTTGTAGGAGAAACTCGGTCTTGGTTCATGGTATATAGGCAGACGATGACGAACCTGAAAGAATTCAGAAATAAATTTAGAGAGAAATTCTGGAATGAAGCGATACAAGCTAGGGAGAGAGAAAGGGTGGTATTTGGGAGGTACAAACAGCATGAATGAGTCACTATGACCGAGTACTTCCTGGCACATGTCATGATTTGTCAGAACTTAGATGGTATAACCGAAGGGTCTGATGTAGTAAGACTACTTTTGAGACATTTTCCGGACAGGGTGAGAGAAGCGGCCTGTATGCAAAAAGTTGGAACTATTCAGGAGATGGAGAACCTACTAGGCAGTTTTGATGCTTTAGGTAACCTTAGGAGTAGAACGGAGAATATTCAGAACTTTAGTCATCACAACGGAATGAGACATAACGGTAGTACACAGAATCACGAAACTCGCAATCAGTTCAGACCTCAGCAGAACAGCAGGAGAGGAGCATCTGAATATAGGACAGGAAATTCCCAACGGAGGCCAGAGCAATGTACTAATGAGTCCAACGTCAATACACAAAGGGAACCTTTAAACTAACGAGAGGCTGTAATGTTAGGTCAGAATTCCAGCCTAGTAAGAAGGTAGCGAAGTGTCTTGCCATGAAAGTGTTACCATATGACCTCGATGTTAGGGACGAGTTGTTGTATGAACCCGAGCAGAATAATGGAGATTCATGTAATAAAGTAGTCAATCCCGTTGTTAAATTGAAAGTCTGGGGGGCGTGGGTTAAAGTTTTGATTGATTCTGGTAGCCAAATATCATGTATTAGTTCTCAGTGGTATGAGTCATTAGTGAAACAGGGTATTCAGTTGGAGGAAATGCCTGTTAAGTCTACTTTCATCATTACGGCTGTTGGAAAGAGGTCTAAGCAAATTTGTAAACAAGTAGCTGTCCCGATCTGTATTAATAATTTTATTAGCGTTCAGATATGTTTGGTAATTCCGCATTTAATATTTGATCTTATCTTGGGATCTGACTGGTTAACGTTAAAATTGGCTCAGTTAAATTACAATGATCTAGTGCTAAATTTGAGGTGGAATAATGAGGATATTAAGGTCAAGTTTGAGGAGGAAATTCAGAGGAAAACGGAAGTTAGTACAGTGTGGAGAATGAGAGAGGTTTCTAAAGTTAATGAAGAGGCTAGTGAGGGCCTGAAGTTGTGTCAGTTGTGGATTCATGAGGATAAAATATGTGGCTTGAAAGAAGCCGTAAGTAGAAATGAGTTGAATGAAGTCCAGAAGGACAAGTTATTTGAAGTGTTATGTGAACACGTGGAGATTTTCTCCGAGAAACCTGGTGTTACCCATCTGTATGAACATTCTTTTTCTGTGCTGGATAAGACTCCATTCAGCGGACCGCGATATCCGATACCACACAAATATGCAAAAGCCGTAGAGGATCAAATTCAAGCTATGTTAGCAGACGATGTGATTGAATTATCAAACAGTCAATATGTTAATCCCTTAATTGTCGTGCCTAAGTCTGATGGATCAATACGTTTGTGTATTGATGGTAGGGAGATGAACAGACGTATTGGTGCTGATCAGTTGAGATCACAAACCATTGAAGAGTTGATACAGAGTTTTCAGGGTAAGAGTTGGTTTTCTACGTTAGATCTTAGGAGTAGTTTTTGGCAGATACCTTTAAGATCAGAAGACAGGCCTCTTACTGCTTTCAGCTATAAGCATAGTTTGTACCAATTTAGGCGTGTTCCTTTTGGGACCCGTACGAGTTCGGCAGCTCTTATTCGCGCACTTAGTATTGCCTTAGGAGATGATACTGGAGATTATGCTACTATTTATATCGATGATTTGGTTATAGGATCTAGTACCTTTGAAGAGCACTTGGACCACTTGGAGAGGGTTTTTTCTAAATTAGAGTATGCTGGTTTTACTCTGAAACTTGACAAATGTGTTTTCAGTAGACGAGAGGTGACTTTTTTGGGGCACCGTGTATCGGCAATGGGAGTGACGCCTGAGAGCACAAGAATTGAAAAAATATTGAATACTACGACACCTAGAAATATTAAGGAGCTCAGATCGTATATTGGTGTATGTAATTTTTTCAGACGATTTGTAGTGAGATTTGGTAACTTACTAGAGCCATTTAGAGAACTATTGAAAGCTGGCAGTAAGTGGGAATGGACACAAGATCATGATAGAGCTTTCCTAAAATTAAAAGAAGGATTCAGGCAGGCAGTTGTTTTGAGATACCCTATGCCCGATAGGAAGTATGTGTTGCTGACGGACGCATCTCACTGTGGTATCGCTGGTGCATTATGTCAAGTAGATGATGATGGTAATTTAGGGATTGTGTCTTTAGCTTCCAGAGGTTTAAGTGCTGCTGAAAAGCGTTATACTATAACGGAACTAGAATTCCTAGCTATCGTATACTCCCTCAGTAAATTTAGGATGTATGTTTTAGGTACCGAATTTGAAATTAGGACGGATCATCATGCTCTTTCTTTTGTATCCAAGTGTAAATTATCATCTAACAGAGTTAGTAGATGGATACTCGCCCTACAAGAGTATGAGTTTAAGGTAACTCACGTTAAGGGAAAGAATAATGTCCTTGCTGATTTATTGTCACGTGATCCGAAGTTGTGCGAAGAAGGTAGCCTTCTAGAGCCACGTGAGGGCATTATTATATGTACATGTCTGTCTAAGGAAAATGAAACTGCTCTAAATAGACTACGTAACCTATTGGTTGAACAGTCGGTAGACGAAGAATGTCGGGAACCTTTGTCTGTACTTCAGGGAGGAGAGCAGCTTACGGTGTCGCATGGTAGGCACACGTACAAACTGGTTAACGGGTTTCTAGCCAGGAAATGTGGCGAGGATCTCTGGGGGATTTGTGTACCCAAAGCGCTACGTGTGGAATTGATTTGGTTTATCCACAAGGAATTAGGACATTTTGGAGCTAATAAAGTTCTGTATGAGATCCGACAGAATTTTATATGGGACAAGATGGGAAGAGATATAAGAAAAATTCTTTCCACTTGCGATCTGTGTCAGCGTAGCAAAGTTCCTAACCGCTATTTAGAAGGACCTCGTCAGGCAGTAATCTCAGAAAGACCTGGTGACTTGGTGTGTACTGATTTATTTGGACCTGTGGTTAAGGGACAGTTCGGCTTCCAATATATTTTAGTCATTATTGATGCCTTCTCGAAATTGGTCAGATTATACGGTATGAGAAAAGCCACTGGAAAATCTTGTAGTCGTATAATCAAAGAGAAGTATATCCCTGAATTAGGTACTCCTCTTAGAATATTATCAGACAGTGGACCGCAATTTATTTCGAGAAAATGGAAGTCCATAATTAGAGAGCTAGGTATTACACAGGTTCATTCATCTATTAGATACCCTCAGGGTAATATGTGTGAGCGCGTTATGAAAGAGTTATCTCGCATGTTTAGATGCTTAGTGTTCGACAAGCATACAGCCTGGGTGGCTCATTTATCCCGCATAGAGACATGGATCAATGCAGTTCAACATGAAAGCACGAGATTGACGCCGTCACAAGTTCATTTTGGTTGTAAGCCTCAGAATGAACTAGTGAGAGCATTAGGTTTGCCTGAGGAACCACCTCGTAATGCTGAATTTTACGTCCGACTGGCACGGGAGAACCTGATTAAATCTGGAGATAAACGTAGAAGGCAACAAAAACGTAAGGTACTTGATAACTTTGAGGTAGGGGATATGGTTTTGGTGAGAGTTCCCATGTTGTCAAATAGTGAGGATAAGGTAACAAAGAAATTTTTTCTTTTATATCAAGGCCCGTATAAAGTACATAGAAAACTAGGACCCTGTGCTTACAAGTTAGCGGATGGCGAGAGCGTAATGAATGGTTCATACAACATTAGTAGTTTAAGGAGATACCTGTCGTGTGAGGTGGCTGAACCGGATTGTGAGATATAGGTCAGTAACTCGGGGAAGTTGCTACTTGTTATGTCAGACTACGAGCGGTATGTGTTTACGTCTCAATTGTGGTGGTATTTCCTAGTTGTGTTTGTAAACAAGGGAGATGTTTTGTATGTGGCGGTAGATTTACGCTCGTTCATTAACGATAGATCATCTGTTTTCCGTATGTGAGGCCATGAAATTTTATATATTTGTTTTATGAGATGTTACAGAAGGCTAATTAAAGCTGACGACGGCAAATAATTAATTTTCCCGTATGTGCATTTCTAACTTGCAATAATTTTACCGTGAGCTTAAATCACGTGTGTATTTGTGTGAAGTGTCTTACATCATGCTTCAAGATAAGGCTGAAACATTCGAAAGAGTGATAAAAGTGTAAATTGTTGGTATCATATGTTTTCCATTTTTTAAATGTAAAAGATTGGAAGAGAACGTGTTACTGCTATCTAGCACAGAATGTCGGAAAGATGGGGAGGTAAAGGACAGATAGACACTCGGCAGAGTTTGTAATCTGAATTGTATATATTATGTTATATTCTCTAGAATAATCTTGTTTTTTTTTTACAAAAGTGAAAAGTTGCTCATGATGGGCATAATTTGGCATCTAAACCTCAAGATGAACTGAAATAACAGACAGTCGCAATGGTAAGCAGTCTAAGCGAGATATGGAAACACAGAGATATAATTAATTGTATGAAAATACTGTCGCTCGTTATGGGCAGGTAATAGAGGTATTTCAAGTCAATGTGGGAGTAAGTGTGTGAGTTCTCAACTCATGTAATATTTGTTAAGAACTCATGGGGGCGTATGTAACGTTCCAGAAGTTACAGTGTAATTATGTTAATTTTATTATGTGTAATTAATTCAGGAATTTAACGTCATGATATTTATTTTGGTATGTAATTGTATTATAATTCATGTTTAATCATTTGCTCACTATCATTTCATTACTTTGTAACTACGACTTGTAAACGAGGGCTGAATATCCTAATATTCACTTAGATTCTTGCGACAGTTGGTTAAAAGTAACTTGCAGTAGATTTCCTTTATCTTGCCACATCACCGAGGTTGGAGGAAGGACAAATTTAGACGTCAAGTTCTGAGAAAAGCGAGCACGTGTTCACGCGTCCTAACGTAAGCTACCGTATTTCGACCAGAATTATTCGAACTGATCAACGCCTATATTTTCAAAGGAGCGTCATGTTGCCATGGATACTGAGTGAAAGGACGAATAGAAGAACAGTTGATATCATGGTTTTGGCCCGTCAACTCTAATATCTAGAGTGGGGAGAGAAGTGTCATCTGATTGGACCACGTGTAGCGGCCTGTAATTAGCGCGAGAGAAGGTTATAAGAGGGCGTGTTGGAGCTCCTGGACGGTCTCTCTACAACGTCTTATTCGCTTCTGCGAGTCTCTCTACATTATTCTACGATCTTCTACGAGGCTTCTACTTGATTTTCTACTTGATTCTGCGTCTCGATACTTAGAAATTCTGAATGAGGGGTGTATAGCCACTCTCATGAGGAAGTACGTACAGCACGGCTACAAGACCGGTTTGAACCAGTCTAAATCAATAGATAGTTTTAATCTAGATAGAAATGAAACTTCAGAGAACATTATCAGTAAAGTTGGAAGGATTCTTAATTGAGTATCCTCTCCATATAACCCAAGGTGGTTCTTCTAACTGTGACATAGGGCTTATCTCCAATCTATGGGATAAAGCATAATAGGGAGTGTTAGTTTTGAAGTCATCTTCCAATTAGTGGTGGGTGCAATTTGTAAGGCAGGAATGGTACTGAGCTGCAGATGAAGAGATACCCAAGACGACCGTTGATGTTCCCGCTACAAGGATGGAAGCTTTCCAAGGACCAGCAGAACAAGACGACATGGTGAGCAAGCGAGTTAAAGATATTGCAAGTTTTCGCGAAGTAGAGTCATTCAATTTTTTTGTTAAATTCATTTTCGATGTTAAATTCAGTTCTCGTTAAACCGTCGTCATTCATATTAAATATAATAAATAGTATTTTTCTAGTTCACTTTCATTAATCTGCCTTAATTAGCCTTTTGATTTCTAATTCTCCTGCTTAATGATTAGTGCACTATCACCTCACCCCTGTGATAAGAGTCTGTCCAAGCTTGAATATAAATTTTATCTTTAAGTCCTCAACTTAAAGATTGGCGCCCTTTGCTTGCTTGGTTGCATTTCTCATTTGATGATGGTTCTCCGAGCGGGGAAGTCACACCTTCTCCGGCATTTGTGATACAAAGCGGACGAAAAATTGTTGAGCTGCTCTGCGAAATCAAACCAACGAAAGTAGACTGAGTTCAACTGCAGATTTTAGCCATTGCGGCTAAGTCTTGACTCCATGAGGAGATAGTTTTCTTGAGTGAAATAACTGTACCAGATAGGACGGTCAAAGTACTGAAATATTCTAATGTGATTAAGTAATTCGTGTGCGGGAATAATTATAATCCATCGTGTGCGCTCCGCAAACAAGTGAAGGGTATTTCTTTTTTTTAATGCTATATTCCAGGAAACCTGAAGAAACATAATGAGATATACAGCCATGAATGTAAAGATGGCTAAATAAAATGCCAGGGTCACAGGTGAGCCCAAAGACGAATACTGGCGTGACGACATGAGGTAGGTGGCTTTCCATCTTACTACCTCTTATATCTCGTCTCGTGATTTCTAAAAGTGTATTTGCATGGGGATATACGACGCAGTGGTCGCCCTACTAAGTTTTGTAAATGTGAGAGTACGACTAAAAGAGTCATTTGTTTTATTTCCCACTTGGATAAAATTTTGAAGCCTTGCGAGTGTCGTATAATGTTCTAAAAGTTATTGAATAGGGTTCTGAAGTGATATCACGTCCAATGTAGATCGTCATCCGTGTGAGTGTACTGCCTGTATTTTGTGATGTCGAAGTAAGATGTTCATTCGATGTAATATTCTTCTGTCTGCAATTTGACGTTAATAATAATAATCCATGGTCACTCATTTTCAATCGAGTGGAAGCGCGCTGTCGGGTGAGAGCCATGGGTGATGAATTTGGTCACGGAGAGAAACGTTCTTTTTTAGTGCCCATTTTAAACTGTGTCTGACTGACAATAAAAAGGATCTAGTAGAATGATTCAGTCATTTCTCGTAAAAATCAAGTTATTAAATACGATATCATTTATGCGAAGTTATTCATGAGTAATGCATTGTGCGATATTAGACGTCGGGATTTCTAGTGAGGATTTTATTCCAGTTCTTTGTCGATGATAATTGTGGAGCTGGGAAACAGAGGTTAGTTTTGTGAATCAGGTTGGACCTGTCATTGAAGCCGGGACACGGAAGCCCGAGGAATGTTTTATATGAGTTGAGATGAGATGTGCGAATCAGGTTAGAGTCCTGTCATTGAAGCCGGGATATGATAGCCCGAGGAATATTTTATCATGTTGGGAATGGAAAGAAATTCATAGAAATCCATAGCGGTATCAATTGCCGAAGCGTATAATTAGTGTGGGCATCTTGAAGCATAATCTGTGCATTTTGTTGGTTAGAATATCGTATTTGTTTAATCATGTCGGCAGAGTTTAAAGGGAGCATTTTGAGAAGTCAGTCAGGCAGAACGAACCGGGTGGTTTATGTAACTGCCAAGCGAGCATGGGGTGAGAGACCTCAGCTATGATAGCGGGAAAGAAGTGGACTTGAGATTGTACTGTAATTCTCGGCCAGGGGATACGTTAAAATGCTGGATTTAGTTGAAAATTCATAGCCGGTAATGATCTAAGTATTGTGAAATACTGTAATTGAGGACGTAATGAACATTTGAAACCATGAACTTTGAGTATAAGGAACAGAGTAACCAAATTTAGGGTTGTCCAAAATATAGAGCGATGGTCGTGATTGATCGGTTTGTCTGTGAGGGGTGTGCAAAATTCATAATGGTAATGACGAGATATGACATCGTAATTATATGGCGAGTTGTTTGGTTTGTACGTAGATTATTAGGATATCCAAGTGTTAATAACGGTTAGGACTAGATTCGAATTTTAAAGTGTGATATCACGAGACGAGATATATGTAGCTGGACATGAATTATGTAAAATTCTTTTCCAGCCAGATAAACATCGCAATATTGAATTCACATCACAGCTGCGTAGAAAGTTGTGAAGAAACCAGAGTCCGCGGAAATAAAATTTACTGTTCTTTAACATTTCGATAAATCATTTAAATTTATTTAATTATTAAATTCAGTGAAACCGCATTTTGAAATAACTTTAATCAAGCGAATAACTTGGAGATGCATTCTGGAAATTTTAGTTTGTTTTCTGGGGAATATTAACATGTAAAGTAACGATTAAGGGGACATATCCGAAGGAAATGGATTTTACTGCCACAAAGTTTGTGAGCATTGCTATGGTTGTAATTATTGAACTTTGATTGATTGAGCAGTGAATGTGCTGGGGATAGTAAAGTGGAACTTTGGTCATAAACCGATGTAACTTAATTGTGTTTAGCCTTCAGCCTAGAAACTTGGATGGTCAGGGGGTCATCAACCTCAGTGACTTAGATTAGGGCCATATGCCATCGTAGCATCATTTCCTTGCGGTCATCATCCACAATGACTTTAAAGTAACTTAAAAGATTAGATGTCGGTCCATGACATAGACGCAGGTCACATCGATTCAATTAAGGGTCCATGCCGTAGAACCACTGTGTGGCACACACCGATTGGACGGCCTTAATTATACTCAGAGTCCAGAGTTCGTGTTACGAGGGCTGGACCATAACGAATCACTATGATGGTACATGTGGTCTCACATGGAAGCCGAATTTAAGGATTTCCAGACTTTCCTTTCTTAAATGATTAATAATTGAGACAATGGTTTCTAGTAAGAATGCCCATCAGGCAATTACGTTAAAGTCTCACACCAGTGTTCTGACATTTATGTAAAAATGATTGTGGTGTCCAGTGGACACAATTGACTATGACACCGTTGACCTAGTAAATTACTTCAGAAATTTCCTGAATAAATAGGAATCTTTTAAATAGACCTTTCATTCCAGTAGATAGATTAGAATTAATGAACCCTACCTTTACCTCAGCAAGTGACGAAGAACCCGAAACGACCCGAGAGACAGATCTCATGAACTTTGCTGATAGGTAAGGAAGGTAGGTATCCCTCAATATGGACCTAAAGGGTTCAATATACTTAAAGTGTCATATATTTAAGCCCTAGAATTCTTATCGAACATCCTATAACTTGAACGTAACGCCCCCTACGTCTGGTAGATACAGTGGTTCTGATAATGAGTTTAGGCGTTTCCTTTCTACACTTCTCTCCAATCTTTCTGATACAAAACCTCGACGATTCATCCTGTCCCTTTTCACCAAGTGCGTCTTCTTCATTCCCCTCCTCCTTTTCCTGCTCAGATTCAGTTTAATGGTCACGAACAATAACTATATGTACCTCTCCACTTCTACTTTCTGTATATTGAAAGGGAATTTCCTCCTCACCTTCAAATAAATAATTTAACCATCCACTTTTGGCCAAGGAATCCGTAGTACTCAGAATTCTTATCTTCTTAGGTGTTGACGTGGTATGCCAGCTTGTGGTTACGAAAAAATAAAAGAACACCCAAAGCATCCGTATTAATGATATTTCAGTGGATATGTATGCATTCCCTTAAACGCATCACAGATATGAAGTGCAATAAGATTAAACCTCACTGCGATAAAAAAAAAAGATATTATGGTTCTGGTGCGAATGAAACAATGAACTGTATTATCATGAGATATTTATTATTGACGAGAATGTCCTTGAAAATGATTGAAAAACTTGAGAGCCTAGAGTGTGTGAACCAGCAACGAAATATAGAAGAAACTAGGTGTGCTCAACGCGCCTGCTCCAGGGTTAAACAGGCCAAAGACGGAAATAGGCAAATATAAATGTGAGGCAATTTACAACCAACACGGAGTTCTGTGACTTCGGTAATCAACTGACAACACATCTGCTTAAGTAGATGTGTAATGAAAGTCTAGGTGTTAGCTCTTGAAATCCATCCATACTGGGCAGGAACTACGTATATTGGACCTCTCTGGTATCCATAGTCTTAGAATGAAATTATAATACCTCTGAGTCGCATGCAAAGTATGTATATGTAATAATTCATACATTCTTCGCCACTGTCCCCACACCATTGTAAGATCTCAAGTGAAATTTATATTGCACACATGCAGATTCGGTCCTGTTTAACGCCTGGATACCGTTCCTGGCGCGATTTATCCACTATCAGGTGCTTCTATGGTAGTTGGTAGTGTTGAATATGTGTTTTAATGCGTGAAAATGAAAACGAGTATGTTGGGGCAAACACACACACACAGTTCCTGAGTCCGCGGAATAAACCAGACATAACTAAAAATCCCAATCCAGCGGGAAATCGAATCCGAGACCCTTTAAACCATGTAATACCTTCAAATGAGACGTCTGTTCTTTTCTGTCCCTCAATCACTCCAGAAATACAGGACTAACACAGCAGAAATATCGATATGTGCCTTTACTGACGACACCTAGTGCTAGTGAAAAAATATGTTCCTCTTCTGAAGAGAAAATTATCTCCAACCCTTGATTCGGGAATATCCCCAAAATATGTTGTTTGTACGGGCTGGATTTCACTAGTCGTCATCATTTTGACTGATGCAATAATAATAATAATAATAATAATAATAATAATAATAATAATAATAATAATAATAATAATAATAATAATAATAATAATAATAATAATAATGAAAAAACTACAACATGTTTTTCCAGTCATTGACCGGGTCAGGGATATAAGGAATGAGTCATATATAGGCTATTAGTACGATGGGGTCGCCACTCCCAAAGTGATTTTATTAATGACCGATAAATGCTATGAAATGATAATGGAGAGAGTTGCTGGAATGAAAAATGACAGGGAAAACCGGAGTACCCGGAGAAAAACCTGTCCCGCCTCCGCATAGTCCAGCACAAATCTCACATGGAGTGACCGGGATTTGAACCACAATATCCAGCGGTGAGAGCCCGACGAACTGCCGTCTGAGCCACGGAGGCTCCAATAATAATAATAATAATAATAATAATAATAATAATAATAATAATAATAATAATAATAATAATAAATGAACATAAAAAGCCCTATCTCCTGGACAGAGATAGCCAGACTCTACCGGTTCTAATCTTTGAAAGAGGAATTGGAATTTCTTGCTTTGTTCATCAATGGCTAATTCTAGTGTATGCTGAGATTTTCCGCTACTGATGCTGTTCATTGTGGCCCAGTCACTGAAATACAACGTGCTGGTGAAAGTGAGATGGAGCTGAGATATTTCACTCTTTAGGGTAACTTCTTAGCCAATTGTTCAACTCTATCCCCGAGCTAATATGCTTCTATTTAGAAATATACACGACACATAGTTGAGATAATTCCGTCTAGCTTACAGCAATTTCATCAGCGAACTCATGGATGTTAATTTTATTATTACTCTATCTCCTGACTGATCATTAGAATAAACTTAGTTGGTAATTTCCACGAGCTTGAATTATAGTCAGACATACCCTATTACAGGCGGGCAGACCTAATTACTGACAACGAGCAGTTCGATTCACTACGGACACTCCCTTCTCAATTCTGGCGGAGATTGGTGACACACACACATGAAACACAAGACCCATTATCATAAATTTGATCCTCTTAACAATTAATTCTTATTGGTAGAAAATCAGTCAATAGTTATTAGGCACTGCGGCAAATGCTTCAATAATAATAATAATAATAATAATAATAATAATAATAATAATAATAATAATAATAATAATAATAATAATAATAATAATAATAATAATAATAATAATAATGACGATGATGATGATGCTGAAGTACAAAGGGCCAAGATGAATGGCTCAGACAGTTCAGTGCTGGCATTCTCGACCCATTTTGTCGGGTTCGAACCCGGCTCCGTCCGGTGGTATTTGAAGTTCAAATACGCCAGCCTCCTGCCGACATATTTACTGGGACGTAAAAGGACTTCCAAACTAAGTACTGGAACCTCGGTTTCTCTAGAAACCAGTAAATGCAGTTAGTGATAAGTACGAAGGAATAACATTTTTTTCAATTTAGATTATTATTAAATCAGTAGACCTCCGCTGTGGTGTTGTGGTTAGTGTGATTAGCTGCCAACCCCGGAGGTACGGGTTCGATTGCGGGCTCTACCATAATTTGAAAAGTGGTACGAGGGCTGGAACCGAGTGCACTCAGTCTCGGGGGGTCAGCTGAGTAGAAGGGGGTTCGATACCCACATCAGCTACCCTCGAAGTGGTTTTCTGTCGTTTCCCAGTTATGCTCCAGGTAGATGCCGATATGGTACCGAACTTAAGGCCACGGTCGCTTCCTTCCCTCTTCCCCTTCCGATATTCCCATCCCCCACAATGTCGCTGATCAGCATAGCAGGTGAAGCTGCCTGGGCGAGGTACTGGTTCTCGTCCCAAGTTGTACCCTCCAGACCCGAAGTCTCACTCTCCAGGACACTGCCCATGAGGCGGTAGAGGTGGGATTCCTCGTTGAGTCCGAGGGAAAAGCGAACCCTGGAGGATAAACGGATCGCATATTGGGTGCAACCATTATGCCTTTCAGCGTTCAGTCTGCAAGCCTCTGTGAATTTATTAAACGTCGCCACAATCCTCTATTTGCAAATAGTGCTGTGGCCCCATTTATTTCTATATCTTTTATATTAAAATCATTAGAGACTGAGTCTAACTATCGTCGTCTTGGTCTCCCTCTACTTCTCTTACCCTCCATAACAGAGTCTATTATTCTCCTATGTAAACTATCCTCCTCCATTCTCCTTAGATGACCCCACCACCGAAGCCGAATTTTGCGTATGCTTCATCCATCGAGTTCATTCCTAACTTAGCTTTATCTTCTCGTTCTGAGTACCCTCCTGCCATTGTTCCCACCTGTTTGTTGCAGCAATCATTCTCACTACTTTCATTTCTGTTACTTCTAACTTATGAATAAGATATCCTGAGTCTATCCAGCTTTCGCTACTGTAAAGCAAAGTTGGTCTGGAAACAGACCGATGTAAAGACAGTTTCGTCCGGGAGCTGACTCACTTCTTATAGAATACTGTTGATCGAAACTGCGAGCTCACTGCATTAGCTTTGCTACACCTTGATTCCGTCTTACTTACTATGTTACCATTCTGGGAGAACACACAACCTAAATACTTGAAATTATCTACCTGTTCCAGATTTGCATTACCAATCTGACATTCAATTCTGTTGGATTTCTTACCTACTGAGATAATTAATTTATTTAGTCTTCGGAAGGCTAATTTTCATACCACACTCATTGCACCTATTTTCAAATTCTAAGATATTAGACTGCAGGCTTTCGGCACAATCCGCCATTAAGACCAAGTCGTCAGCAGAGGCCAGACTGCTTACTACATTTCCACCTAACTGAATCCCTCCCTGCCACTTTATACCTTTCAGCAGGATGACCAACAGCAAAGGTGAAAGATTACAGCCTTGTCTAAGCCCTGTAAGTACCCTGAACCAAGAACGCGTTCTAATTGGCAACCCTGCACAAGCAACTGGCGGAACTACACACTAATAAAGTCATATCACTCTACCAAAGACATGAAAGGATGCTTCCTGTTGCTCAGATGGTAGTTGAATTCTAATTCAAAGATGGGGGGACCACTAGAGTTGCGTGTGAATCTACATTACTTTTATGATGTCTGACTTTCACCTCTGATCTTCTGGCAATTTACCACCGGTTTATATCTTCAGTCTGGTCCCCAAACCCATTCCCTGTATTTATCTCACATTTCTCTTGCTTAGAACATCTGGAGTCACCCTTTGGAGGAATTATGTCATAAAAGCAGCAAGTCAGCTGTTAAGATATAATTCTACCGAATATACTGTAACACGCTTCCTGTCAGTCAGATGGCGTCTGAGTTTCATTTCAATGAAGGGGGCACGATACTAGCGCTTCATGCGAGTCTACATTAAATTTATAATGTCCCTGGCTTTGTTTCGACGTGGCTCAGTCCCACTCCACATGCCTGCACGCGCTGAAATTTGTTAGCATTAAGAGTATTTGACAAATTATAAATGATGCAATCAATATTCTGATATATCTAGGTAACTATGGACCTCAGCTAATTGGTAGAGTGGTACCTCCCCTTGCAGGGGCCGCGTGCTTTAAATGCTCGATTATGCGCTCTCAGAAGAATTCAGAATGCCGTAGCAAAAAATCTGGTTTCGCTCTGTTCACAAACTGACAGGATACCAAATATGTGCCATCATAGCAAATGCAAGTATAGTTTATGAATAACTGATAGTTAGGTAAGGTAAGGGTTGTTCTGCCCTAAGGCAGGTCCGAACCTCCGCAGAGGTGTTCCTGAGCCGGAGTTTACGTGCGGTAGGTTGGCCAGTTCCTTTCCGCTCCTCCATTCCCTTACCCCCCACCAACAGCGCGTGGCAACCCATCCAACTCCTGACCACGCCCAACGTTGCTTAACTTCGGAGATCTCACGGGATCCGGTGTTTCAACACGGCTACGGCCGTTGGCACTGATAGTTAAAACTATAATTTTTTTAAAATCTGCAATTTCAGTGCCGTTATATCAATTCCATTCACCTCCGTGCTGTAATGGTTAGTGGGATTAGCTACCACGCTCGGAGGCCCATGATCGATTCTTTGCTTTGCCACGAAATTTCTAATGTGGTACGAGGACTGGAACAGGATACACTCAGCTTCGGGAAGATTTCTGACTAGAGAGGTTTCGATTTCCATCTTCGAAGTGGTTTACCGAGGTTCCCACTTCTGCAAGCAAATGCCGGATGGTACTTAACTTAAGGCGACGGCCTCTTTCTTCTCTCTTACTTGCCTATCCCTTCCAATCTTCCCATCCCCGATAAGGACACTGTTTAGCATAGCAGATGACGCCACCAGTGAGAGGTACTGGTCCTCCTGCCGAATTGTACCCCCGACCAAATATCTCACGCTCCAGGTCACTGCCGTCGAGGTGGTGGAGGTGGAATCCCTCCTGAGTCCATAGGAAAAACCAACCCTGAGGGTAAACAAATGAAATAAACAATATATCAATTCCTGTCCCTCATGTGAGATACCATTAGAAATCTCTCTCTACGCCTAATAAGGTGATATTACAACGGTTACCCTAAAGCACTTAGGGACAAAGTATTGTGGGGTCTAAAATGTGAGAATTTCTTAGTTTACTTAGGAATGACTTATTAAAGTGAAGTCCGAAGCATGACGTGTGCGTCATTGAATAAAAAATCTTACATCCGACATAACGGTAGCATTGTGGTAGACATGGAATAATTAGAGTGGATGTTACATGGTGAACGAAAGTTTTTAAAATGGGTAAATGTATTGAAACAAACGCTCGAGCTACATACACTGGCGAAAAGAAATATCCAAATACCAGGAAGGGGTTGTGATAATTTAACGAACGTTAATAAGTGTGTTTATGCATCTTAAATATGACGATGATTCAAATTTTCCTCAAATCGCATTAGCGTGGCGCTAGTAGCGGCCCAATTGTTTGCACATCAGGTTTGCTTTAAACACGGGCTGTACTGTGCGAGAGCGTTAGTTAACTGTGAGGTTGGATGGAGTGACTGTGAATGGGTCAAGAATGCCTTTACGACGACCAAGAGGCCAGTATCAACAGCTCACTGTGGTTGAACGCAGCCGTATAATAGGGCTACGTGAAGATGAATTTGCCTTCCGCGCGATTGCAGATCGACTTGGTTGGAATGTCTCCACTGTGCATGCGTGGGATGGCAGCAGTGGTCACGAGAAAGTACGCTCCCAAGAAGACCGGGCTTCGGACGTCCCCGTGGGACCACCGAGAGGGAGGACCGCCGTATTCAGCGTATGGCTGTGGCGCAGCGGACTGCGTCTGCAGCAGCAATTCGAGCGGCAGTTGGCACCACTAAGGCTCTATAAGATGGGTACGCTTAGCCGCCATTTTGGTTCATACATGCGCAATGGCGATGTGATCAAACAATACTTTCTCCTATGAGCGCTCGCTTCGTCACATTGAACGTATCGCTTTAATCACCGCTTGCATGGACGGAATAGTGCTATATTTGTGTGGATATTTATTGCAAAATGGTGGGTTGTTCTGCACCTAATTGTAGTACCGGTAATGTCTATACTGAGGGATACAGGTTGTTTACATTCCTTTCTGGCCTGCATTATGCCTCCACTGCCTCTGCTACACCTTCTACTTCAACTGCTAACTTAAACCTGCATCCAGCTCCCACTGACATTACTACACCCCTTAATTCAGTCACAGTAATCGTTCAGTATTCAGTTCTGCCCCCAAAGTCCGGCAACAGGAGTTAAACTTCCAAACACCACAGTTAAAATATTTGTCAAAACTAACCTCGTATGACAGAAATAATTTGTGTAACGTTGGTGATAATATAACAAATGCATTATTGAAAACCAAGATCTGTGGTAGGCCTATATGCAGGCAGGTTTTAAACTATGAGCTCTCTGACTCAAGCTTTGAAACATCGAATTTTTTTTTAAATTGGATGGTCTAAAGAAGCCAAATTGTGAAGTTAAGAAATCAATTTGTAACTGCGATGTCTTCTATAGGAACTATAAGCATTATATAATGCAAAATGGTGCAAATCTTGTAATGGAGAAAACTTTGAATGATAAATGTATAAGTACATGTTCTCCAACGTGTTGTAATTTAAAAGAAAAAGTTGGCAGACACTTCTTCAAAATTCGATCCTATGCTGTTGTGGACTTTAACAAGAATGTACGGAAACGAGGTAAAATGTATGGGACTACTTCGGAAAAGAAGAGAAAAATATAAACTAGGAATGTAATGTTATTGTTTTGTAAATACTGTAATAAAAGGAGACAGTAAATTTGTAAAATATTACTTAAATATCCTTTTTTAATGTGCTGCCTGAGCAAGTTAACAAATGATGCAAACTTTTGAAGTTTAATAAGATGAGTCGTGTTGAGAAATAATACTACTACTCCTCAAACCAGAAGAATTTCTGTTTTAAAAAAAGTACTGTTAACTTTGCCGAAGTCAAAATTTTTCAATATTCTCCACAGCTCGTGGGCCACTCCCCTTACAAGTCACTGGTAACTGAGTATCAGGTTGGGAGAGAAGTTTCAGCTGTAGAAGTTTATTTTGCACATAGAATGTTTGTTTTAATACAGGTAAATAAGAAAAGAGACTAAATTTTAGAGGAAAGAAATAAACTTAAAGAATCCCAGTTACTTGGGTGTGTTCGTCTTCGTACATCACATTTCAGCGTTATTTTTGTTCCAAGAATATTTTTCTTATTGTTTATTTTTCAAGTATGAAATACCGACTGAGATCATGTGGTATCAAAATCTTCTATCACAATTTATATATCTTCGACACTGACCGATTACCACGTCAAAATCCACGATTTAAGAATTACAGTAGCCTATATCAATACCACAGTGTCCCTCATTTCATTTGACGGTACCGCGGCTCATAGCTTACGAACAACCTATTCAACTTATCAAAAATATAAATATAATAATAATAAACCGATTTATTAGTAAGCTATTTTTTTCTAATATTTCTCCAGTGAGAGTACGTGCCAAGTTTGTTTGTTTATTAAAAGACAAATTATCAACGATCTTGCTTTTACAATCACCGTCTCAAGTAAAAATTAAATAATAATTAACGAAATATACTAATATTTATGTTGAGTAACCGTTTGAGTAAAACTGAGAATGAGTATTTTTACAGTGTTTCAGTTTAGCATTATTTTCTAAGTGGAGAACAGTAAAAAAAAGAGCGATATACAAGACTGGGGCGGTCAACTGCCTTACCAACGTAGTGCAGGAATGAACCATAATGGCGGGCGAGCATACCTAGTCTTTAGAGAGCCCTAGGCACCACAGTGACGCAACGAACTGTTCTAAACTGGTTACTTGAAGGAGAGCTCCCAACCAGACGCCATGCGGCATGCATTCCACTTACCCCCACCCACCGCCGTCTGCGAATTCAGTAATACCAAGTGAGAGCTCATTGGAGGATGGAGTGGAATTCCGTTGTGTTTTCTGATGAAAGCTGGTTCTGCCTTGGTGCCAGTGATGGCCGTGTGTTGGTTAGGAGGAAGCCAGGTGAGCGCCTGCATTCCACCTGTCTGTGGCGTCGATACACTGGACCTATGCCGGAAGTTCTGATCCGGGAAGAAATTTCCTATGACAGCAGGAGCACTCTCGTGGTTATCCCACGCACCCTGACTGCAGATGTGTACGTGCGTCTGGTGGTGTGCTGCCATTCGTGAACAGCATTCCCGGGGGTGTTTTCCAACAGGATAATGCACGCCCCCATGCCACTGTTGCAACCCAACGTGCTCTACAGAGCGTCGACATGTTGCCTTGGGCTGCTCGATCCCTCGATCTTCCCCCAGTCGAACACGTATGGGACATCACTGGACGGCAACTTCAGCGTCATACACAACCGGTTTTAACCGTCTCTGTATTGACCGACCTAGAGCAACAGGCATGGAACTCCATCCCACCTGTACGACACAATTCATGCACTCTTGCATGCCTGCATTCGACAGTCAGGTGATTACACCTGTTATTAATGGACCAGCAAGGCATATTTGCATTGGTTTTCCTCGCTTGGATATTACCTTGTAGTATTTTACCTTTAATCAATTAAATATGTTACCTCGGCAAATATATTACTAAAATTCCCGTATTTTACATTCCTTGTTTGATGGTACTTGGATATTTTTTCTGCCAGTGTAATTATCCATTCATGTCGGTAGACGACCAATCAGATAAGTTAGTTCCTAATTAAAAAACACCAGTAATATAACAACCATAAATATAAAATCAGTTAATGAAATTCTACTTATTTAATTAATTAATTAATTAATTAATTACCGAGCTCGATAGCTGCAGTCGCTTAAGTGCGGCCAGTATCCAGTATTCGGGAGATAGTAGGTTCGAAACCCACTGTCAGCAGCCCTGAAAATGGTTTTCCGTGGTTTCCCATTTTCACACCAGGCAAATGCTGGGGCAGTACCTTAATTAAGGCCACGGCCGCTTCCTTCCCACTCCTAGCCCTTTCCTGTCCCATCGTCGCCATAAGACCTATCTGTGTCGGTGCGACGTAAAGCAACTAGCAAAAAAAAAATTAATTAATCAATTATAAATGGTTAGCGTTCTGGCCTTTGATCTAGCTCCCACCCGTGGTTCAATACTCATTGGTTAATTTCGATGGCTCGAGGAGGGCTGCCGACTGTAGAATTCGAACCCACCTACTCCCGACTGCAATCTGACAACTGCGCGACCCTCTCCGCACGGCCAACTCTCTCAGTGGTTGGTAGTGTGATGTGTTGTATGGAAATAAAATCGTGTATTGAAAACGAACACAAGCACCCAGTCCCCAAGCTGGGTAAATTAACCAGACAAAGTTAAAAACCCTCGACGCGGCCGAGGTTTGTATCCCAGGCCCTCATAACCAAAGGCCACGGTGCTGACCATTCAGCTAAGGAGCCGGACTAAGATTTCTAGCCACTGTATCATTATTCATTAAAATCTACAAAAGCGGTACTACGCCTACAGCCCTGCGCGGATATACAAAATAATATCCACATCCTCACTTCCTTCATCCACATTCGTGAATGCTTATCCGCATCCACGAATGGTTATACGCGGATATTATAAATATTAACCTATAGTATATTACACCCAAGATATAGAAACATATACATCGGTTAACATAATACAATAGGCCTGACACCTGGCGCCAGAACCCCTACAGTCACAGGTTTATAAGGGATTTGCTCTTGCAACAAGTACTGACGTATTGACCTCTGTTCCTTCCTTCCACTAATTGCGGGCAGGTGCCAGTTAGGATGTGGTCAGATTTACGGCTTTATTGTCTCAAGCCTGTATATATCACCATTCTCCCATACCAATGCCAAGAATCGCCTAATCACAAGCAAAAGTAATAATACAACTGAATGAAAATCAATAAATAAGTTATCAATATTTAGAAATGATCAACAAAATTTTCCGCACTACCATACAGTTTGAATCCGCCAAGACGCTAACTTGCGGATATCCGCGTATTTATCAACCGCTAAATTAGTGTGACAGAAGATGAAATAGTCCGCCTCTGTGATGTAGTGGTTAGTGTGATTTGCTGCCACCCCCGGAGGCCCGGGTTTGATTTCCGGCTCTGGCAAGAAATTTGAAAAGTTGTTCGAGGGCTGGAACGGGGTCCAGTCAGCCTCGGGAGGTCAAGAAGAGGGTTCGATTCCTGACTCAGCCATCCTCGAATTGGTTTACCGTGGTTTCCTACTTCACCTCTTCCTTGTCTATCACCTCCGATCTTCGCATCCACCCACTAGGCAGGTGGATTTAGCACAGCAGGTAAGGCCGCCAGGGTGAGGTACTCGTCTTACTTCCCAGTTGTATCCCCCAACCCAAAGTCTCACACTCCAGTAAACTGCCCTTGAGGCGGTAGAGGTGGAATCCGAGGAAAAAACCAACCCTGAAGGGTAAACAGATTAAGAAAGAATAAATAAAGAAGAAAATGTAATTAAATTAGGATTGCAAATTTGTCAGATAAAAATTTTCCTACCAGCGTTCGGAAATTATCTGATTTATCATATATTATCCTACGCCAAAATACTTTGCATGCCCAAATTAGACTGTTATCCGTTTCATCATTCAGCCTTTATTCGTCTGCGAATGAACCACCGTTGGTTACTTCAACAAAAATAAAAATAAAAGCGAAACCTGCTTACTGAGTAAAGGGTTCAATTGATGATAAATACTGAGATACTATCCAAAAGTTTTAATATTCGCTAAGCCGTCGAAATGAATCATTTTCTGTTTGTTTTCTCATTTGTTTACGTATTTTTGTATCTCTGGATCAGCTTCTACGTTCTCCGGTCGATCGTGATAAGGGAAGACTGACAGATGGCGGTCAGTTCCCTAGGGAATTCTGCAACCAAGTGACACACAGGCGCAATGCGGGTTGTTTACACACACATATGCACTAAAACAAAACAGCCTTCAGGTAATTCACTGTTGGGATATACATGAACCATGCTGTAACTTCTGTTGCAAACCTAAAAGTAATACTATTTTCACGCCCTTACAGTTTTAGTCCTTCAGAAGAAATTAGAATTTTCTGATTACATTGGTGTTTTCAATTGTTAAGACTAATTCTGAAGCATATTTTTGAAAGTAAAGATACCTCTGAATTGCTGAAAGGATTTTTTTAGTACACCACTAAGTTATAGAACTATCAGTGAGGTGATTACCAATAATTTTTTCCTCCAACCAAGATTTCCATTCCACTTGAAGGAAACTGCTATCGCTCCAAGTGTTTGTGAGTATGTAAGCGAATGATACTCACAAAATCGAAAACCATCATTACTGGCACTTCCAAAACTCATGCCCAGTCCATGAGGAACATTGGCGTAATTTTCGAAAATTATTTAAGTTGGTCGGAACACGTCAGGGAAATTTGTGAACGAGTCTTCTTTTCATTACATTCTCGAAGCAGGATGAGGGACTTCCTTTCAGGAAGCACTAGGAAAGTAATGAAAATCCAATTTCAACCTATTAGGTCGTGTTACGTACATGTAGTACGTGTTGAAGGGGCGTTCAGTTACAGAACAAAAATGGCCAATCGGGCTCCAGTGCGATCCGATCCCAAAACTTCCCGATTTCGCGCCGGTTTTTCTACCGCTCGTAAAGTATTATTTCAGAGTCTAATATTCGCAGCATACGACTATGGTGATGTACGATATAATATGAGCTAGTATCTCAACCATCGACTACAGTGTGCCTATAATGCTTGTGCTCAATCTTTATCCATCTTTCCTTCTTAATCCGTTTACCCTCCAGGTTTGGTCTTTCACTCGGACTCAGAGAGGGTTTCCACCTCTACCGCCTCAAAGGCAGTGTCCTGGGGTGTAAGAGTTTGGTTGGGAATACAATGGGCAGGAGGATCAGTACCTCGCCAAGGTGGCCTCACCTGGGGCCTTGTGGGGATATGGGAAGGGGAAAGGAAGTACCCGTGGCCTTAAGTTAGGTACCACCCCAGTATTTGCCTGGAGGAGAAGTGAGAAACCACAGAAAACCACCTCGAGGATGGCTAAGATGGGAATAGAACCCTCTCTACTCAGCTGACCTCCAGAGGCTGAGGGGACCCGGTTCCGGCCCTCGTACAACTTTTCAAGTTTCGTGGCAGAGCCGGAAATCGAACCCAGGCCTCCGGTGGTGGAAGTTAATAACACTAACCACAACGCCACACAAGCGGCTGCTGCTCAATTAGTTTTAAATATCACAGTTCGGTCTCATATCAGTCTTTTATCTGTCACTTGACATGGGTAAGATTAGCAGAACTACTTAAATACTCCGCTTTTCCCCTTCTTCACAGTGTTACGCAACCATTCTATCAGGATCTCTCAAAACAGACTTTAAGTCCCTCTCCACTTCAAGTAGAATTCTCTCAAGTTTATCAACACATCTCGTATGTTCCCATTCATTACAGCCGCATATAAACATACCTAGTGCATAACTTACTTGGAGCACAATCCCAGATAAAATTAGAGGCATAATTGGCTCGATAATGTACCAGAAGTACAATGGAAATAGAATGCACATATAGGCTTATAGATTACAATAACAGAACGAATAGAAGTTCACCTAAATTATCAATAATGAATTAACACTTAATTACTCGCGTCGGGTCACAGAGACCCGAATTAATTTTCTTTATCAATTTGTTTTGATATATAACAATATAAATTATTGCTAGCCTTATGTAATTTCATCTGCTGTTGAGTTATTTGCCACACAGCAGACAATTTCTTGCGCATCTTTGACCCAACGTGAGTGTGTGTTTTGCAAGAAGATACACGTAGAAATGGCAGAGCGGTTATTACATGTGTTCTTGCTAGTTTATTGTGGATTATGGAAGGAAATACCGGAGATTTTGTGTTTATTTGAATATGTTGGTGTTGTGCAACAGTTCCTTACATTCATAGTGTTGTGTGCGGAAGTATAAGTAACTATTTATTTACAAAAATGTTTATATAATCTCTACGTTCTTCACTTCATTCAGCAATGTTGGGCTGCAATACACAAGTTGGATAAGTTACAACTCCAGTGCTGAGGATTTAGAGGTAATACATTTATATCCTATTTAATTACAGATATATGAAAATGCCTCGTCGCTGTAATGTCTTCGGATGTCGGTCTAATTCTGACACTGAAACTTAAGAAACATCGACTTTTTCCTTACCGACGGATGAAAGCCGCCGTAAGCTATGGCTTCGTTACATTCCGACAGATTTTTCTAAGCTGAAAAACTCAATAGTATGCATAAAACATTTTGATGAGTCGTGCATAATTCGAGTGGACAGTTAAGGGAGAACTGAAAGAGTTTCCAAGAATAATTCCGAAACTGACTGAAAATGCTGTGCCAACTATTTTTAAAAATACACCTTGATATTGTTCGAAGTCCACTCCCAAAGTAAGGCGTCTTGCTGATGTAGAAGAGGATAATCTTCGAACAACTATTGAGGATAGTATCGAATCCAATATAAATTTGCCTGGCAGAGGATTCATTGAAGTGTCTGAACGATTTTAGTTTATTTCTGGAAACCCAGCAAGTTTATTCCAATAAGTGGACTGTAATTAAGCATGAGGGGAAATTATGTATTTGTCTCCTGGGAGTTGATAGGGGAATGCCATGTGTTACTTCCTTTATCACTGTACTGGAAATTTGACATTCATTGTAAATATACAAACCGGTAATGACTTCAGTGTAAATGCTTCCTTCAAAAACATTACGATATTGAACTCTATTAACGCTCTACAAAATATTATGTCACAGGTGGAAAAGGGAGAAATAGTGCCTAATATTAGGGATAAGGTTGACTTCGCTATTCAACTTTTGCAAACTATTCCCAATTATGATGACAACGAACAGTTAAAATTTATAGTAGAGCAACTTAATGTGTCGCAGACCTCAAAAATCAACAGACAATATGGTAACAGAACTATGATAGTAGCATCTTGTTTATATATTTATTCAGTCTCCGCATACAATGCTCTTCGAAAATGTGACTTAATGTTTTTACCACATCCTCGTACCTTACAGAAACTAGCAGTACCTACTTGGAAAACAGGGTTAAGCATTTAAAAAAACATGAGCTCTTAGTTTCTGTGTTGATGGACGAGATACATGGAATATATGGAAGTAGCAATGTTGATGCACAGGCATGTGAAAAAAACTGCTCAAGTGTTCATGGTATCATCTCTTTTGTATAAGTATGTTGATGTGGTAGCTATAATTCCAGTTGCAAATATGACAAATGAACAGTTGAAATCATTAACTTCTAATGTTTTGTGCATGGTGGAGAGAGTTGGTTTCAATGTTGTTAGTCTCATAGCAGATAACAACAGTGTGAATAGGAAATCATTTGAACTTTTCACTCCTAACATTCATATTCTTCAACCCAGTATTGAGCATTCCTTGGATTCCTCCAGGAAGCTGTTTCTTATGTTTGACACTATACACATTTTGAAATGTATTAGGAACAACTGGGAAACAAAGCGTAATGTCAACAAGAATATGCATTTTCCTGATGTGAATAATCATTCAGTAATATTTTCAGCACAGTACAAATATTTGGAACTTGTATTTGAGAAAGAAAAAGACTCTTCAGTTAAATATGTGAATACGCTTTCAATTAAGGTTTTGTATCCATCATCTATTCAGAAGCAAAATGTGAAATTAGCATTAAAAATGTTTAATGATAATTACATAGTAGCCTTGAAGCATACCACGAAAGACCTACCTGGAGTTTCTGAAGAGATAAACCAGACTGTCATATTTCTACAAATTATTGTGAACTGGTGGAAGATCGTTAATGTTAAAAGTGGATTTGAAGGGAAGAGATTCAATGATCCCTTTAGGGAAGCAATTAGATAACTAACAGATGAGCAGGTTCAGTTCTTAAGTGGCATGTGTCAGTGGCTGCTGAAAATTTGGAGGGCCTCAGTTCGATCGAGTGATTTTTTTAACATCACAGACCTTTCAGTCCTTGATTGCAATAACTGAATCGTTTCTTCAGATCATTTGTTCGACAAATATAGGGTGGATTATATCTTGTTGGGTAAATGTCAAAGTAACAGCCTAGAAGGTTCAGTGATGGTGAATTCGTGAAGGAATGTTTACTTCTAGTCGGTGAGGAGTACTGTATTGTACCACTACTAACACCACTGTGTGAGGCAGTTCCATCCACTCTACCACTGAAACGCCTGACCACTCTGCGCTCTTACGTCACACGGGCTCTCCGACGTCACACGTCAGCCAGTTGGTGGACACTGAACTAGAGCTTTTATTTCAGAGAGCTCACCATTAACCTTTCGGTCTTACTCTAACCACAAGAGAGTGGATGTCGGTTCTTCCACATCCTCATCCAGCTACAACAACATTCACACATTTCATGACTTTGACAAGGGTAAAGAGTAAAGTGGATTACCGTTGTCTTCCTCATCAGCGATACTCCTCTACTGGAGTTCTATATGCTGGTAGTTTTTGTTCCGTAGGATCTTCCACTCACCACCTTGTGAAATCTTGAGGATAGCCTGTCTTTGTGTCCACTGCTATCCTTTGCGTTCTTCTGCCAGACGAGTTGCTTGTAGGAGGGACATCTTGGTCGTGCGGTTTACGTGCTCTGACCACCGTGTCTCCCTCTTCCCCGGCAAATTTCCTGTTATCATGTGCCTTTCAAGACTGCACTTGCCGTGCCACATAATTTGACCAAAGAATAAAATTGGAGATTCCTTTGCTCATACACTTCCGATAAATTGGTGCTCATGTTCTTCTTCTTCAGGATGGATTATTTGGTGAAAAACGGGAATCTGCTGAAAACCAGCTTCAGGGCTGCCGACAGTGGGTTCTTGCATCTTAGTGTGTCCAGAGTCGGGTTCCATGGCTAAATGGTTAGCGTGCTGCCCTTTGGTCCAGGGGTCCCAGGTTCGATTACTGGTATGGTATGGAATGTTAACCATCGTTGGTTAATTCCGCTGGCTCGGGGGCTGGGTGTAAGTATCGTCTTCACCATCATTTCATCCTCATCATGACGCGCAGGTCGCATACGGGCGTCAAATCAAAAGACCTGCACTTAGCGATCCGAAGTTCTCGGACACATCCCGGCACTAAAAGCCATACGCCGTTTCATTTCAGTTTATCCAGAGGAACAAGACGAGGAGATGCCAATAATTTCCTCATCTATCAGCCCAAAAATTAATTTTTATGGAAATCTGATGCCTTTCGACGCCGTGAAGTAGCATAAAAAGTAACTCATAACTCCGAAACATCGCTAATGTTTCGTGATTTGCCCCTAATATTTACCACTTAGCGGCAGATTTTTTTCAGAAAATGCTTTTTAGCTCATATCGTCAAGATAGACCTCTATGCTAAGTTTATCTCTTATGAGATTGGTTGTTCTTGAGACACAGTGGTAAGTGAACAGTATTTTGATGTTTTATCTGAATGAGTAAACGTATTGTAACAGTATTACACTTCAAAAAATAAACAACTTAATTAAAATAGGATTATATGTTTCGTTCTAGAAAGAACACCATCAGAATCTATCAAATGTCATTCAAATAAATTGAAATAAATACATTTTAAATATTAATAACTGCGGAGCAGAGACAATAAACATGAATATGGACTTCTAAATATTTGAATGTGATTTGATAGAATCTGATGATGTCCATTCAAGAACGAAACGTGTCATTCTATTTTGAATTTAGTTCTTTCCTTTGCAGGTGTAATACTGTTATCATTCGTTTTCTCTTTCACGCAGTTTTGTAAATTTATTTACCGGTACTCAAAGTTAGTTTCGGCAGACTGAAAATCCTAACAGTTGTAAATTTGTATAGTAGTTCAGATTTTTAAGCAGGAAGTTTCAGAATGTCAAATTAATATATAAAATGAATACGTTACATGAATAATTATAGTATTTAATTCTAGTTTGTAAATTCGTTGAATATAGTTACAGCAGAAATATTTATATGCAAAGGTGGGAACCGAGATAATTCCAGTTATGATTTGGTAATTACAATAATCATGAAAGTTGGCCCGTTAAATTCTGGGTCCCTTGGTTGCCATTTAAATTTGTAACACTGGCGCGCGTTATTGCACACAGCATAATCCAGCACAGAGTGCACTCAGAAACACAGTAGCCTCTGGAGATTTTCAAATCTCTGGTGTATCTCCATATGTCAAGCAGAGCACGAAAAGGTACATGTCCACTCTAGCGATAACAAATGATCGCAGGCATTTTTTAAAGTCGTCTGGAAGCTCCTTTGAATTCCATTTATTTCAGGTGATGAATAAAAATGCCTTGAATCTTTTGTGCTTTTTTTTTTTTTCCTTCCTCTCCTCTTTTGCTTTAAAAGTTAAGATTATTCGGTTTGAACAACGAACCGCACTTTAAAGGTCTGCTAATGAAGGAGGAAATAAGCGCGCAGACTGTCCATTGTTTGTGACGCTAAAGTGAGTGAACCAGGGGGCTTAGCTTGGCCGGCACGTGTAGCCCGGCGAAAAGATCGTTCACACCATGCGACGTTCCGGTATCTTCTTTCTTAATTCAAAGTGGAAATGGAATTTCACAGAAATATTCATGTAAATAAAATATACTTTTGTCTGTACATCACGATTTTGATAGTTTTGTTTGACTTAAACGTCTGCCCATGGCATGTAAAGACGCTGTAGACCACCCTTTCAATTTGTGTCCGTATGTATGTATGTATGTATGTATGTATGTATGTATGTATGTATTTATATATTTATTTATTTATTTATTTATGTGTATATGTATGCATTTTTAAATTTTATTTACAGCATGGCCCATTACAAAATATAATATACTACATGCTCATGTAGGCCTACAATAACTTAATACCCTATATGCAATGAGTAACGTTTGTCTTCTTGCCAATTATTGTTCATTAAAACATGTTAAAATTTATTTTGCCTACACATTTAGAAAATTATTTCAGGTTTTTGTCGATGAGTCCGTATGTACACATATATACAGGCTGACCCAAAAGTCCTTAACATTAGACGAGGTAAAACTTCATGGAATGTTGGAGGCAGAGAGGTAATGATTGGCATGTATGATTCGCCTGAATGAATGAAATGCGTATGGCTTTTTTTTTTTGCTAGTTGTTTTACGTCGCACCGACACAGATAGGTCTTACGGCGACGATGGGACAGGAAAGGGCTAGGAGTGGGAAGGAAGTGGCCGTGGCCTTAATTATGGTACAGCCCCAGCATTTGCCTGGTGTGAAAATGGGAAACCACGGAAAACCATTTTCAGGGCTGCCGACAGTGGGGTTCGAACCTACTGTCTCCCGAATACTGGATACTGGCCGCACTTAAGCGACTGCAGCTATCGAGCTCGGTCGTATGGCTTTTAGTGCCGGGAGTGTCCGAGGACATGTTCGGCTCACCAGGTGCAGGTCTTTTGGTTTGACTCACGTAGGCGACCTGCGTTTCGTGATGAGGATGAAATGATGAGGAAGGCAACACGTAAGGACAGTCCCCGTGCCAGCGAAATTAACCAATTATGGTTAAAATTCCTGACCCTGCCGGTAATCGAACCCGGGACCTCTGTGACCAAAGGCCAGCACGCTAACCATATAGCCACGGAGCCGGACGATTGTTATGATATGGGGTTTTAGTTACACTAAAATAAAGTACACAAACTGACCAATAGGTGGCGCTGGACAAGAGCACGTCAGGTACAAATGGCCACACATGCTTATCATGACATGGGGTTTTATTGACACCTACAACGAGTGTACGAGCAGGCCAACAGATGGAGCTGGATAGCAACACGTCAGTGATGCTGCATGAGACCCGTGTACGGTATAAAATGAGCTGTCGTGAGAGAGAGCGTCAGGTGCGCCTGCAATCGCAGCATTTCGACGTTACCAGAAAAGCCACTGTTAGAGAAACTGCCTTTACTTTGTTTTGGTATCAATAAAACCCTATGCCATTCCAATAATGTGTGTTAATTATTACCCATCTACCTATAATATTCCGTGAAGTATTGCCTGGTCAAATGTTAACGGAATTTTGAGACATTCTGTATAAAGGGTTGGTCAAACTCACAAAACCATTTGAAAAATATAATTCGATATCTCTCGCCGTGGTCATTGCACCAGCTGCTAAAATTAGCCAATCAAATTGCTTCGCGGACGAATTCAAACGGACTTTGCAAGGCAATGTTGATAAATCTTCACGTCCCTTAAGATCGTCTTGAGAGTCATGCCGATAAATCAGCATCACAAACACAATGTGGGTTTCATCCAGTGTCACCGGAGAGTACTTGCAATGGTGCGATCCTGTGAGTTCGGAGGTCCGTGTGCAATTACTTCCCCCGATGAAGTTTTTCTCCCGTCGAGTGATACTCTCTTCCCTCATCCCGTATAAGGGAATGGGACTCTTAAGCGCAGACGGTCTTGAGCTATACTGAAGTGATGCTGAAACTGCACAACATCTCTCACTGTATAGCCTACATGGTGTAACAATAATGTAGCCCAAACATTCAGGACACATTCCTCCCGCGTGGAAGAAAAAAGTATGTGATATGGACATGGGGAAAATTAGACTTATAGGATTATATAGAGCCTATACAGGAAAGGAAGCAAGGGGGGCGGGGATACGTGAGAGGCTTCAGTTGGAAAATAATTGAATCGGCAGGGCTGATCACCAGTATAAAATTAGTCGGGATTTTAGCAGAAAGGTTTGGGATAAATTTTCATTCATTGTGAAGGGCGTGAAGGAGTGGAACAGTTTACCTGGTGAAGTGTTTGATCCTTTTCCTAAATCTGTACAGATATTCAAGAAAATAATAAACAGCAACTGAGGAAAGAAATGTTACATGGCATTCTACCCGTGCAGGTTTTCGTGAATAAATTAATTCCATGGAGGTTGGACAGCCGAAATAAGGTACTGCCTGTAGGGGTGATGTACAGTGGGGACATCGAGGGCCCTGGGACCGCTACTGTAGCTGTGAAGGCCCTTCTGGAATTCTTAAAAGCGGTGGCAAAATGGGCTCTTCTTAAGACGCAGCAGGTCGTTATGCCTATTAGGTACGAAAATGGGCAGAAAAAAGTAATGTAATTTTAAATCTTATAGCAATTGTATAGTATTATTTGCAGTGATTCCACATACCGTATATGAATTGATTATGTGTGGAGGTACAGAAGCTATGAGTAGAATTGTTTAAATAATATGAATTTAATAAGGATGAGCTGTGTGTTTAATAGAAAAACTGTTAATTTATATTGTATAATATTGTATTTTAGGAAAATATCTTCTTTTATTTTGAAATTATATTTAGTGCTTGAGAACAATGTACTTCTGTGTATCATTTGCCACCGAGGTAGGCATCTCATTTGCAAATAAAGTGATTTGATTTGAGTCCAACAATCAGTGTGACGGAGCGTTGATGCATGCATCAATACTAACGGAGTAAGATTTGAACACTTCATGTAGGGCAGAGTTTTATATGGCATGTAAGAACGTTCTGTTCCCCTGTGTTTTTTCCCGTTAGAATTCTAACGTGGAAATAAAGCGTTTCCAAACCCTTGTTCACGTAAATTTTCTTCTTCTACGTGTGGGGTATGTTTCCTGAAAAATTTACCATACATTATTGTTACACCCTGTATACCATGCTACTGAATATAGAAATAGAATATAAGAGACTCTGCTGCGTGAAACCATAGCATTACTGAATTAAGTAAATTACAGTTGATTGAATTTTGATTTCCCGTTTGTTATCAGCAACTTTCTAAAACTGTGTAAGTTTTCGAAGTCTCATTGAAGCATGCCATTACAAGGACTACGCACTTCCACAGAAGTAATCATACACTGACTCCAAATTTTACACACAACTTGCATTTAAAAAGTATTTATAACATTTCGCTGATTAATTAAAATGTTATTATAAAACTATAACAATGTGTTAAAATAACAAAATTTGGAAGCTAAATTAAGAATCGTACAGTTTTAATGTAGCAGTCCGGTCATAAATGACTGAGAAAAATGTCACATTCCTAGATATAACAGGTCAATGCTAGTGTACTTAAAATTGAAAGAGGTAGTTCACAGAAAACTGCAATTAAATTTTGTGTTACACTCATTCCTATCTCAGAAAAGGATTCATATTTTTTATTTTCCTAGAATTTGTTTTACGTCGCACCGGCACAAATAGGTCTTATGGCGACGATGGGATAGGAAAAGCCTAGGAGTGGTAATGAAGCGGCCGTGGTCTCAATGAAGGTACATCGCCAGCATTTGCCAGGTGTGAAAACGGGAAACCACGGAAAACCTTCTTCAAAGCTGCCGACAGTGGGATTCGAACCTACTATCTACGGATGCAAGCTCACAGCTGCGCGCCCCTAACAGCACGGCCAACTCGCCAGGTCAACTAAATGTTATGTTACATTAATTCCTGTGTCAGAACGAGACTTCATCTATATATGAAAAGAGTTTACTAAAGCAGCTTTGGCAAATCCGTCCGTCCGTTCTACCGGTCCGATTTGCTTCACTTTTATTTTGTTCTCTCCGGAGTGACCTGCCGGTGAATCATGAGACATTGATAGGTCTCTAAATTGAGCCAACTTTGATTAATCATAAAATCAATTTATTAAATGATCACTCCAATAATTGCGCCAACGGCCGTAGCCGTGTTGAAACACCGGATCCCATGAGATCTCCGAAGTTAAGCAACATTGGGCGTGGTCAGGAGTTGGATGGGTTGCCACGCGCTGTTGGTGGGGGGTAAGGGAATGGAGGAGCGGAAAGGAACTGGCCACCCTACCGCACGTAAACTCCGGCTCAGGAACATCTCTGCGGAGGTTCGGACCTGCCTTCGGGCAGAATAACCCTTACCTTACCAATAATTGCAGGCGAAGGCTTACCCTTACCTGTAATACATTCTGTACTTATCGGTTTGCTAAGCAACTAACACTTTCATTAATATTCTGATATATATGATTTTTTTGCTAGTTGCTTTACGTCGCACCGACACAGATAGGTCTTATGATGACGATGGGACAGGAAAGAGCTAGGAGTGGGAAGAAAGCGGCCGTGGCCTTAATTAAGATACAGCCCCAGCATTTGCCTGGTGTGAAGATGGTAATAATAATAATAATAATGTTATTTGCTTTACGTCCGACTAACTACTTTTACGGTCTTTGGAGACGCCGATTTGCCGGAATTTAGTCCCGCAGGAGTTATTTTAAGTGCCAGTAAATCTACCGACACGAAGCTATCGTATTTGAGCACCTTCAAATACCACCGGACTGAGCCAGGATCGAACCTGCCAAGTTGGGGTTAGAAGGCCAGCGCCTTAACCGTCTGAACCACTCAGCCCGGCGATGTGAAGATGGGAAACCACGCAAAACAAACTTCAGAGCTACCGACAGTGGGGTTCGAACCCACTATCTCCCGGATGCGATTTCACAGCGTATGTGATTTTCATCCATAGTAATGTCATTGCATGCACCGTTGTTCGATCACTCCTGTCAAGCCAGGGATTGTATATTTGCCTCAGATCCCTGCTAGATACTCTTTGATTCTCCAATCTATCTCAGCTTCCAGACATATTCAGCAGATGGCAGAGCGTTCCTAATAACACATGCTGCTAAGAGAAAAAAGTCTACGTACAAACAGACCCCATCATGACATATACCTTAGACTTTACCTGGAAATACCTATCAAAGGATGACCTAGCTACACGAGAAAAAGTGTATGCCATGTATCTTTAAAACGTTCTCTACCTGGTAAGGAACGCTCCTTCGAGACTAAGCTATGATCTTACAAGAGAAACGTTCTATGTACAGTAGAATAACTGCCATTAAAAATAAGTAAAAATAAGTATCTAGGTGTTAATATAAGGAAAGATCTTCATTGGGGTAATCACATAAATATGATTGTAAATAAAGGGTACAGATCTCTGCACATGGTTATGAGGGTGTTTAGGGGTTGTAGTAAGGATGTAAAGGAGAGGGCATATAAGTCTCTGGTAAGATCCCAACTAGAGTATGGTTCCAGTGTATGCGACCCTCACCAGCATTACCTGATTCAAGAACTGGAAAAAATCCAAAGAAAAGCAGCTCGATTTGTTCTGGGTAATTTGCGACAAAAGAGTAGCGTTACAAAAATGTTGCAAAGTTTGGGTTGGAAAGAATTAAGAAAAAGAAGAAGAGCTGACTAAGTGGTATGTTACGAGCTGTCAGCGGAGAGATGGCGTGGAATGACATTAGGAGACGAATAAGTTTGAATGGCGTTTATAAAAGTAGGAAAGATCACAATATGAAGATAAAGTTGCAATTCGAGAGGACAAACTGGGGCAAATATTCATTTATAGGAAGGGGAGTTAGGGATTGGAATAACTTACCAAGGGAGACGTTCAATAAATTTCCAATTTCTTTGAAATCATTTAGGAAAAGGCTAGGAAAGCAACATATAGGGAATCTGCCACCTGGGCCACTGCCCTAAATGCAGATCAGGATTCATTGATTGATTGATTGATTGATTGATTGATTGATTGATTGATTGATTGAACATTGGCTTCTACTACGCAATACCAAGCTTTACATCAAAGAACTTCAGGATAAAAATTCGAATATATGGTGTAACCGTACAACAGAGTTACAGATTCCATTTATTATTATTATTATTATTATTATTATTAACCCGAGTCATTAGATTTTATATTCTGTTTCTCATCATTTAGACTGTAATAATTAGGTATCACGTATATTATTGTATTTAATCATAGGTTAAGTGAAATTTGTTTGTATTTATTCTGTATTGTAGTAAGTGAGATTTGTTGGTTTCATATTGTCATGCTGTGGTTTGTAACTCTGGCTAGATGAGCTGGCATAGTATTTTGCAATCGAGGCTATGTTTAACTGTGCAAGTAGATTTCCCGGTGACGCATTCAGCATAGTCATCCTCAGTCCGCTTGGGCACGCTTAGACAACACATGACTGATGACATCAGTGCGTGGGCACGTGATTGCGACCAAGTGTCAGTATTCGCCAGCTACTGTATGTGGAAGTGGAAGGGAGGAACAGTGAGTAGGGAGATGAGTCGTCATCGCGAGGTTATATAAGTTGATGCAACGGTGGGGAGAGGATTCAGTTCATATTATTCAGATCATATCGTTCCGATCATATTGTGCAGATCATATGAAACAGTCAGAGGTATCAAATGGAAGAAGTGGTCTTAGTGTGATGGTCAGACATAAGAGTTGTGTTTTCAAGAGGTCTTGTAATCATCGAGGAGGTCTACAAGTGGTGGTTGTATCCGAGCAGAGACGGGTACTATGCTGATAAAGAAACATCAACTTCTTGTGAGGATGGACTTCACAAGATGTTTCAATAATATTTTCAAATTTCTTATAATATATTGAGTGGACGTAATTACATTGGAGCTCCCTACACGCGTACATGGTATGTAGGCCAACTCCTTGTTATATAAGAAGATAAGAGCAGACGGCTCCCGACTTCAGCTCAGAGGTTTTCCCAAGAATTTCAAGTTCAACAGCGGTGTATGCCGACATCAGGTAATTAAAGCATCAGACATGTTATGCATTCATAACATGAAGAAGAATGTAATCAGCGGCGATATCACATCTCACTTCAAGTTCATGCCAATAGCTTTTTTTGTTTAAATTAAATTTTCCTTTTATTAGTACCGCAAATCTCACGATATATTTTTTTTGTTAAATTAAAAGACGTCAATGATTGTTAATTGTGACGTAAATTATAGTCATAAACTCAGTTTTATTTTAATTATAATAAGTGATTCCAGCTCCATGTACAATCCTCAATTGTGGAAATGCAACAGTAAGTTAATATTGTCCTGATCCATATCCCTGTATATTGCCAGATATGTGAGTTTATCACCTCACGCCTTGAGATAATTGATATAAGAGGTATGCTCTACCGAATTTCGTTGTTTTTCTTAAAAAAGCAACTGGCGCTCAAACAAATGTTATTTATATTGTGTGGAAGATATGAAGGTATAGGAGTAGTGGTTGGAGTAGCCACAATGGATAGATTTTTACCAAACAGACAGCATGATGTCGTCGGAATGGATGAATTTTGACTACAAACTGCGGCACATCATAACGCACTTCTTGTTAAATGTTCATAAAACCATTGAAAATGGCAGGCAAAAACAATATAACTACGACAGGTATATCAAGACGAGTTATCTGACCTTTTTGTAACAAATGCTGTTCAGCAGCACGGGTACATTTGCTAGTAATTTTCTAAATTTCTTTGTTAATTCTTATAAAAATAGATATAAATTATATGTATTCATATTTAAGTGCCAACGGCGTTAGCCGTGTTGAAACACCGGAACCCGTGAGATCTCCGAAGTTAAGCAACATTGGGCGTGGTCAGGAGTTGGATGGGTTGCCACGCGCTGTTGGTGGCGGGTAAGGGAATGGAGGAGCGGAAAGGAACTGGCCACCCTACCGCACGTAAACTCCGGCTCAGGAACACCTCTGCGGAGGTTCGGACCTGCCTTCGGGCAGAATAACCCTTACCTTACCTATATTCATGTGGGCGCGTTTGAAAGTACTAGTAAAAAGAATTCGAACATCCTATTCACGATCGTCTGCTCATAGTTATTTCCTGTATTATTCCCAGAACTTTGCATGTTATTTGATTCTATTCATTGCCTACTTGTTTCTATCACGGAAGTAATTTGAATACAATGTGATTTCATGTTACAAAAATGAAAGTTACACACAAAGCGTTTTAACAACAATATTTTACAAGAGGAACCACTTCAGAGTTTTAACAATTAAGCTTTATAATACACTGACAAAGGGACAATACCCAGCTCTAATTTTCGCTAATACGTTGTAATTATTTTATGAGAGGGTTTACAAAACCATTCCACGGCTCTGTGTGCGTAGAAATACACCAACCTTATCCTCCTACATTACAGCAGGCCTTGACCGGAGCATCAAACAGATCTGCGTGAGTGAGTTAGAAGAGCCGGGCTGGCCTTGTGACTAACGAACGGTGGAACAGTGGAGCGGGTTGGCGGAAATTACTGCAAAACCAAACCAAAACCCATTATTAATTAGTCATACGTACATACACAAAGGACATGGAAATTCGAAGTGGAGGGAAGCGCTCATACAATTAAACCGTCTTCCGTCCTGTGAAGCTTTCGCAAACTTCTTGGCCTCCTGTTACGGATATTGTTCGCAGCCGTACTGCAGTTAAGATCTTGGAGGTTACCAATATCATTAACCTCGCCAGCTAATCAGTGATACAAATGATATTGTATCAATGTAGAAGTCACTTTTCTTTCCTTTTTCAAACTAGTAAATATAAAGTAATACACAGTTTAATAACATCTCCCAAGTTATTTATGTTATTTCAACTCCAATAGTAACTTAAGTACAATTGTTAAACACCATTTTTATCGTGGAATATAATTTGCTTACTGTAAATAAGGCAGACTCTAAAATTATAGAAGTGAAATATTCTATGCATACAGAGTGTTAAGAGATAAGAATTTCATATTGTTCCGTATTGAAGTGAGTTCACTAATAAGTTAAAAGAAAGTATAAAAGGGTTCAACCTTTCAATACTATTAAAATAAGAAATGTAACTTTACAGTGCCTCATAAACTGCAGTTGAACTCTTTAATAATTCGCTCCGTACTACATTTCGATACGTATTTGATTCTGGACTTCTTCCCATACAGTGCACTCTAACGCTTATGTCTTACTAACGTGCTTGATCCATAACTTCTTCATGATTGACGCGCAGTGCTGATCCTTAAAATGATACAGTGCCTTATAAACTGCAACTGATAAATACGTATTTGATTTTAGACTATTTTCTTAACATTGTGTTATAGTGCTTCATAAACTGCATCTGACAGTATCATCTAAACTTCATATTTTTACCTGTGCATCTTATTTGTGATTGACTGTATTTCAACGCACAGTACTCCCTAAAGATTTTAGTGCTTCACTAACAGCAACCTACAAAATTCTTTATACTTCGCAATTTATTTAGGGCCTATCTGTTCATTGTTTTACACTTATTTGTGATCGGCTTATGATGACCAAAAATACTGGTCGAAACCGGTACCAATTTTAATTAAATAAGAATATAAAGTTACATTTCTTATTTTAATAGTATTGAAAGGTTGAACCATTTTATACTTTCTTTTAACTTATTACCGTGTGTTAGACAGTTATCGAGATATAACAGAAGATACCAAGACAGATACATTTTATTTAATAACCACAGGTTGGAAGTTGCTAAATGTGTTTTTCTCAGAGAAGAAATCTCATGGAGTGTTGTAAGCCATGGTTCAGAAGCATGGACCCTGTGAAAAGCGGAAGTGATGGAACTCAAGGCCTTTGGAATGTGGGGTTGGCGTCGACTATTAGGAATACCTCGGACTGACAGAGTCGCTAACGACAACGTTCTGAAAATAGCAAATGAGACACGAACCTTGCAAAAAGAAGAAATAGCTTCGTTTGCCACTTGCTTCTTCAGTCTGACTGATGTACCACCCTATTTCAAGTTAAAATGGAAGGTAGAAGGACAAAAGAAAGACCTACAGTGCTATTTATCGACAGCATTAAAGGCAAGCACACCTACTGCCACTTGATGCTGGTGGGAAATAACGGAACGCTTAGAAGACATGTAACTTATGTTAGCCACCAACCTTACGGTTGAGGAGAATAATAAGAACAAGAATGAAAATCGTATATTTCAATTGAATTGCAATCCTTTAAACATTCATTGAAATGTTCAATATTCTGCTGTAATCGCAATCTCGTTCGCTCGATCTCAATCTACTTGATTTTATTTAATGTGGGGGCACATGGTATATGAGACTCCAATTAAATGGGAGGAAGTGTTGGTTACCCGGATGCTTGCTGCTGCTCACTATCTACAGCGCATTTCTGGAACCTTATGAACGTGTGTGACACAGACAAGGTCATATCACTGCAGAGCAGCAAATTATCAGCTAAGCAGCCTTTGGCGTAAATATCATATATTACATGTATGTAGACTACGGGAGGTATGTGTGCGTGAAAGAAAGGGATTCTGAACTTTTCTTAAAGAAAGGTATAGGTAACCTTCATTAGTTATAGACTGTTATGCCTTTCAGCGTTCATTCATCAAGCCTCTGTATCCGGTGTTATTTGAAGGTGCTAAAATACATCAACCTTGTGTCGGTACATTTATTGTCACGTAAAATAACTTCTGTGGGACAAAATTCTGGCACCTCGGTGTCTCCGAAAACCGTAAAAACATAGATAGAGGGACGTAAAACAAATTACAGTCTTCTTCTTCTTCTTTGTAGTTTGGGCCTACTGAGGACCACGGGGCTCGTGTCTTCTCGTCACTTGAGACTCTTCCAGTTTTCCTTCATTCTCTGGCTGTGAGTCAATTTTCCTCCGTCCACGTAGGTCTGCTCGTTCCTGTGTTCTCCGTGCTCGTTAAGTGACGTTGGAAAAATTCCCCGCTGGATAGTTTACCGAAACTGTGGGCGGTCATGTATGGACTCATGCGCGAACCCCAGTTGTTCCAGATCCGAGTTGACCGAAGAGTTCCACTTGTTCCTGGATGCCTTCCCTCTGCTTGCCACAGCGAAGATCCCGTTGGTAAGTCTGCAAGGGTTCATGCGGGTTAGGTGCCCATAGAAGACCAAGCGCCTTTTCCTTGTACAACTAACGGTGTATTTCTGATGTTTGTATAGCTAATCGTTGTGTCGAATTCTGTAGGTGCCTCTCTCTTCTCTTATGGGTCCCCGTATTAACAATTTTCGTTGAGTTAATTGTTTTATGACCGAGCTCGATAGCTGCAGTCGCTTAAGTGAGGCCAGTATCCAGTATTCGGGGGACAGTAGGTTCGAATCCCACTGTCGGCAGCCCTGAAAATGGTTTTCCGTGGTTTTAAGTTTTCACACCAGGCAAATGCTGGGGCTGTACCTTAATTAAGGCCACGGCCGCTTCCTTCCCACTCCTAGCCTTTTCCTGTCCCATCGTCGCCATAAGACCTATCTGTGTCGGTGCGACGTAAAGCAACTAGCAAAAAAAAAATGTTTTATGCCTCCCACAAGGCCAACCCCTCGTCCACGTCGTGGGAGGTGGGCAACGGAATGAAGTAGGGAATTGCCTGCAGAGGTGATGTACATTGGGGACTGTGTGTGCCCTATGACCGCTACGGTAGCTATGAAGGCCCTACAGGAACCCTGAAAAATGACGGCTAACGGGTCTCTGGTGAAGACCTCAACGACTGCAACGGCGGAGAAGAAGTCCTTTGGTACGGCGAAGCTGGAGGAGGAGGCAGCCCCTCCACTGGACTTAGGGTGCTGTGGCCTAATAACTCGCACACCAGAATTAAACTCATAACAGAAACCAGACGAAATTTATGCCGGCCGGATTTTATGGAGACGACTCTTGCAATGAAATACAGGACATGAATCGGATTCTGGAATGTGAAAACTATGTATGAAACTGGCAGACTGAGAGAAACCGAGATTACCTGGAAGAGAACCATAGACAAGGAGATTGCTGAAGTTAACAAGACATGGAGGGAGGTGAAAGCATTGGCGGCAGATAGAACAAGCTGGAGAAATTTCGTCGAGGCCCTATCTTCCACCTGGAATTAAAGAAATAATATATAATATGTATTAATTGCTTTTGCTGACGGATGAAAGAAACTGAATCTTACCGTATCGCACGGTAGCAATGTATGTCTGCATGATGTAATTTTGCACCCCTACAGTGTAATGTATGTAAGGTTCCATTTCCCATACACATCACCACAGGAAAATGAACTCAACGAATGTCCATACGTGGATGGGAGGCACGACCGGTCGTAAGGAAAATAATGTACAGGAAGTTCGTTGTGACATAGAAGGTTTTTTTCTTCACCAACGGTATGTTGAAACAACAGAGTACGCGTGAATTAATGAAATTACTACATGTATTGTGAATACCTTGTTTTCCTCTGTAAATACTCCATTTTATACAAGCAAGCAAAGCAAAGTCTTCTCCGTACAGGCCATGAAGGCGCTTGGAGGGGTGGAAGGTAAAGGCTTGCACTACCCGTAACCTCGGCACTTGATGGGGTAGAGTGGTTAGTTCTACGCCCGGCCGCCTTTGCCCCCAGGAATTAACCTGGTACTCATTTTTGGTGCAGGCTGAGTGAACCTCAGGGCCATATGCACGTCCGGAAGTAGAAATCTCATTTCTTAAATTTGACGACTTCCTGACGGGGATTTCATTTTATATAAATGAATACATATTTAAGATAAATAAGTTTATATACTGTATATATTAATATTTTACCTTTATTTACAATGACGGAAGGTAGCAGATCTCTGATCTAACTCCAGACGGGAAAACCACGTACTATTTTAGTGCTACTTATTTAAGGTTCATAGGGGGAAAAACTAAACCTCGTCTTAACTCATTTAAATAGCAACTCGTGTAGTATATCGTTCAACGTGTAGTCTGTGGTGTCTGTACATTCTTCTTTTAGAATGCTGATGTAAGATGACACATAAAGACGATGTTTTGCTCTTTATTGTTCCAGCCTGTAATAAAACTGAGTTTTATGGTAGCTCCAGTGTTAGTTTTTTGGAAATCTGTCACACTTTCCCAGACACGGTTGTTGTTTGGATATTCTTTTGCCGAAGTGAATTACATTAACGACGGAACTTGTTAATCCTGAGGAGTCATTTATTTGAAATATGACTTACATATGAGCGTGTTTATGAGCTTCTAGTTGAGATGGGCTGGATGAGTCATAGGGGGCGCCAAGGGCTCGAGTCGTCTAGCAGTCAGAACTGGCAAGTGAGGACGTAAAAGGGTGAAGAGATTGTCCGCTAATGTTGTTTGAGACAGGATATTGATAGTGGGCTATCCATTATATGTTTGGCTTTAAAATCGAGTACACAGTGATCTGTGAAGTGTAAGCTACAGTACATGGAATGTCCTCTCTCTCTCTCTCTCTCTCTCTCTCTCACACACTCTACACCTTTACCAACGATGACGCTCAAGAATTATGCAATGGAAATGTGTCCACAACGTGAACCTGGGAATATTACGTAGTCAAAAGTAATTAACCTGAAAACAGACACGAAAGAACATGAAACTGTGTGAGTTTCACAGAAAATTGCCCATTTTTTATAAAACCGTTCTTTATTAACGCAAATTGTTGGAACCTGGCATAGTCCGGACGTATATGGAAGTGCTCAAATACGCCAGCTACTTTGTAGGTAGATTTATTCGCATGTAAAAGAACTCCTCTCCAATAAAATTCTGGCAAGTTGGCGTCTCCGAAAACCGTAAAATTTGTCATTGCGACGAAAAACTTAAGTAATATTATTAACAAGTTAAGATGTTTGAGTCCGCCTCTGTAGAGTACTTGTTAGTGTGATTCGATTCCCGGCTCTGCCACGACACTTGAGATGTGGTTCGAGGACTGAAACGCTGAAACGGGGTCCACTTAGCCCCGGGAGGTCAACTGAGTATAGAGGGGGTGGGGTTCGATTTCCACCTCAGATATCCTTGGAAATGATTTTCCATGGTTTCCCACTTCCTCTATAGAAAACTGCCGGGACGGTATCTAATTTATGGCCACTGCCACTTCCTTCCCTCTTCCTTGTCTGTCCCTTCCGATATTCCCATCCCGCACAAGGCTCCTTGTTCAACTTAGCAGGTGAGGCCGTCTGAACGACTTACTGGTTCTCCTCCCCAGTTGTATCCCCTCCAGTAGACTGACCTTGAAGTGGTAGAGATGGGATCCCTTGCTGAGTTCGGGGGGGGGGAGAAATCAACCCTAGAGGGTAAATTGATTAAATAAATAAATAAGTAAATAAATAAATAAATAAATAAATAAATAAATAGATAGATAAATAAGTAAATAAATAAATAAATATCTTCGAGATTTGTTTTCAACTTAATTCAGGTCTTATGGTCATGATGACATAGTAAAGGGCTAGAACTGGCAAGGATGGAACGAAGGAAGGGAGGAAACGCCACCTTAATTAAGGTACATCCCCACCATTTTCCTGATGTGAAAATGAGAAACCACGAAAAGCCATTTTCTGGGCTGCCAACAGTGGGGTTCGAACCCACTACATCCCGAATGCAAGCTGACAGAAACGTGAACCAAACCTAGTAAATACTCGGTATTGTAGCCCAACCGGCTAAACCTGTTTTAGTTGTTAGCTGCAATAAAATTGGAGGAGAGCTCTTATTTAGGATGAAGTTTGGAAGTCAGACACGCTGTATGGACATTGCAGTGTGTGGAACAACGTTGCCATCCAATGCGTGCTATCCTTGGACCTGGAGTGTTCGAACGTCCAACTGTCAATGGATGATATGAATAAACCGGAGATGTAGGCCTATTTCTTGTCTCATAAATATCAAGACATGTCTCAATTGTATATGGACAAAAAAGCTACGTCTCAGCAGTGACCTTTGCTCATTGAGACACAGCTCGTTAGCGGATTCTCTCGGAGATACACGTCCAAATTTATATGAACAGACTGGAGCTTAGTCTTTCTGCCCAGTAGTTGATTCAAGGTGATAGACATCAGGCTGAAACGTGATGGCTAATTTATGATGGTTTTTACAACATCAAGCAGTGGACCGGTATTGAGACAACTGAGAGACTCTTCCGACTGGCAGAAGACAGAAAAACTTTTCTTCAGAGTAATCGCCGACGTCTGGGCAACAGGATATGGCACTTGAAGGAGAAGAAGAAGAAGAAGAAGAAGAAGAAGAGTCTTTCAAACATGATTATAAAGATCTCTACCGTTTCCGGAAAGAAAATATGCAATGGTTAGCACAACGTTTTCTGGAGCCAATACACGAGACAAGAAGTTGAGCTCTTACAAATGAGAACAATATTCCATACTCCTGAACTAAGGTGAATTCCTGGAAAGTTCCTAGTATAGGCCACGCCCGCCAACCCTCTCACCTACTCCGATACAAATATCCTGGTCTGAGAGACGGCGTCACCATATAGAAGGCCCGCCTCCACCTTCAGGGGAGGAATGAAAATATTTAGTAGTAGTAGTGTTAAATGGCGTTTCCAGGCGTACATCAGGCGCCTGGTGGACAGTTTGATCATTCTTGTACTAGAATACAATATCCCTGCTGGTAGGCCTATATCAACATAGCGACAGCTACTCGACATGAGATGTGCCAGATAAGGCTATAAGCAATACTTCCCGTACAAAGTTAGAAAGTCTGTAGCTCGTAAACTGTCGACCGTAGGACATATGTTCATAGGAAATGTTGAGTTGTTTTGAGGTGTACGATCCGCCCGCTGGTTATTTGCCACATGTTTTATGAATCACGCTTATATGAGAAGAAGAACTTTGTGGAAGCTACATTTTGGTTCTGCCTAGCCGGGGTGGTAAAGGCGTGCTTGGTTCACCCGGAAAGACATGAGTTTGATTTCCCGTCAGGAAGCCGAAAAATTGAAGTAACGACAGTTTAACTTCTGGAGTGGCACATGGTCCTGAGGTGCACTCAGCCTATACTAAAAATGAGCACCAGGTTAATTCCTGAGGGCACAGAGCTAACCACTCTACCCTACTTCGCAGGTGCGATCATGGTTCATTCTGGTGGTAGCCTATTTGGAGGAGCTCAAATATGTCAGCCTCGTATCGGTAGTTTTATTGGCACGTAAAATAACTCTTGCGGGACAAAATTCCGGCACTTTGGAGTCTCCAAAAGTCGACAAAAAGTAGTTAGTTGAACATAACAAATAATAGCAGCATTATTTGTTATCTGCCCTACTGAGTGCCGAGGTTACGGGAAGTGGAAGCCTTTACCTTCCACAGCTGATGTACGATAAAATGAACGAAACTGATTGTAAGACGTTAGAAAATCAGATGTTTTAAGCCACACAGCACTGCCAACATTGCAAGATAAGTTTCCTGTACCCTCAGGACCATTCTTGATCGGAATTCATGGTATAAATAGTGAAGACGAATTTTAGGACAACTTGTGTATGAATATAGTGCAGATGCCTCGGTTGCGTAGGGTATAGACTTTTCATTGATATAGAAGTCTTGTTAAAAACAATATTTTTCTTAACAATATAAGAACTGTGAAAGTTCTGTTGTCAGTTGAGAGGTTCGAAATATTCATGTGCAGTTCACATTAGCAGGAACATATTCCAATATATTTCAATGTTCACTCTATGATACCTCGTATGAGTTCACTAATAATAGCTAGGAAATTCTGACAGAGATTGCAGGTCCTAAAGAAGTCTGCTACACTTGTAGAAGAAGTAGAGTCCAGTGGGCCACTACTGTGCATGATGGAAAATATTTTATGTTGATTTTTATGATGCTTAGTACTTCCATAAAAATGGAACTCATCAAGACCCTTTAGAATAAGCGAGGGAAGGAGTTTTCCTAGTCACATATAATACTGTTCAACACTGGACGTCAGTACGAACGAACCATGCCCGTTATTACGGCAGTTACCACATTTTTCTCTGCTGAGTGCCTCATATGCTGTGATTTGAGATAGATGTAGGAACTGATTGGTTTCAGATTTTAATGGGCGAGAGGACGTGCAGACCACTTCATTCCACTCTCATCTGAAACCAATTTCAAGCTATCAAGGTTCAATTTGTGAGCTGTATATTTTGTAGAGTAGATATATTCTATTCGTAAAATATGTTCCTTGTGCTGTGAACTGGACACAAATGTTTCAGGAACCTCAAACAATAATAATTCAGTTTTATTAGGTGCAGTTTAATTTATTCAAATTTGATTAGTTTAGCTTAGTTTAGTTTATTTCAGTTTTGATTCGTTTGATTCAGTTTTGATTAGTTTATTTTAGCTTACATTAGCTTTTTCAGTTCAGTTTAGTTTAGTTTATTTCAGTAAAGTTTTTTTCAGTTTTGCTTTGTTTAGTTTCGCTTTGTTCAGTTTCGCTTTGCTTGGTTTAGTTCAGTATAAATTAATTTAGCTTGTTTTCCTTAGTTTAGTTTAATTCGGTTTAATTCAGCTCTGTTTAGTTTTGCTTAGTTTAATCCAGTTTTACTTGGTTTAGTTCCATTTATTTCATGTTCAGTTCGACTTGTTTTGGTTCAGCTTAGTTTCCTTTAGTTAAGGGACGTGCTTGGTTCACCTAGAAGGATATGGGCTCGATACCCTATCAGACAGTTGAACAAATTTAAGACACAACGGCACGTAACTCTTGAGTTTCACTCAGCCTACTTCAAAAATGAGTATTAGTTTAATGCTTGGGGACAAAGGCGGCCAGGAATAGAGGTACCCACTGTATCGCAATTAGAGTTGGGGTTACGGATAGTGGTTGCCTTCACTTTCCACCCCCTCTAGGGATCTTCATATCCTGTACTAAGATGGCTTTGATTTGTGTACTTTAATTCAGTTTAGTTCTTCTTCTTCTTTTCTAGCCTGTTTCAATCCACTGCTGGATATAGGCCTCTTCCATGTGCTTCCATCGTCTTCGGTCTTGAGCCACTTGGAACCAGCGTGTTCCAGCCAACCGCTTTATGTCTTCGAGCCATCTCTTCTGGGGTCTTCCACTGCCTCTCTTTTGTCCCCATGGTCTCCAGTGAACAATCCTAGAGGTCCACCTGTTGTAGTCTTGTCGAGCTACGTGTCTTACCCATTGCCATTTAGTTCGGATTATTTTAATTCATTAATTAATTCATTCATTCATTAATCGGCCCCGTAGTCTAGGAAAAGCAAACCTGTCTCCCACCGGTAGGGCCCGGTCTCGATTCCCTTCAGTTCAGGGACATTAACCTGGATCGGACGGCTAGTTCGATGTGCGCTCAAACTACGTGAGAATAGCTGAGGAGAAGCAGAAACAGCAGCCCTGGTCTAGATAACTAAGAGTAACGGGTGAGAGGATTCATTGCAATCTCCACGAGGCATCTTAATTCTTTAATTAATTATTTAGTTGGAGCCGATGACCTTAGATGTTAGGCCCCTTTAAACAACAAGCATCATCATCCAATTATTTAATTTTCACGAGCACATATACATTAAAACAGGTTTCGAGTAGCCTACATAACAAAGGGATGTTAAGATAAGAACAAAGATGGCCAATTGTCCACTGATGTGACCTGCAGCTAAGACTCTACCCGAAGGAACAGAAATGGTAGGTTCACCATAGCCTAGTCGGTAGAGCATCTTCATCATAGCCGAAGACTGTAGGTTTGGGTGCAACCACTGCTTAGTTAATCCACTTTTGCTCCGTACTTAACACATCGTTTGGCAACAGTTTAGTAGAAGTCTTTAGTTCTTTAGTTAGTTAACTATTTGGTTTCAGTTTTCTCGCTTAATTTCGGTTCGATTTTTGAAGTATTTTTAGATAGCTTGGAACATTGCGGTGTGCAATTCTGTCTTCTTATTAGAGTTCCGATCTTGTACTAGATGTTGGAGTTCAACATGGCAATTTTGCTTTTGTTGACTGCAGTTTGAAATAGTTCTATCGATCAAGTATTGGAGCAAGTCAGCTAAGTCATCCGAGGTCTTCTGCGCCAACGACTATCAGTAGTAACTGGAGGAGTCAAAACCTATTAGGAATGCCTCGTTACGGTGCCAGATAATCAATTTTTCTCTTCTTAGATAGATAGATAGATAGATAGATAGATAGATATGGTTTATTTTAACTGGAAATGTTAGGGACACCTGTCTCTGTCTTACACTTAACCAGTGAAATATATAAATAACATAAAATAAAAGTATTTGAGTACTGAATTTAAAAAAAGAGACAAAGAAATTACTATGCTACTGTGCTATCCTACTGTACATAAAATATCTATTGTAAAACACAATATAAATTAACATTTCATTTCCTAAGTATAATAATATAATACCTTCGAAAAAATTAACATACAATGAATTGCAATAATGATAATAATAGCATAATAATAATAATAATAATAATAATAATAATAATAATAATAATAATAATAATAATATAGACAAACCTACTAATATTTACAATTAATTTGTCCAATTCCAGAAATATATCACACTAACGAATGCTGCAGTTTTCGTGTTTTTATTGTCGGCGAAAAACATTACAAAATGGAGATAGGGATAAGGTTAACTATGCAGGGAACCAGAGCTGAGTACTCTATAACACTAGTGATGAATGATATAATAATAATAATAATAAGAAGAAGAAGAAGAACAAAGGCCAGAATAATAATTTCTACGTCCTTTCTGAGTCTCTGTTAAAACCTCATAATTTGTTACGTGGTCTGTCGAGAAAATTGTGAGTGTAGGCCCACATTTCAAATGCTTCTATTTTTTTGTAGTCGTCGCAGTTAACGTACAAGTTTATACAACTTACAACAAGACTGTGAAAACGTAGCATTTCTTCAGCTGGAGCTTAATATATAAGTGCAAATGGTGTCTTTTTCAAAACAGAACAGACATTACGTGCCTGTTCTATAAGGCATTTGACTTGGTCAATATGTTTCAAACCATCTCCGAATTTACCCACAGTTGAAGCGAGATATGTTGGAAATAATCCTCCAGGATGGACTGGAGTGGGATTATAATTCTGCTCATTTTTGATTTGTACAGTTATTTTCATCACATTGTCAATTTCCTGATAACGACAGAATGGTGTGTGTTGATACATCACATAAAAGCCTTAGACCGCTAAGGTACAATTTTACGAATATCAGCTGGTCACAGGAAACACCCAACATAAAAGGGCACACATTTAAGTGGGCCAGACAAGGGCTATCAGGGTTATGCATGCACAAGTGGGAGCTGCCCCAGAAACAACTTATCAAGCGTAGGCACGCGAATGGAAGATCAGCATTTCTGGGCTTTGTAGTATAAATACAATTTTATAACATCTACAACTCCGGAAAATAATAAACAAAATTCGACTGTTCCACTTTTAGGTACACCAAGATCTCGTGTTTAGTTCACACGGAAATAAAATATTTTCACCTCGCTGACGGACAAAGTTTGTGAGATGGCGATAATATCCATCCAGGATTGAAAACCAAAGCAGTAATTTGACGTCATAGGCACTGGACGTACAGATTTACATGGAACTGAAGCATAGCGACGTTACATCAACATGAATAAGAAGAGTGGCCACATTTGCAAAGCCGGTGAATTTGGAAGAGATCAAGATTTGATCAAGGGAGATGATGATAATAATAATAATAATAATAATAATAATAATAATAATAATAATAATAATAATAATAATAATAATAATAATAATAATGAAATGGCGTATGGCTTTAGTGCCGAGTCACCAGGTGCAGGTCATTTGATTTGACGCACGTAGGCGACCTGCACGTCGTTTTTTTTTGCTAGTGGCTTTACGTCGTAGCGACACAGATAGGTGTTATGGCGACGATGGGATAGGCAAGGCCTAGGAGTTATAACAAAGCGGACGTGGCCTTAATGAAGGTACAACCCCAGCATTTGCCTGGTGTGAACATGGGAACCACGGAAAACCATCTTCAGGGCTGCCGACAGAGGGATTCGAACCCATTATCCCCCGGATGCAAGCTCACAGCTGCCGTCCACTAACCGCACGGCCAACTGGCCCGGTCCTGCACGTCATGATGAGGATGAAATGATGATGAAGACATCACATACAACCAGCCCCCGTGCCAGCGGAATTAACCAAGAATATTGCCGACCCTGCCTGGAATCGAACCCAGGACGCCTGTGTCCAAAGGCCAATACGCTAACCATTTAGCCTCGGAGCCGGACAATAATAATAATAATAATAATAATAATAATAATAATAATAATAATAATAATAATAATCAACATCAACGTAGCAAACATAACTCCGCTAGAGATGGAAAACTTTACAGGTATCCTGCTGGAAATACCTTGGAGAAATCATACTACCATCTGGACTAGACAGTAGGGCCAACGCAGGAAGAGCCATCAAACTCCATAAGGCGTACAGACTGAAGTGGAAATACTCAAAGAAAGCAGTATATCGTGTAGTGCAAAATTACGTTACAAAAAGAGAGTTGTTTTGTCGGAAGCCTTATACGCCTCAGAAACCATATTCGTTGGAGGCTTCTAGTGTCGGGATGTGTGCGAAGACTTCAGCTCGCCAGGTACAGGTCTTTTGATTTGACTCACGTAGGTGACGTGCGCGTCATGATGAGGACGACACACACCCAGTCCCCGTGCAGGGGAATTAACCAATTATGGTTAAAATTCCCGACCCTGTTAGGAATCGAACCCGGGACCCTGTGACCATAGGTCAACACGCTAACCATTTAGCCATAGAACCGGACGTTATAGATATTGAAAAGGAAGAAAGGAAAATACTCCGAAAACTTACAGTTCCACGAGATAACATAGAATTAAGCGCACCCGTACGCAAGAAACTCCTGAAATTTTATGGCCATATCTATAGAATGGACAGCGACAGACTCTCCAAAAGATGATTTAAAGTAATCAACACAAGGAAGGTTAAAGTAAACTGGCTAGAGGGAACCAAGGCGGGCCTCCAAGAAGTGAATATCACGGACGACATCACAGAAGATCGAGGATCCTTTAGTACAACAGTAGCCAAGCACAAATTCGTGGAGAAGCCGAAAATGAAAACTGGTAAGAAGTGGTCTACAGAACCAAGATGCAACACAGTGCATTTATGAAGAGATTTTTGGGAGGATAATGAAACGAAAACCATCAGTCCAACGACCAAGTTCAAACGCGCTCTGTGAATAGAAAACATGTCCCTATATCTAATATGTTAAGAACTATTTCTTAAATTTAAATAAAAAACTCTTATGTATTGAACAGGTGGAATTTATAATTTAGTATTATTTTTTAACTTTATAATAACGAAGAAAGAAAGAAAGAAGAATGACAATAATAATAATAATTTCGTGTGGCTATTTCTAGCCGACTGCAGCCCTTGTAAGGCAGACCCTCCGATGAGGGTGGGCGGCATCTGCCGTGTGTAGGTAACTGCGTGTTATTGTGGTGGAGGATAGTGTTGTGTGTGGTGTGTGAGTTGCAGGAATGTTGGGGACAGCACAAACACCCAGCCCCCGGGCCATTGGAATTAACCAATGAAGGTTAAAATCCCCGACCCGGCCGGGAATCGAACCCGAGACCCTCTGAACCGAAGGCCAGTACGCTGACCATTCAGCCAACGAGTCGGACAATGACAATAATAATAATAATAATAATAATAATAATAATAATAATAATAATAATCTGTGGCGTGAAATGTCCTCCCATTTTGGGTTGGGGTGTCTCAAGTGAAATATCGATGAAACATTACAAAAGCCCAGTGAGTTGGCCATGCGGTTAGGGTCCCGCAGCTGTGAACTTGCATTCGGGAGATAGTATGTTCGAATCCCACTCTCGGTAGCCCTGAAGACCATTATCCGTACTTCTCCATTTTCACGCCAGGCAAATGCTGGAGCTATACCTAAATTAAGGCCTCGGCCGCTTCCATGTCACTCTTAGCCCTTTCCTATCCTTACGTCACCGAAAACCTACGTGTTACCGCGAGGATAAGCCACCAGCAGGAAAACTCAATATATAAATAAATCAAGTAAAATTATGTAAGCAAGTTTGCTATAGGACATAAATTATTTTAGCAAAATTTCAAGTGGGTTTCGACATGAGCTCATAGATAGTTCCATAATGAGATCACAGTTGAAAAACAATAACAATTTCCTGCTACCAGAGGGGTTTTCTTTCTGCTGACGGCTCCAAATATTTGCGGGATTTTCTTTGCATCTTAGTTTTTATGTTATGGGAGCTCGGTATGACAACGTTTATGATCCATTTAATCTTAAGCAGTGTTTCTAAGACAATGAGATCTAGTTTGTCCTGTTAGTGGAGACAGGGGAATAGTAACATGTTTCATAATTTATATACTTTTATAGCTTGTGTTTTTATCCTGCAATATGACTCTGGACCTGTAGCAAAAACACTGCATACATAGTACTTCGTAGATGACTTTAGCTGCGTTGTCATGACTATCTCGGTATGCAGCGCAAGTAGCGAGCATGTTGATGTTTATGATTCACATTCTTAAATTACGAGCATCTGTTCGACTCGTTGGCTTAATGGTCAGCGTACTGGCCTTCGGTTCATAGGGTCCCGTGTTCGATTCCCGGCAGGGTCGGGGATTTTAATCTTCATTGGTTAAGTCCAGTGGCTCGGGGGCTGTGTGTTTGTGCTGTCCCCAACATCCCTGCAACTCACACATCACACATAGCACTATTCTCCACCATAACAACACGCTGTTACCTAAACATGACAGATGCCACCCACCCTCATCGGAGGTTCTGCTTCACGAGGGCTGCACACGGCTAGAAATAGCTACTTCTTTCTTGCTATTTGCTTTACGTCGCACCGACACTGACAGGTCTTATGGTGACCATGGGACAGGAAAGGCCTAGGAATGTGAAGGAAGCGACCGTGGCCTTAATTAAGGTACAGCCCCAGCTTTTGCCTGGTGTGAAAATGGGAAAACACGGAAAACCCTCTTCAGGGCTGCCAACAGTGAGCTTCGAACCCACTATCTCCCGGATGCGACCTCACACAGATTCGCGCCCCTAACCGCACGGCCAACTCGCCCGGTGCTAGAAATAGCAATAAAGTTGCTATTATTATTATTATTATTATTATTATTATTATTATTATTATTATATGCCATTGAGCCAATTAGGACTACGCAAAATAATTCAATGCATGCATTTGCCTTGATTTGTGCCCATATTTCTTTCATTATTTTACTGTGGGCTTCTTTTCTGTCCTGAGACCAGGTTGTTCCAGTCTTCTTCTTTGCTCTTTCCTCTTGGTTAACTTGCCATTTGTGAATTTTGGATCTGAAGATTACCCTGCTTTGGACACCTGTAGTTGTAATTCCTGCCTGTTTCTAATCGGCTTTAATTTCGCCAATCCATTCCATTGTGTCTGTTTTAGTTTTACTCGTGTTTTCATAGAATTCGACGATTGTTGGATAAGTCTGTCTGGATGCATTCCTTTAATATGTCCATAAAATCTTAGCCTGCGTTTTCTCACTTCATTGTGCATATTTAGTGTATTGTTTAAATTCCTGTCTGCATTTAAGTTGGTATTGTCCATCGGTGAGTTTTGGGCCTAGAATTTTCCTTATGATTTTGCGTTCCTTTTTTCTGATTGTTTTCAATGTCTGCTTTCCTTTTCAAAAATTAGCATCTCTGATCGATAAGGACTGTATTGTAATGTTTTAGTTTTGTGTGCTTGGAGACACAGTTTTTTATAGATACTTTGGGTTAGTCTATATGCAGTTTCCATATTTTGGCACCTAATTTCGTTGGCTTTTTATATCGGATCCATTTTTCTATTGCTTCACCAGAATAAGTACTAAAATTGTGATATTCGTTTAATTTTTCCGCAATTTGTCTCCGGGAATTTTGGTGCTTGTCTGTTGCAGATCATACATTCTGTCTTTTGAAAAGTATCAGAAGGCAGAATTTTTCCGCTACTTCTTTCGGAAGTTCATTCTGATTATAATATTATTACCATGATTTTATGTCGCAGATAGGGAAAAATTGTGAGGAGTAAACGATAGGACAAAGCATAAACCACATATTAAACTTTGACAAATTTATTTAGTAATAACTTCTTTTTACCTGTAATGAATGATAATCTTTTTCAAAATGATGAATTGGTTTAACAAGAAAAAATTAACAACAAATAAGCTTATATGCTTGATTAGTTCACAACCGGGGAGACGAGAGAACTTCTATTTCCACTTCAAAAGATGTAAGTCGAAACAATTTACAATAAGTTTTGGCATTATTTAGTTAGGCACTAGCCTTCACAAAATTATGTCCCCTGGCATAGGAAATATAGAATTTTCTCAGTTGAAAAGAAGGATCCACAGCTTCTAGAATATGGTTAATCAGAAGGGAATAGATCCTTCAAATTTAAGGGACTTCGTAAAATGTAAGGAAGAACGAGTGTGTACCCTCGTTTCCCTTATTCACATTGCTTTCTGGTGACTAAGTTTTCAATTTTATAATGTTTTTACCCTGTTTCGGACTTAACAGTTACCTTCCTGGTCACCAATAGTATGGCCTATTATCTATGTCACCGGACTTTAAGCCCTATTACCTTTTGTCGTAAGCATTTATCGAGGAGAACTTGATGGATTCAGCCTCCGTTTTTCATTTTGTTCTCGGGCTTCTCCATTAACCTTTGTTTTACTTTTCTCGGCCGTGTAGTATGGCCTATGGGCTGCAGCTCCTGTACAAGGTGACCGAAAAGGAGGGATCGGGGAGGCCAAACATGACATGACCTGTAGTCGATGTACGATGTTCTGAATAGCACTGTACAGCATATCTGTAGGTATGGTGAAAAATTAACATCCGTAATGAAGCCGAACGATCGCGGTAGACTTGCGACTTCAGGTAAATCCACACCAAAAATCACATGGATTGAGGTCGGGATATCGAGGAGGCCAAGTATGACATCCGCGATTGCAGGCGCATCTGACATCCTTTCTCACGACAGCTCTTTTCATACCGTACAAGGGTGTCACGCGAGATCACTGACGTGTTGCTGCCCAGCGCGATCTGTTGGTCATTATGTGTACTTTATTTTGGTGTCAACAAAACCCCATGTCATGCCAATCATTTGTGTCAATTTTTATCTCTCTACCTCCAATATTCCATGACGAATTGCCTCGTCAAACGTAAACGGACTTTTCATCCACCTTTCGAAAGTGGCTCTCCTATGAAGTAAGGGTGACGTGTGCGAAAGCTGTTCAAGCTTATAAGAGCAGAAAGTGTATTCTGTTGAAAGTAACCAGAGGTATTCGACGTAAGTCATTTTGTAAATTAATTTATCTAATGCAATTTAGGGGCCCTTTGGGCCATTTAAACTGTAAATTTTAAATTTGTGGTTGAAGTTTCGAGGCCCTTCTGGTGTAATTATGTAATGAACCTGAAATTAATATAGGCCTAAACGTTCTCACAGTTACTGCTGGATCTCTCTCTCTCTTATATATATATACAAATTTGAAGTAGAAAATAACGTTCACTGCAGTTTGCCTTATATTTTTATTCGCAGATTTATCTTCACGTTCCACCAAAAAAAAATTTATTGTATTAAAAATTTCTACGGCGAGGCTCAAACTCAAGTCTTCGAGGTTAACAGACGCTTGTCTCAGCCACCACTCCACATGACTATGCTGTAACTCGCCAAGTACATATGTGTTGCATTGGAATCGGGTGAGTCATCAATTTTTCGGAAATTATTAGTTTGCGGACATGACATGTTTAAGTAAAATGTGTTCGCCTTTTAGTGTTCTATTACTTCCACTTGGGCCGAAGCGGATCCTGCATCATGACATTTGTCTTCATTTTTTCTAAAACGAAAGGCTATTGACCTAAACCCTTATACACGAGTTACTGTTGGGTGTCCTCCAACAGGTACAGTGAAGCTCGTTGAAATCGCAGGATCTGGCCTCTCCTTGTCAGTTCAACAATTGTCAAAATTAAATTAATCATTATTATTATTCTACCGCTCTTCCTACACCTGTGGGATCGCAGGTGCGAACTGCGTCGCACATGTGGATTTGGCCCTGTTTTACGGCCAGATGCCCTTCCTGACGCCAACCCTGTATGGAGGGATATTATCACCATTGCGCATTTATGTGGTAGTTGGTAGTGTAGTGTGTTGTCTAAATAAGAAGAGGAAAGTGTTAGGACAACACAAACACCCAGTACCCGGGGCAGAAGAATTAATCAAAGGCGATTAAAATCCCCGACCCGGCCGCGAATTGAACCCAGGACCCTATTGCACGAATGAACTCAACCAAGAGTTTGAGAAAGTCCTCGTCAAATCTGAATATCCGTTTTAAATGAAGGTTTGGGGGAAGCCTAGCTAATTCCAATAATAACCGGGAAAAGAGGAATTCAAATTGGAAGAGCGAGACCCAAATGAAATGTGACACAAAGGTCAGGACTAAGAAGAAGAAGAAGAAAACAAGAACAAGTATAATAATAACAAAGAGAGGAAAATAAGAAGTTTCTTCACTTCAATTTCCAGGGACTAACAATATCGTTTTTATAGTCACACTTCATTAATATAAACCATAAACGTACAACCCATGTTCCGACTGAGGCCGAATCGAGAACGTAATAAAAATGTTTATAAGATAACAAGTACTATGAGGAGAAAACGACCATCATTTTATGGGCACATTAAGAGGATGAATCTAAAGAGACTGGCACACGGGATAATTAGTCTACAAGAAAAAATGGAAGGGACAACCTTTATGTCTTAAGGAGGTTCACAAGGATTTGGAAGAAGTAGGGTGATCCGGGAGGGAGATATATACAGGGTTATTCATTTAAGATGTTACACGTCTAAACCATTAAATATATAGGTATTCTGTTTTCATATCCAGGAATGATAGCCATGGGTTTATAAAATAATATAAAAATAATAATATAAAATAAAATAATAAAATTCTCATGGGGTGATTAATAACAAAGATATTGATACGAACTCCATATCTTTAAATTGAACGGCACAAATACATACAGCTGGCCTAAAAGTTCAACTGCTTACAAGCTCAAATATGTAAGTATTTTCAAAATCAGAGAGTTACTTTTTGAGATATCAATAAAAAAAACATCTGAGCTTTTGCGTGCCGCATCAGACATTGATTCCTGGTGGTGATTCCAGTCACATAACGGATCCCAGGCATGTGCTGTAAAATATCGTACACATAAATGTGATGTACCGTAACATACCCTGGGTGTGCAACGTTATTGTATGACTGTTTTGAATTCCATGTGTAACAGGTAGCGCTCAGTTTGGCGGTTAGGAACGAGAAGGATTTGGTAAAGACGTTGGCCGTGGCCTATTTCAAAGGTACCAATCCGGCATTTGTCTGGTATTGAACATGGGGCACCATGAAAATCACTTTCAGGTCGGGAGAGGCAGGACTCGAACCTGCGCTCTCCCGAATGTGCGCTACTACAATCAGTGTCATAACAATTACACTGACGAGACCTTGTTATGTTCCCATGTCCACTGAAGTCTACCTCGGACATTATTCATCTGCTTTCCTAGAAGGAGCTCTTCAGGTGTCCTGTGTTATGTTTTCTCCTCAATTCATACAGTAGTGTGTACTATACACTTAAACCAGTGAAAATTATAACTTTCGTTATGTTCCTTCGAAGACGAAGTAATTATTTTATTCCTTTTACAAACATCAACCCTCCCTATCCTGTCATGAGTTCACCTGCCATACACACTTTGCAAACCCATCACGTGTGTACGGTATGCTTACATTCTGTGGCTGGAATCACACCCAGGAAACTGCTTGCGAGTCAATATGTCCTCGCCCGACTGCACGCTCTCTGATGCGGCATGTAAAACCGCGCATGCTGTTCTTATTGATATCTCAACAAGTAACTGTCCGATTTTTAAAATACTTACATGTTTGAACTTGTACGCAATGTAACTTTTAGGCCAGCTGTATGAATTTGTGCCGTTCCATTTAAAAAATTATGGAGTTCGTATCAATATCTCAGTTATTAATCATCCGATGAAAATACGTAGCACATTATTTTACAAGACCCTGACGAATATGAAAAAAGAATACCGATATATTTAATGGTATAGACGTAATTTCTGTGAAACATCTTAGGCGAATAACCCTGTATATAGGAAAGAACATGCTTTAGGAAGAACTTTGTGGAAATGAGGGATGCACCGGAGAAAGTCGTCGAGTCATACAACATCTCGGTTGAAGGGCGACAAAGGAGAACTGGAAGACTTAAGAACATCTGAAAGGAGTGTAAAGAAAAGGGAATAAATTTGAGTGACAGAAGATCTGGTGGATTGTGCAAACGTGGTACACAAATGCTTCAAAGAATAACATATAAACCATAAATAAATAAAAAAACAGGTAACGAACAGTTCAAGCAGAAGTCTACTTTGTACGCAACCTGTCTGCATGATGTGTGTGACATAAGGACGCCGCTCAGATAAACCATTCTCTCTGCAGAAACATTGAGAACTGGATATGCGTACAAACAAACTGCTATATCAGTCTTGTTACATGAATTACGATAGAAGTTTCTGGAACATGCGAACAAATTCCTATCATTTTCTCTTTTTTCCTACTCTTTCTGACAGTCATATTGCGGGCATGTTTTTGTACGTTGTGCGTCACTGAAGAGCTAGCCAAAGGCAATCCGTACAAGTTGATAGAGTGGCAATTTTGCTGTGGAGCACAATATGTACATCCATAAGAGCGAAGAGACCGCTGCCAGTTGGCAACGCTTGCCCTCCGCAGTGGAGTGATACAAAATGAGATGAATTCACAAATAAATTACATGCTATTTCTTAATCACGAGGGAGGGGAAAGGGGGGGTCGTTTTGGTTCAACGAGACAGAAAACGACTGCATGACAGTTCATTTTTTACAAACTTTTTTAGATTCAGATAAAACACTGCGAGCGATTACTAGGAACTACTGCAATAAATGCCTAGTTATTAATCATGAAAACTCCCGAAAACACAATCTCACGCAACTTGCGAATACCTGGGAAGAAGCTGAAAGATCTATATTATTATTATTATTATTATTATTATTATTATTATTATTATTATAACTTTGTTTTACGGGAGCGAAAGCTGGGTGGACTCAGGATATCTTATTCATAAGTTAGAAGTAACAGACATGAAAGTATCAAGAATGATTGCTGGTACAAACAGGTGGGAACAATGGCAGGAGGGTACTCGGAATGAGGAGATAAAGGCTAATTTAGGAATGAACTCGATGGATGAAGCTGTACGCATAAACCGGCTTCGGTGGTGGGGTCATGTGAGGCGAATGGAAGAGGATAGGTTACCTAGGAGAATAATGGACTCTGTTATGGAGGGTAAGAGAAGTAGAGGGAGACCAAGACGACGATGGTTAGACTCTATTTCTAACGATTTAAAGATAAGAGGTATAGAACTAAATGAGGCCACAACACTAGTTGCAAATCGAGGATTGTGGCGACGTTTAGTAAATTCTCAGAGGCTTGCAGACTGAACGCTGAAAGGCATAACAGTCTATAATGATAATGTATGTATGTATGTTATTATTATTTATTCTGCAAGGAAGGTAGCCCTATTTTTTCTGAAAGTATGTTAGGAATCTTGTTAATAACAATACAATTTTAAATATTATTATTACACTAGTTGAACATTTTACAAAGAGTTCAAAACATTGTCTAAAGGACAGATAAAACTGAAGTGTAACACCTTTTCACAAAAAAAAAAAAAAATAGCGTGGAAAATTTTTATATTATAGTAACTGAGGTATCCTAAAGAATCGTCTCTTTTGATAGAGTGTAGTGGACAATACAAAATTAAATGAGTTGCTATCTGACTGGCATTTGCAAAGGTATCCTTCTGGTGATGGTATTTTAAACCGTTCTAAATTTAGCGTGTCTAGGCATAAACTGTAACAGTGGGTTCGAAGAATCTTGAGGTTGAACCTTGATGAACAACTACCGCGTGACATGACCCTTCATGCTGTTTGTCCATACAGAGTTCCAACTCTATTCCATTTCACTTCTAATTATCTTCTTCACATGAGATATGGGATGTATTATTGAGGTCGTCCGCCTCTGTGGTGTGATTAGCTGCCACCCCCGGAGGCCCAGGTTCGATTCCAGGCTCTGCCACGAAATTTGAAAAGTGGAAAGAGGGCTGGAACGGGGTTCACTCAGCCTCGGAAGATCAGCTGAGTAGAGGGGCGTTCGATTCCCATCTCAGTACTCCTCGAAGTGGATTTCCGTGGTTTTCCACTTCTCCCCGAGCCAAATGTCGGGTTGGTACCCAACTAAAGGCCACGGCCGCTTCCTTCCCTCTTCCTTGTGTATCCCTTCCCATCCCCTCTCCCCTACGAGGGCCCAGTGCGGCATAGCAGGTGAGGCAGACAGGGCGAGGTACTGGTCATCCTCCCCAGTTGTATTACCCAGATCCAAAGTCTCCCGCTCCAGGAAACTGCCCTTGAGGCTGTAGAGGTGGGATCCCTCGCTGAATCCGAGAGAAAAGCCACCCCTGGAGGGTAAACAGATTAAGAAAGAAAGAATTATTGAGGTCTGAAAGAAAACCTCATTGTGATGGACGTGTGTAAGAATACTGTTGTAATAAACGGAGCTCCAGAGTGTATCTCCAGAAAACATCGCACCAAATACAAAAATAATTACTCCTTCGATTTACAAATATTTTTGTGTTAATACTTTCTTTCTTGCAAAAAGAGCCACAAATATCGTTATACCACTCGAGCATACTGAACATCGTCAATCAAGAATATTGACATTTCTTTGTTGTGATTAATTTCTTTAAAGCTCTGTGAAAACCATATTTTGTTATGAAGATATAACCAAACCAAACCCCACGGCACCTAACGCCCTGGAGGGATTACGAGGGGTCGTGTGGTAGGCACGACGCATCCTCTCGACCGTTTTTCTGGGCTTTAGAGAACGGGGCCGCCATCTCACCGTCAGACAGCTCCTCAGTTCTAATCATGTAGGCTGAGTGGACGTCGAACCAGCCTTCAGGTCGAGAGAAAAATACCTGACCTGGCCTGGAATCGAACCCAGGTCATCCGGGCGAGGGGCAGGCACGCTATCCCTACACCACGGGGCCTCATGCAGAAATAGTGTGATACAAGCAATACTATCGTTGATTTGATGTGGTGTTGTACTTTTTAAATGTATTTTCTCGGAAACGTTAATTTGTTCTTTTTTTCTTTTTTCTTGCTTTACGAGCACCGACACAGATGGGTATTATGGCGACGATGGGATAGGAAAGAGAGCTAGGAGTGAGAAGCAAGTGGCCGTGGCCTTAACTGAAGTACAGCCCTAGGTTTTGCCTTGTGTGAAAATTGGAAACCAAGGAAAACATCTTCAGGGCCAGGCGACAGCTGAGTACCCCTAACCACACGGCCAACTGGCTCGGTGTGTATAAAACTTTCTGTATATTTATAACCGGAGAGAACAGCAAAGCTATATAATATTACAAGAAGAATGTAGGAAGGGAAATTAAAAGAGGATGGAAACAGAGAAGATTCATGTATCTATTAGTAAGAATAACTTACGTATGGGGAGGTATCGTAGACTCTATGACCGGGCCGATCACATTTTGCACGGTACTGAACTTCCCAGTTGAACTGTGGGTCTCCCCATCCCAATACCTTTCTCCTTGTTCATTTGAACTCGTTCTGTCAGCATGTCGGCAAGATCGTGCATCCTGTGTGCGAGTGTGGGATCATTGTTGTGACGAGTGACATCGCCTGGACGTTTCCTCCGTGTGCGAAAAATTACCTCATATTTTTGTGTATTTTCGAGGTCGATGACCTTGTTGTTTTGTTTTCTAAACTTCGTTTAGAAAAATATTATTTCATATTTCATGTGATGTGATCGTCGTAGGTAATGGCAAGTCTCGCGAATTTAATATCATAAGATCATTCGACATAGTTAAGGTTTACATTGTTCTGCTTTTATATCAAACAGACTGTGTAAGAATAACCTACAAGTACTTAAAAGGTTTTCTTTTAATTATACCGATGAATACTGCAAACGAACATGCCAAAACAAAATCTCAAAGGACGAAAATGACTCGCATTTTTAACCCCGGAGGTTACCTCCGTGCGCGACTAGTAACGTAATATTTTTCGCGCGACTAGACAAGGGTTAAAATCTAGGAAGTAGTCCTAACTCAAATGTTAGTTTTATACCGGGTGGTACAGCTGCCCCTATTTTTTTTTTTTTTTTTTTGCTAGTTGTTTTACGTCGCACCGACACAGATAGGTCTTATGGCGACGATGGGACAGGGAAGGGCTAGGAGTGGAAAGGAAGCGGCCGTGGCCTTAATTAAGGTACAGCCCCAGCATTTGCTTGGTGTGAAAATGGGAAACCACGGAAAACCATTTTCAGGGCTGCCGACAGTGGGGTTCGAACCAACTATCTCCCGAATACTGGATACTGGCCGCACTTAAGCGACTGCAGCTATCGAGCTCGGTGCCCCTATTTTTTCCCGAATATATGCAACCAGCTAGGACGTAAATGCCTCTTAGACCCGATGTAGACTTCTCCGCACAATGGAAAAATGGTACAAGAGGCAGCAAGTGAGGTCCATCTCAAAAACACTGTACCATTTTATGTAGAGCGGTGTCCAGTACTCTACTAATTTTTACGAAATGTTACTATACTGTACAAACCATAAACACGCCTATAGCTGTCGGTAGAGAATTGCGCACCTGATTGGTCCAAGAGGCCATTTTCTTTTGATAGAAAGGGCGGTCGTGGTATCATAGAAAACGTGATAGGGTAAGACCAATTACAGACATGTCAATGCACCACCATTTTGTACAGTCTCATCACATCGAAATTGATAGAAACGTGTTTTGCACTATAGTATATAATCTGTGGCACGCAAATGCTGTACAGCAGATGTGATAGCTTACGCCATGTAATTACTACCGTTAGAGCGATCAAAAATGGCATAAAACGGGACCATAAGGCTGTAACTCATCAGTAACTTGTCGAAGCGGGAACTTCCGCTCTCCTCGTGAATACAGAGTTACAAGGATGGCGCTTGTACGTTGCAAATAGCTGCGCGGAATTACGTATGGAAGACGTACCTCGAGAGGTTACTTGAAGCAGGAAGGATTCCAACCATTCTTGAGTCATGCATTTTTTAATGTCATTTCGTATTCGCCTAGGCATCGTTTACGAAGACCTTTCTGAAGTCTCCGATATTCTTCTACGGAAGTTATAATAAACAGGTGTCATAAATATCGCCACATACGCACCGATTGTGAATACCACCTGAAACATAACGCTGGACTCATTCAACCAAGTAACGCGTAGAAAATGGTTGCAACTATCTGGGCGTAAGAGAGACGCGATTCTTTAGTTCACTGTGGTGTTTGCACATTCGAGTTCAGAACTTCTAACATCAACGATCAGTATCGAAGCGATAGCCTAGGTAATTCCATTAGTACAGAGCTACGAGACCAATTCTTTGTCGCCTGCAGTGGCTACATGGTACCTATCGCAGCGAGCATACGATAAGTTAGCAGGCATTTAGAGTTCGAATCTAGTTACGAGCTTTTCAATTTTATTTTTATATTATACTTGTAAGGCCATTCGTAATAAATATTTAACGTTCTTAAGTCTCAAAAGTAATTTGCCACCTTTACAAAGAAAGCATACATACGAAAGGAATAATAACATGCGACTTCCATATGGCAAACGACTACAGGGAATGAAGCGTAGTGCACGTGTTGTCAACATTCTGACCCACCCATTCAACCAAGCAACTGCGCACGTTCGACTCGAAGACCAACTAACAGCGGTGTACACTTCATACGTAGGGCACACGAAACAGCATATCGTAATCCTAGCAGCAACGTGTGAGCATGTACTGTACGGTTAGCACGAAAGCAAACATTATGTATTCACGGGATGATTATGTGAATATGGTACTACTTTATGGAGAAGCAAGGCAAAATGCACGGGAAGCCAGACGCTTGTATCAAGAACGATTTCCTGGACGAAGGCTGCCAACTGCAGATACATTTCGACGTGTTGAAAGACGGTTGCGTGCAACGGGGTCATTTCATACATTACCCCCCGTTCGGGATGCTCCAGTGACGTCTGGAAATAACGACGAAGCTGTTCAAAATGCAATTACATACAACCCGCACACAAGCTCACGGGCCATAGGAAATGAACTGAACATCAGTCGTGTATCTGTACTGCGAATATTGCACCGCCATAAATTCCACCCTTTCCATCAACAGTTGCATCAGGAACTTCACGGAGATGACTTTCCAAAACGGATAGAATTTTCGCAATGGATATTACGAAGAGTTGAAGCTGATGCGAATTTCTTAATGGACATTCTCTTTAGTGATGAATCCAGATTTCACAACAACGGAACTGTTAATCGTCACAACTTCCATTACTGGAGCGTTGAAAATCCTCACTGGATCAGGGGAGCTCGATTTCAGGTACAATGGGGCGTCAACGTGTGGTGCGGGATACTAGGTGACAAGGTAATTGGACCATATTTCTTCGAAGGAAACCTCACGGGACGACGCTATCTAGAGTTTCTTCGTGAGTACCTCTCACTCTTATTGGAGGATGTGCCCCTTATGACACGGTTACGGATGTGGTTCCAGCAGGATGGAGCTCCCCCACACTGGTCGTTGGCAGTATGGAACAACTTGCATAGGACATATCCTGGACGATGCATTGGACGAGGGGGTCCGGTCACATGGCCGGCTAGATCACCTGACCTTACTCTACTCGACTTTTTCCTCTGGGGTTATTTAAAGGAAAGAGTCTATGAGCAGGAGCCTGAGAGCCCGAATCATTTACGGCGGCTCGTCACGGAAGCCTGCAGGCAGATTCCACCACATATGTTGCAACAAGCAAGAATGTCTCTCCTTCACCGTGCTCAGATGTACATTAACGAAGCAGGTGGTCATTTTGAACATTTGCTTCATTAATCGAATGGCCATGCATAAGCCCATCGCACCGCTGTCGGTACAATCTTACTTTATTGCAAATAGCCCTTTTAAGAGCTCCTTAAAAACAAACATAGCTGAGTACCTGCAATATGAGAACTGATCATGATTTAGATTTGTCGTCAACAACACGACTCTCACGAACATCAACAACGCAATAAAAATATTCGTCATACACAGGACTCGAACCGCCTACTAACGAACACCGGTACTCTAACTTTTACCAAGCTCGGCTATCACGATTGCTGTTTAGCGCTGTTGTGTTGCTGCTACTTCTAGTCATTTACCAATAATATTCTCTGTGCAGGACGTTTCTGCGACACATAATTTTAACGATTCTTTACCATCAATCGGTATTTTATCATTAATGCTGATTTGCTTGACACGAATAAACGAATTATGGAAAGCGTTGTAAGAGCAGACATTGTAGTGAGTAGTCAAGGTCAATATTTTTAGGTTCGACTATAATCTGCGTGTTGCATAAAACTGCGTGAATAGAGGCAGCTGTACCAAGCGATATAACGACTAATTAGAGATACGTTCAAGTACTGTTTACGGGAAATACCGTATATTTAAATAATTTTGCAATATTTTTCTCAATTGGGTTACCTTTGTGTATTGTAAAAAATAACAGCATGCTTTAATTAAAATAAATTAATAGTCTCTCCCCTGTCGGTGGTTATCAGTGACTGGGAGGGAAGAGTATTTTACTCTATTCTACGCATTCAATCATTCATTCTTCAAAATAGAGCTCATTTATAAGAAATCGCGTTCTCAAGTGCCTCATTAATATCTCAAATACTTTACTGTGATTAACAATATTATTGGTTTTACGCCCCATTACCAATATTATTATTAACTACAGTGCATCACTGGTTAAATAGTCTACTTTAAATAAGGGCTATATTTCAATGTGAGTGGAAACGGGGGGTTGAAAAAGAAACAAGCCATTTGAAGAAGTGTTCGCCCGCCGCACTTTCCACTTTGCCTACTGATCAAATCGTAAACACAAACACGCTCCTTCCCTCGGTGCAGTCCCCGAGGACTGGCACAGCCGCTGTCAGAACAACTTGTCGAAACAAATTTGTTGCAGAGTAAAACTAGAAAGTTGAAGTTGCGGCCATCGTTTGCGGAATATGTAGTGCGCACAGATTGCTTCGAGAAATGTGTCTGCGTCCTGTCGCGTCTCAGAACGAAGACCTTGTTTCAAGTGGAAGAAATTATGATGAGCAGTAGCGTGCAATGCCAGCCTGTCAACAGTTCTTTCAGTGGCTGTCAATAACAACGGACGGCCGTAAAGAAATGAAGTGACAGAACGTATACTCTAGTATATGTCTATAGAAAACCTTTGTTTGGTATGAATGGTACAGAGATATTGCATGTTTACAATATGTGGACGATGAAGTAGAAGAAGAAAAATTAGATTATAAACTTAATGACACTCTCAAATGTAGTCTACATAGAGGGTAAAGAATTTAAGATGGAATCACAACCCAAAAGATGTAGAAGACCTCAACCCAAAGAGCACAAGAAGGCTGATAGACTCAACAAATACCGAGAGGATGTCAAAGTGGGGGGGAATAACAAATCACTGAAATGAAATTGGTTGTTATCACATAAACCATAGAGGCTCACTCGATACAGACCTATTCTTAATAATAAGAAAACTAAGGCACCCTGCTTCACCGAAGTTGAAAAAGATCTTTGAGAATTAGGAATCACACATGAAGTCATCCAGGAACGTGTTTCTCCCCAGAAGAACCTTCGAGGTTACCAGTGATTCCAAGAAAGCCAATGTTGGAAACAGGCAAGTAGTCGACTTATAAAGGAATAAAGGATCAAAGAAAACGAATCCGGGAATACTGGGGAAGAATTCGAGCTCAAGGATGCAAACGGTTGAAATAACATGGTCCACAGCAGGCGAAACCAATAATAATAATATTAATAATAATAATAATAATAATAATAATGATAATAATTTAATTTTTTATTTCGTGTGGCTATTTCTAGCCGAGTGCAGCCCTTGTAAGGCAGGCCCTCCGATGAGGATGGGAGGCATCTGCTATGCGTAGGTAACTGCGTGTTATTGTGGTGGAGGATAGTGTTACGTGTGGAGTGTGAGTTGCAGGAATGTTGGGGAAAGCACAAACACCCAGCCCCCGGGCCACTGGAATTAATCAATGAAGGTTAAAATCAACGACCCAGCCTGGAATCGAACCCGGGACCCTCTGAACCGAAGGCCAGTACGCTGACCATTCAGCCAACGAGTCGGACAATAATAATGATAATAATAATAATAATAATAATAATAATAATAATAATAATAATTGTACCGGGCGGTACACCTCCACGCCGCTAATTTAAAAGTTGCGCCAGTTGAAACTCCTCTGCTGGAGGAAGTCTGAACTTTATTGACGGTATTAATTTTCAAGTTTCTCAGAAGATGTCACTACCTGGAAATTTTAGAGTTTTTGAACTGTGTCATTTTCGACGTATTTTGTTTTGCTTGTAGTAAGAAGTGTGAACTTTCTCTTCTAGAGGACACTACTGAAGATCAACAATAGTGCACCCTAGTGCGGAGTGAAAGAACTGTTTTTTTGGAGAAATTTTTATTTCAAAAGTTTGTTTCTTGTTAAATTTCTTTCTGTTATTGTTTAAGTTAGCTGTATACCCCTCTCCTTCCCCTTGTTTTGTATTTCACCAATCCCGAATTTCTTTTATTAATTTCTGACCAATTGGATCTATCTTCCCCCAACATGGATATGTTGCTGTATCCTACCCAATAAAGTGTTTGTGGGAGGGTGTTTTCATTCCCCTAACGCCTCGAACCTTCCGCGAGAGGATATAAACTGCTGATTTTAGGGTCTCCTGGCCACTTCTGTTCCATCTTTCGGTGTGTAAAGTACATAGCAGGGGGCGGGAAGCGCCTCTTTCTTCGGCGACAGTCAACAACCAGGTAATGGCCGATTAATTACTTCTTTTCTTGCTTGCTCAGCAGTTTAACTCTCGGGGCGGGTCCGAAGTTTTTCCATTATGTAACCTTCCTTAAAAATGTAAAGAAACTTGTATCTATTCTATCTTTTAAACTACGTATTGGGATAGAGAGTGCGTAACCCTCTCGAGCTCCCACTCATATTGTTTTGAGGTGAACTTATTTTCTCAACCTATTCTTCCTTAACATTATGTAAATTTGTTCTTTTCTAAAGTCACCTCCGTAGTATGGGATTAGCCCTTGCATCAGCGGCCTAGAGCCAAATTAGGTTTTGAAACAAATACATTAGGAGTGCAGATCGCCTCCTCTCAAATTGTTATTTTGGAGGTCATGTAATTACCCCTTTTCATTTAATAGACCTCAGTAGGTTGGGTATTTTACCCCTGTGTCTATGTCCAGTGGGGACAACTTGAAGGTGGAGTTTGGTGTGGCCTTTGAGAGGCTTAAAGTTGAGAGCGAGTGGCTCTTTTTCGTAAATTGAGTGTTGTATGCCTCGTGGAGGCTTTTCGGTGTAATTTGGAGCAAGTGCTCCTGAGCATGAATGGGGTTTTCTGCCCCTCTGTTAATACTTATTTTGAAGTAAGGTTGGGCTGATTGCCCAAGCATTGTTAAGTCAGGGCTCGAAGCCCAAATTCTGTAAATATTGTAACTACCCTTGTGACTTGCTACCTTGTACCTGCAATGCTTGTTATTTCTTCATTTTAAAAAGAAAATATAACCTTGTTAAATTTTATATTAACTTTGATTCCGTAGTTTGAGACCCATTCACGCCCGCACCTTCTTTCACCTCTACCTACCACTAAAACACGGTAACAAGTGGTAGCAGAGCGTGGTTGAATGGGTCTCAATTTAGCCCCTTTTGACGGCTAAACATTGTTTTGTTCCGAACTCGAACAATTTTCTCAGTTGCTGGAATTTTTTGATTTTTTTTCAAAATTGTTCTGTCATCATGCCCGGCCCTCGCGATGTTCTCCATCTTAACTATTTGCGCAAGGAGGAGTTAATCTATGAATTGACTATTAGAAATGTGCAATCTGGAGGCACGGTTGCGATAGACACAAACAAGCTTAGAGAGTCCCTTGAGTTGCCTATTTCCATCCCCACCTTGGGAGAGAAAGAAATTGACGACTCTCTTTCCACGATCGTCGAGAATATTACTGGGCTAGCCTCTGTAGTTAGTTTTTTTGATGATAATGATCCTTCTCCTAATCAAATTAAGCGTGTGCAAGCCAGGCTATATCATTTCTCAAATAGAGTTAACGATCTGTTGTCTCTAAAGCTGAATGACGTTCAGAAGAAGGAAGCTAGTACGCTGCTTGAAAATATTTCGGAATTGTCTAGCAAGGTCACTCAATTGTTAACGGGGGAGGTTCCTCCCAAAAGCGATCTACCCACCACCGTGAATGTAGGTAGTGAGGAAGAGCCTCCTAAGGGAGAAGCAAATAGGAAAACCATTGCTGCTCAAACAAGCTCTGCCCCATTGGACGAGTCTGAACGCCGTAACTCATTAAATAATGTACGTTCTGAATTAACTTCCTTGCCATTGAAACCTTTACCTACTATGTCACCAGGGTTTAGCAGCTTGCCTCATCCATTGGCAATGTTGCTCAGAGGTATCTCTAAGTTTTCCGTTAATACCACCAGTGACGTAATTTCATTTTTAAGATTTCTAGTTGAATTTCAGGATCATGCCCTTGTGTTTTCTCTTTCTCCATGTCAAATTTTGCAAATTATCTATCCTTATGCAATTGGTATTCTCTCTGACAAAATAGTAAGAGCCATAGCTGAACAGTCATCTATTGAAGATTTTCATGCACACTTGCTTGCAAATTTTATTCCCGCCCGCGAGAGGTCATCTCTGATTCAGAAGTACTATTACCGTGTACAACGCTTGGATGAAAACTTGGCTGATTTCATACAGGACATTAAGTTTTATACTAGGGTGTTTGCTCTTCACTTCCCTGAGGATCAGATTGTACAAGCCATTGTGGAAGGTATCTCACCACCCTATAGGTCATATTTGTGTTTCGCGGCGTGCCCGCAAACTTTCTCTGAACTTGAAGCATTGGCCGTCTCAGCGGAAGGAGTTAGATACGCCGATTCTTTGCGTGTCGCGAAAGAACCCCCTCCTTCTTTTAGTAATCCTCGGCCTCCACCTCGCCGACCAGTCAATTCCCGTAAATGTTATGCTTGCGGGTCGCCTGACCATCTTCGCAATAAGTGTCCACTGATCAAGTCGAGTGGGACAAGGAATGGGGCTGGTTCATCACAAGGCTGTTTTAAATGTGGGGCTTTCTCACATATCGCCAAGAATTGCCCAAACTCAAATAGCACCCCCTCCTGCTCAACGTCTGGTGCAAATTCCACCAATGCCAATAATAAAATGTGACTAGCGGCTTCGGCTGAGTCGACTAATTCTGCTTCCCAAGGCTCAGCCCCTGACAAAAATGTCGTGAATTCAGGGAACGATCAGTCTTCAAATTCATCTTTTGAATGCCCTAATGAATGTCTTAGGATTGCGGCGGATACCCCCGCACCTGTTCCTTTTCTTAAGATTGAGTTAAATAACGAGCCTATAACAGCTCTATTAGATTCAGGCAGTGTTTGTTCAATTATTTCGGACCTATGGTATTCAAAATTTAAGTCTGTTTGTAAATTACCTGACTATGATTCATCTCCTGTTCAATATGTTTCGGCTAATTCATCCCCATTAGAAATTCTAGGTTCTGTAAATGCCAAAATTCGTATTTTTAAATTTACATGGAAAATCAAACTGTTTGTGGCTAAGCACTTGTCTTGCCCCATCATACTGGGAGCGGACTTCATTTCTCACACTGGTCTTGTGCTCGATCTCCAGAGTAGGTCGTGCACATTCAAGTTTGCGTCCAATTGTAAAATTCCCTTGTTAAAGTGTAATTCTGTATCATGTTCATCTATTTCGCCTACCCAGGATGAGATGTTGTTAGACCTTAGACATCTACCTGAGGAGCAGGCTGATAGTATTCGTAAATTATGTCAGTCATTTCCAGAGGTGTTCTCTGATACTCTTGGTGTTACTGACCTTATTGAATACAAAATTGAGGTCACGGATTCGATTCCTGTCCGTTTTCCACCATATAGGCTATCTCCACCTAAAATGAAGGCATTGAAAGAAATCATCGATCAAATGTTGAAGGATGGTATTATTAGGCCCTCTAAGTCGGCGTATTCTTCGCCTATTTTTCTAGTCCCGAAACCCCAAGGAGGCTTCAGGCCTGTCATTGATTATAGGGCTCTCAATCGGAAGGTGGTGTTACAATCTGTGCCCCTTCCCGACCTTCATTCTTGTTTTTCATGGTTCCGTAAGTCCAAGTTCTTTACTATCTTGGACCTGAATCAGGCCTATAATCAAATTCCCCTTGCCGAAGAGTCTAAACACCTCACAGCGTTTGCCACGGACTGGAACTTATACGAATACAACCGCGTGCCTTTCGGGCTCCCCACGGGAGCAGCTGTACTCACTAGGCTACTAGATAAGGTCTTCTCCGACATCAAATTTGAGTACTTATATCACTACTTGGATGATGTCGTCGTATTTTCAGAGACTTTTGAAGAACATCTAGATCATCTGCGAGAAGTTCTCGATCGCCTTCGTAAGGCTGGGTTAACTGTCAAGTTGTCCAAGGTTGCCTTTGCTAAGCCCTCTATGTCATTCCTAGGGCATATTGTGTCACCTGATGGTGTAGCAGTCGATCATTCTAGAACACAGGCCATCCGTGATTTTAAACCCCCCAAGGACATTAAAGGTATCGCCAGGTTCATTGGTATGGTGAATTTCTTCAGGAAGTTTATTCCTAACTTCGCTAATAGAGCGGCACCCTTAAACCTTCTTCGTAGGAAAGGCATCAAATTCGAGTGGGGACCTTCTCAACAAGCCGCTTTTGAAGATCTTAAATTAGCTCTCTGTAATGGCCCTGTACTTGCTGCGCCTGATTTCTCGAAGAAATTCATCGTCCAAACTGACGCGTCGTCATCAGCAGTAGCGGCAGTCCTTCTTCAAGAGACTGAACTAGGGAGGCGACCCATCGCCTATGCATCTAGGACTCTATCGGCTCAAGAAGCCAAGTATTCCATCTATGAGCTCGAAGGTTTGGCAGTCTTATTCGCCTTAGAGAAGTTCCGTCTCTATCTGGAACACGTCAAATTTGACCTGGAGACAGATAATCAAGCCTTAAGCTGGGTCTTAGGTAGGCCGCGTCGTACTGGTCGTATAGCCCGTTGGGCCATCCGTATTTCTGCCTTCCAATTCGATGTCCGGCATATCAGAGGTACCGAAAATGTTGTTGCTGATGGACTCAGCCGTATGTTTTCCAACGACGTCGAGACCCATGAACCGGTCGATAGTTCATCACCTTCCGAGTCCATACTATCTGATGTTAATGCCATCTTAACAGATATTCCCATGCTCTTTAGGGATATCGAGAAATACCAACGTGAAGATCCGACGCTGGCTCCGATAATGGAAACCCTTTCTTCTGGGGAACATGTCGTCCCTTACGTTCTGAGGAATGGTGTTCTATGTTGCCCCTCGAGGCATGATAAGATGATGAAAGTTGTCGTTCCAGCTGTTCTTGTACCTATGATCTTCAAGTATTATCATGAGACCCCATTAGGAGGGCATCTTGGAATCTTTAAAACTCGTGAGAAGATTCGTGAAATGTTCACCTGGAAAGGTATGGACGGTGAAATCCGTGAACTAGTGAAGGCTTGCAAACCCTGTTTGCTTAGTAAACCAACCATGTCCACCAAGGTAGGCCTTTTGTCTTCTCATCAAGCGTCGCGCCCCATGGAACGCCTGTATATTGATTATGTAGGACCCTTCCCCCAGTCTAAGGGAAATGCTAACAAGTTTATCTTTGTATGCGTAGATGGCTTTACTAGATTTTCCTGATTATTTCCGACTATGCTGGCTACCGCTCAGTCTACCATTACTTGCTTAAATTCTATTTTTGCCTCTTTTGGTCCGTGCCAATATATTGTGTCTGATAATGCTAAGGCGTTCACATCTAATCTTTTTCGTAAATTCTGTTTCGACTTGTCCATCTCTCATGTAACTACTTCTGCTTATTACCCTCAACCATCTCTGGCTGAAAGGGTTAACCGTAATCTCAGGTCCGCGCTTATTGCCTATCATCATGAAGATCATTGCAGGTGGGATACGTCCCTGCATTGGTTAGCTTTTGCTTTGAATTCGGCGGTTCATGAATCACATAAATTTACTCCAGCCTCTTTGATGTTCAAGTTTGTTCCCAACACGCCGCTCTCTAACCTCTGGTCTCTGAGTGACATTCTACCCGAGACAATAGATCCGGACCACATTAAAGATCTTTGGAAGAAGGCTAAAGCCAATCTTAAAGTGTCTCATGAAAAGGTTAGGGAAAGGTATGATCGTGGACGGAGACCCACCCCTTTAAAGGTAGGTGACCAAGTTATGGTCAAGAACTTTGTTCCCGCGGGCAAGCTTGCCCCCAGATTTCATGGGCCTTGTATCATTCTCGATTTTCTTACGCCGGTTACGTTGTTATTAAGTAATCCATCCACCGAGAGGATATTTAGGTTTCACCTGTCACAGGTGAAACCAGTGTAAATTTTGTGTCAACTTGCTTCATATAATTTGAAAGGAATATGAAGGTTATATTTTTTGAGTTTCACTTTTAAGGCTTTCTGCCCCTTCTATAAAATTTAGTTTCATATGTAAGTATTTTTGTAAACCCTCCCCGCACCGTTAAACTGCCATTCTGTCCTTACCACGGCCATTACCACGCTCCCGTCTCCTGCTATACACACTGTGGCTTGCTTATATTAAATGCCATGGATATCTGCACGCCGCTGGCCCCTCAACCTCTCAACCAAGCCTGTGCCCTCAAAAAAAAGATGATGGTCCAACAATTCTGCCGCCTAGTTTTAATGTTTCAGTGCCCCCGCAGCCGCGTGGCGCCGTGCCGCGACTGGGCTAGAGGAAGGGCCCCCTCGACCCCAGCGAGGACGACATGTGCACGGCGAGCCGGAGCTCTCCTCCCGGCCAAGGCTGATGTGCGGCGCACGACCTGCTACTTGCCCGCAGCCTGTATATGTTCACCGCGGGCGCGGCGTGCTTCAACACCACTGCTCCCCTCATAGTGCGGGCGAGCGGTATCTCAGGGTACTTGAGGGGTCCGAGCGGCCTCCTTTGGACGCAAGCTGCAACGGCCGGTCTGGCCATCCAACTTAATCAACATCAACTACATGAACAGTTACTATAAGCAATGACTACACTTGGGAATTCAACAGCAATATTTGGTGGACATTGCAAAATTTTTCTTCACTTTCAAGTATTAAAAGTTTATCTTCTGAATTCCACTTCTACAACCATAAAGACTTTACTTCACCTGCAACAACAGAATTTTGAAACTGAATCAAACCACATTAAGAGAATCTTATAAATTTTTCGGCAATTAATCTCCATATCTACATCTAAACTTGGACCTTGTTTTTAAACAAATTTCATGTGTCACACCTGGAGGAACTTTTGGGGGGGGAGGTCTGTACCGGGCGGTACACCTCCACGCCGCTAATTTAAAAGTTGCGCCAGTTGAAACTCCTCTGCTGGAGGAAGTCTGAACTTTATTGACGGTATTAATTTTCAAGTTTCTCAGAAGATGTCACTACCTGGAAATTTTAGAGTTTTTGAACTGTGTCATTTTCGACGTATTTTGTTTTGCTTGTAGTAAGAAGTGTGAACTTTCTCTTCTAGAGGACACTACGGAAGATCAACAATAGTGCACCCTAGTGCGGAGTGAAAGAACTGTTTTTTTGGAGAAATTTCTATTTCATAAGTTTGTTTCTTGTTAAATTTCTTTCTGTTATTGTTTAAGTTGGCTGTATACCCCTCTCCTTCCCCTTGTTTTGTATTTCACCAATCCCGAATTTCTTTTATTAATTTCTGACCAATTGGATCTATCTTCCCCCAACATGGGTATGTTGCTGTATCCTACCCAATAAAGTGTTTGTGGGAGGGTGTTTTCATTCCCCTAACGCCTCGAACCTTCCGCGAGAGGATATAAACTGCTGATTTTAGGGTCTCCTGGCCACTTCTGTTCCATCTTTCGGTGTGTAAAGTACATAGCAGGGGGCGGGAAGCGCCTCTTTCTTCGGCGACAGTCAACAACCAGGTAATGGCCGATTAATTACTTCTTTTCTTGCTTGCTCAGCAGTTTAACTCTCGGGGCGGGTCCGAAATTTTTCCATTATGTAACCTTCCTTAAAATGTAAAGAAACTTGTATCTATTCTATCTTTTAAACTACGTATTGGGATAGAGAGTGCGTAACCCTCTCGAGCTCCCACTCATATTGTTTTGAGGTGAACTTATTTTCTCAACCTATTCTTCCTTAACATTATGTAAATTTGTTCTTTTCTAAAGTCACCTCCGTAGTATGGGATTAGCCCTTGCATCAGCGGCCTAGAGCCAAATTAGGTTTTGAAACAAATACATTAGGAGTGCAGATCGCCTCCTCTCAAATTGTTATTTTGGAGGTCATGTAATTACCCCTTTTCATTTAATAGACCTCAGTAGGTTGGGTATTTTACCCCTGTGTCTATGTCCAGTGGGGACAACTTGAAGGTGGAGTTTGGTGTGGCCTTTGAGAGGCTTAAAGTTGAGAGCGAGTGGCTCTTTTTCGTAAATTGAGTGTTGTATGCCTCGTGGAGGCTTTTCGGTGTAATTTGGAGCAAGTGCTCCTGAGCATGAATGGGGTTTTCTGCCCCTCTGTTAATACTTATTTTGAAGTAAGGTTGGGCTGATTGCCCAAGCATTGTTAAGTCAGGGCTCGAAGCCCAAATTCTGTAAATATTGTAACTACCCTTGTGACTTGCTACCTTGTACCTGCAATGCTTGTTATTTCTTCATTTTAAAAAGAAAATATAACCTTGTTAAATTTTACATTAACTTTGATTCCGTAGTTTGAGACCCGTTCACGCCTGCACCTGCTTTCACCTCTACCTACCACTAAAACACGGTAACAATAATAATAATAATAATAATAATAATAATAATAATAATTGGGACATCCTTGCTCCGGCTCTGACTCCAGACTCAACATCACTTGCACCTGTAACCGTGGAAATGTGCTGCGACTCCGCATCAATTTTACAACTCACCCCTTTAGTGGAACAACCGTAGTTTTTGGTCTTGGCCTCTCATCCACCTCGTTTCAAACTCTCAGGATTTCCAGGGCTGGTATCTGACGGTACCTACTTAAAAAAAGAAAATCTCCTGATACCGGGGGCCGGAATCTGAGGGTACTTAAGGGGTCCGAGTATCTCATCCGGATCTCGGTCGCTGCGACCGCACTTGCCGTCAACCCTGGACATGCCATTCCGGACTTGTACTCCTCCCGTGCAGTTATAATCACTTTTCTTCAACATCAAACCAGAAATAACTTATGAAAAAAGATACTTAAGCAAGACACACTCAAGATTATTAATGAATTTCTGTCGTTCCTGTTACGAGCTCAACTTTGCCTACCTTATGGCTGCTTCTCCGTCTTGATTTAGTGCACACTATATTGCGCTGCTCTATGAACCTTCTGCTTGCTATGCTGTCTCACCACTGCTTCATCTGCTACACCGCCACGCGCAATCTCCGTGACGTCACCTGTTCTAGTGTGTTCTCGAGCTCGCTTCGCTCCGTGTATATATACTCGCCGCTTTCTCCTGTCCGGCGATCAGGTGTGATTTGGTGTTGTAATCGGCAGTGGGAGCTCAAGCCCTGTACCGGCTGGTCCGAGTGCATTTGGACTTTACCTGGTTCTCCGTTACGTGTTGGGTGAGCAGACTTTTACTGTAATTATTTACCATTCATTTTTATTTCGCCCTCTCATTCATCATATGGGCTTGAATAACGCTTCGATATTGAACTGTCGTCCCTTCAGGACACAGCGAAGTTTCACGGTGCCAAATTTTTGACTTTGACTTTATGATAGAAATATGAAGGAGGAAGCGTGCTGGGCTTCAAGTTTTGAACAGTTGTACTGGAACCTTTTCTCTCGTTTGGAGCGGACATCGTACCCTGGTCAATCCCCTTTCCCTGCTTGAATCTCTTTCCCGATTTTTCCTTCTTTTCGTCTACCTTTCGTACCTCTAGTAACATATTAATAAATTTGTAGCTTGGTGCTCTGCTAAAAATTTTTACACTTCAACTGGCGTGTGCCTTTCGATTACTCTGGTGTCTACTTGCTTTAAAAAGAAAAAAGGCGTGCCTTACTTTTAGGGGGATAGCCTGTTCTTTTATCACGTGCCTTTGTGAGCACTGGAAAAATTCCTTTTAACTAATGTTAATTTTCTTGTTCCTGTTTCCATAATTCCTTGCTACTTTTGTGGCATTCGCGTGAACATTGGTATAAAATTTTATTCTGGTTTCGTGCTTGCCCCCCCCCCAAGCTCTATTGTGGTTTGGTGATTACCCCTTTAAGATACGTACACTAAACAAAAAAAAAGGAGAGAAAACCTGTTGATAATTTGTACAATTTCCCTCTTTAATGGTGTATCAAATGGTCGAAGTTCTCTTTCTTATAGTGTAAACAATTGTTATTTCTTGGAGTTGTTTTAATATATGTGTTCATTTTTTTGAAACCTGTGCTTGTGGGAGTTTTCTTGGGTGTTCTCCTTCCCCCCCCCCTTTTCCACGTGTCCCTTCCGCGATAGTTCCTCTGGGGAAAGGCCCCATAATTGAAATCACCACTTGATTTGGGATGTGATCACTGCTATCTGGTTATTCTAGACACGACATTTAAATATTGGTGTTACCTCACTTTACGCCCTTCCCTGCGCATTGCTCTGCTGAGTCCTCTTCCCCCCCCGCACCGGCAAGTATTTCTTGAGTCCCTTTGCCTACTTTACGTCGAACTTGGTCGGTTTATGCTTAGTGATTGCTGCAAGCACTTGAAAGTACATATCTGTTTAAATGTGTCAACGCTCACCGTAACAAAATTGTAGCAGAGTACTTCCTATTTTGACTGCTTCATTCCTTTGTGTGCTTTCATTCATGGCTTGTTTTTCCGATAATTTCCCTTTAGGGGATGACTCTTCCGTACTATCTTCTCCGCTAACACCACATTTATCATTACCTAACCCTCCTGTACCGAATCTAATTTCTTTTTCGTCTACCCCATCTACTCCTTCCCTATATCCGTCTTCCTCAACCCATACACCTCATTTGCAATCCGATGATACTAAACCTTCCGTTTTACTACATCACATGGCCCCGTCGCCCCCTCCTTATTCTCAACCCCCAGTACCTACTACCCCCTCTGTTGATAATGCACTTAATGTACAAATCATTACGCAATCGTTATTACAAGTTCCCCAATTATCCGCAACAGATCCCCGAAATCTTACCATTTGGCTGTTTTCAGTTCGTAAGTTCTTAAATATAAAAGTTGCCTCCTTTCCCCAATTAATTGGTCTCTTATCCACCAAAACTACGGGTTTTTTCTCCACCTTTTGGTTGGATAATATGTAGAATTTTTCAAATTGGTATGAATTGAGACATGCGATACACAATTATTTCTTGCCCCTAGAAGTCCGTTACAAACTAAGTACAGAGTTCATCAGACGCCACCAGCAACCCAATGAACCTGCGCACGACTATTTGGACTCTATCATCACTTACAGTGACGTTTTGAATGTTTCATATAATACTTCCGAACTGATATCTATTATTCAGTTTTATGCCGCTCCATCATTCCGCATGCTTTTTAATGTTCTTACCCCCCCCCCCGTTTCCCTTTTTCAACTCTACAATCTTGCTCAACAACATATGATACATTCTCTAGGGGATCGTTCCTACTATGCTTCCGTCTCTCCCCCACCGATCCCTGCTCCTCCTTTACGTTCTTCTTTGTCTGCCGTACCTACCCTTAGTGTCCGTCCTCCTATAACCTGTTATCGTTGGAAATTACCGGGCCATATTGCCCGTCAATGTACTAATTTGCCTTCGGGAAACGCCTTCCACCCGCGTCCTTAGGCAGTAGGCGTTCACATAGGGAAAATCTGCCTCATTCCTCCCAGCTTACCTCCGTATCCCCATCTTCCCAATCCCTTCATAATTCTATTTCTCTCTCACCCCCGAGTTGTCATGTTATGCTCACAGTTAATAACCTTCCTTCTGTTGCGCTCCTTGATTCTGGGGCGACAGTGTCACTCATTAGTTCCCGATTTTATAGCGATTTACTTCACAATAATCCTCATCTGCAATATCTTCCATCTCCCCTTCGATGTCTTTCAGTCTCTAATCAACCCTTAAAAATTTTGGGTAGTATCTTGTTACATATTAAACTCCAGCACCTTTCTTGGCCTTTCACTTTTCAGATTGTGGAGGACTTGTCCTTCCCGGTTATCTTAGGTTATGATTTCTTTTCACATACTGGTCTTCTCCTTGACTCTGCCCAGTCCAATGTTTCTTTTTCCTTTTCACACAAGTCTGTTCCGTTGATTAATATCTCTGATTTCCCCTCTCGTTCACATTCTCTACTTCCTGCTATTAACTCTATTCATTCTAACCAGGTTCAAGCTTTGCTCACTGAGTTCTCTGACGTTATTACCCCTAATTTGGGCACGGTTAAGAATTTTTTTGCACATATTGATCTAGTGGATTCTACCCCTGTCCGTTCTTCTCCCTATTTCCTTAGCCCTCCTCGGATGAACACTTTAAATCAATTGATTCAAACAATGCTTAAAGATAATACTATTATTCCATCATCTTCCGATTATGCTTCACCTGCCTTTGTGGTCGCCAAGCCTGATGGTTCTGCGAGATTTATTGTGGATTATAGGAAGCTTAATGAGAAAATCGTCTATGACGCCTATCCGATGCCTAAATTAAATTCGGCATTCCAACATTTTTCCGGTTCCAAATTTTTTTCAATCTTCGACCTCAATTCTGCTTACAATCAAGTTCCCTTAGATGACCTCAGTTCTCGGTATACGGCATTCATTACTCCTACTGGGCTCTATCAATTTAAAAAGTTCCCTTTGGCCTTAATCTTGGCTCCCAAATAATACAGCGCTTTGTTGACTCCCTTTTTGCTGACATTAAGTATAAGTATCTTTTTCTTTTTGTTGATGATATCTTAGTTTTTTCTCCGGATTTTGACTCACATTTGTCTCATGTACGCGAAGTCCTTACTCGTCTACGCAATGTCGGCCTCACCGTTAATCCTTCTAAAGTTTTGATCGCCCAATCTTCGATTAAATTTCTTGGCCACATATTGAGTTCTGATGGCATTGCTGTTGATCCTGATCGTGTCTCTGCCATTAATAAGATACCCCCTCCTACGAACTTGAAACATTTACGTTCCTTTTTGGGAATGGTTGGCTTCTATGCCAAATACATCCCTAATTTTTCATTTATTGCTGATCCATTGAATAAACTCAAAAGAAAAGGGGTCAAATTTCACTGGTCCCCTCAGCAACAAATGGCCTTTGATCTTCTTAAATCGAAACTATCTCATGCTCCCCTCTTACAAATTCCTGATTTTAATTTTACCTTTGAATTATCTACCGATGCCTCAGACATTGCCATTGGTGCTGTCCTTCAACAAACTATTAATGACCGTCGCTCCCCGTGGCCTACTTTAGTCGCCTGTTATCCCCTGCTGAACAAAAGTATTCTACTTACGAAAAGGAAGCCCTGGCTCTTATTCTCTCAATAGAACACTTTTCTGAATATCTCGACCATCGCGAGTTTATTGTCAGCACTGATAACCAGGCCCTTTCTTGGCTCTTACATAATGCCCCCAAAATTGGTCGTACTGGTCGTTGGTTACTCCGCCTGTCTCGTTTCAAGTTCTCTTTAAAATTCGTTTCCGGTTATAATAACTCTGTCGCCGATGCTCTTTCTCGTCTCTTTGATGACCACCAGCTTCAACCTTCCGAACTTGATTCCCTTCCTATTAACTCTGTTATTTCTGTATCTTCCTTAACTAACTTTCCCCTCTCTTTTCAATCTTGCTTGCACCATCAACAGCATGACCCTTACTGTCAACAAATTTCCCAAGAAATTACTTCTCCTGATTATTCTGGCCCTTTTCGGGTCCACCACCAACTCCTTCTTTTTAAACCTACTCCTAAGGCTACTCCTCGTCTGGTTCTTCCTTCCACTCTCCGGTCTATGGTATTTCAACATTTTCATGATTCGCCTATCGGCGGCCACTTTGGGAGAGCTAAGACCTACGCTCGCCTTGCCTCCCAATTTTTTTGGCCGCAGATGCGTAAAGACATTTTTTCGTGGGTTCGATCTTGCCCTTCTTGTCAGAAACATAAACCGTTAAATCACCTTCCTTACGGCTCCTATGCCGCTTCTCCCGCCACTTACTCGTCTGAAAAGTATTACATTGACATTGTTGGGCCTATTGTTAAATCCTCTAAGTCCAATTCATACATCTTTACTCTGTTAGATGGGTTTTCAAAATTTCTTATTGTTCGTCCTTTGAGAAATATCTCTTCACAAATTGTTATTAATCTTTTGTTCAATTACATTTTTCCTATCACTGGCCTCCCTAAAGTTCTCATTTCTGAAAATGCTTCGATTTTCACCTCTAGACAGTTCTATAATTTTTGTTTTTCTCTTGGCATAAAAAAGGTTTGTACTTCCCCCTATCATCCTCAGGCAAATACCGTCGAACGCTACCACCGTAACCTTAAAACATTTCTATCTATTTTTCACTCCCATAACCAGAAATCATGGGATACCGAACTCCCTCCTTTTGTGCTCGCCCTCAACTCCACCATCAATTCTTCTACTGGTTGTACACCGGCTAAACTCTTTCTTGGCCGTGAGTTGAATACCCCCCTTGCCCTTACGTGGGATCTCCCCTCGCTTTTGGATACACCCTCCGATCGTCTTAATCACTCCCAATTGTATTCCGCTTATCAAAAGCTCCTTCAGGCCAGTAAAGTTCATAAAAATCTGTGTAATTCTCGTGCCTTACCTTCTAAATTTAAATTGTTTGATTTAGTTCTTCTTAAAAATCATCCATTTAGCTCTGCACCTCAGCATATTTCGGCTAAACTCTCCCCTCGTTGGCTGGGTCCCTTTCGTATTCTTTCTTTTCCCTCGCCCAATACTGTTCAGCTTCAGTCTGTGGAATCCCCTACTGATCTCCGAAAGGCTCATTTTTCTCAACTAAAGCCCTTCCATACCTAATCCCTACGTTCCCCTTTTTTTCTGTGGGGCGGGAGAGGGGTATTGATCGGTTCTTTTATTTCTTTTGTATTTTCTTGGTTTTACGATATTAATTTGCTGTCCATTACTCTTCTTTCTTCATATTTTCTTAATAAAAAATTTTTTTCCCTTGTCTCTGCTCATCCAGCTCTTCTCCCACTGCCGAAAATTTCATGCCTGATCCTCCCCCTCTTTTAACTAAGTTTTGTCTTGTTATCCCTTTGGGGTATATTATTGATAAATATTGGAAATTTTTTTTAATTGTCATATTGTTATGCAGAGCACTAGATAATTTGGTTTGATCATTTAAATCATCCTGTTTGTTTTCTTGCTCTCTCCTTTCCCCCCGTCCTTTTCCCCCTTATTCTCCTCTTATTTTCTTTGGTGACTTATTCTCTTTATTTCTTCTTTCCTATGATGCTGCGTCTTCCTGTCTGGCCCTGAGATCGCGCTTCCTTCAGACTTCGTGGGACCTGGTGCTTCTACTGTCTTCATGCTTTCGTCGGTTCTGCCTTTTTGCCTGTCATCGTTTTCGCCGCAGTTGGACCTCCGCCACTCTTCATCTTCGTCCGTATCGCTTTGGACCACCGGTACTGCTTTCACCATCTTCTGCTCTCATTTGCCGTCTCGTCAACTTTGGACACCAATCCTTCGTATTTCTCCTGGTGGTGGGAGTATGTTACGAGCTCAACTTCGCCTATCTTATGGCTGCTTCTCCGTCTTGATTTAGTGCACACTATATTGCGCTGCTCTATGAACCTTCTGCTTGCTATGCTGTCTCACCACTGCTTCATCTGCTACACCGCCACGCGCAATCTCCGTGACGTCACCTGTTCTAGTGTGTTCTCGAGCTCGCTTCGCTCCGTGTATATATACTCGCCGCTTTCTCCTGTCCGGCGATCAGGTGTGACTTGGTGTTGTAATCGGCAGTGGGAGCTCAAGCCCTGCACCGGCTGGTCCGAGTGCATTTGGACTTTACCTGGTTCTCCGTTACGTGTTGGGTGAGCAGACTTTTACTGTAATTATTTACCATTCATTTTTATTTCGCCCTCTCATTCATCATATGGGCTTGAATAACGCTTCGATATTGAACTATCGTCCCTTCAGGACACAGCGAAGTTTCACGGTGCCAAATTATTGACTTTGACTTTATGATGGAAATATGAAGGAGGAAGCGTGCTGGGCTTCAAGTTTTGAACAGTTGTACTGGAACCTTTTCTCTCGTTTGGAGCGGACATCGTACCCTGGTCAATCCCCTTTCCCTGCTTGAATCTCTTTCCCGATTTTTCCTTCTTTTCGTCTACCTTTCGTACCTCTAGTAACATATTAATAAATTTGTAGCTTGGTGCTCTGCTAAAAATTTTTACACTTCATCTAGCGTGTGCCTTTCGATTACTCTGGTGTCTACTTGCTTTAAAAAGAAAAAAGGCGTGCCTTACTTTTAGGGGGATAGCCTGTTCTTTTATCACGTGCCTTTGTGAGCACTGGAAAAATTCCTTTTAACTAATGTTAATTTTCTTGTTCCTGTTTCCATAATTCCTTGCTACTTTTGTGGCATTCGCGTGAACATTGGTATAAAATTTTATTCTGGTTTCGTGCTTGGCCCCCCCCCCCAAGCTCTATTGTGGTTTGGTGATTACCCCTTTAAGATACGTACACTAAACAAAAAAAAGGAGAGGAAACCTGTTGATAATTTGTACAATTTCCCTCTTTAATGGTGTATCAAATGGTCGAAGTTCTCTTTCTTATAGTGTAAACAATTGTTATTTCTTGGAGTTGTTTTAATATATGTGTTCATTTTTTTGAAACCTGTGCTTGTGGGAGTTTTCTTGGGTGTTCTCCTTCCCCCCCCCCTTTTCCACGTGTCCCTTCCGCGATAGTTCCTCTGGGGAAAGGCCCCATAATTGAAATCACCACTTGATTTGGGATGTGATCACTGCTATCTGGTTATTCTAGACACGATATTTAAATATTGTTGTTACCTCACTTTACGCCCTTCGCTGCGCATTGCTCTGCTGAGTCCTCTTCCCCCCCCGCACCGGCAAGTATTTCTTGAGTCCCTTTGCCTACTTTACGTCGAACTTGGTCGGTTTATGCTTAGTGATTGCTGCAAGCACTTGAAAGTACATATCTGTTTAAATGTGTCAACGCTCACCGTAACATTCCATACTTCCAAAAAAATTCTGTAGTGCTTCAAGATTTCAAAAAATATTTTCGCTATTGTAAACTTTTGGGGGGTGGAGGTCTGTACCAGAGGTACACCTGTCCTTCCTGTTTGTTTTGTGCGCCTTCTCTACTATGGCCATCTCTGATAGCAACTAAGAACTATAAATAATGTAAACGTTTATTATTCGGTCGTTAAATGGCTCTAACGTATATATTGGAATGAACTATGGAGAACAAAACCCAAAATTAATTTGTGAGAAAGTTTAAATAAGAACAATATAATTACTCGTACGGACTGTGCTACTGTGCGCAGTATTTTGAACTGACGACATTTAGGATCGCTGAGCGTCAATTTCAACGTTCCGTTTCAGGTTTCCGGCCGACTCTACCAGGTGGCAATTTAAACCGGACCTCTCTTGGGCGATCATTAGCTAAGTTGTTGGGTAAACACCAAATTTGTTACCAGATATCTTTGACAAGCCGACATCGTACGTCGTCGTGTGTCGAAATAGGATTTTCTCTGCCCTTCAAAATTTCGACTCCATCTTCCGCATTTGAAACAGTAATATTGAGATCCGGAGGCCTGCGCTCTATCACAGATCCATAGAGGAAGCTAATAAAATAATAATAAGTTTGAAACAGCCTTCCGACTCACACGAAATATATACTGTATATCAAAAGTCCATCTCTCGAAACGCAGAAATGAGGCATTATCAAACTAACTTATAATTAGAACTGAAGCATTGTATCTAGCAGAATGTTTTACATTTCGAACACATAGCATGTTTGAAAAACTGGCAAAAAAGAGGATTATCCGAAAAAATCATGGTCCCAACCTCAAATATGATGTTTAGAGACTTTGGATCAACAAGAAATTTAAACCCACACCCAAAAGAAATCAAGCGTAATACGGAAAAGAAGGATACCTTTTTATGCTCACCTGTACAGACGGCCAACTGAAGAAATGTCTAAATGTTATCCTACTTCAGAAGTCTCAAAGGGATTCCTCCTTGGTTGGTGGAGATCGATCTTTTAAAGTATGGAATTCCAGAACAGACATTCAATTCTGTGCACCACTTAAACACAAACTTAGATTCATAAGTAGAAGTCCAGGGTCGACTGAAGCATGTCAGTTCTGATGCATGGAAGAAAGGACACTCCTAAAGGATGAAAACCTGGTAAGTCGGCAAGAAGACAAACAGTCGAGATATCGCAGTCCTTATTGGCCCGATTAATAATAATAATAATAATAATAATAATAATAATAATAATAATAATAATAATAATTTTTGTGGTTAATTTCATTGAAGCTCTGTGAAAACGTGATCCAGTATATACTAAATTTTGTCATATAGAAATAGTGTGATACAAATAATACTATCCTTGATTTGAAATGTTGTTCTACCTTTTAAACTTATTTTCTCGGGAACGTTAATTTCTTCTTTTTTTCTTTTTCTTAAGTTGCTTTACGTGCACCGACACATATACGTCTTATGGCGACGATGGGATAGGAAAGAGGGCTAGGACTGAGAAGAAAGTGGCCGTGGCCTTAATTAAAGTACAGCCCTAGTGTTTGCCTTGCGTAGGTAGGTTTGTACTTTAATTAAAGCCATGGTGGCCTCCTTCCACTCCTAGCCCTTTTCTATCCCATCATCGCCATAAAAACCTCTCTGTGTCTGTGACACGTAGAATAGGTGCCGGTACTCAAAATGTAGGTGCTTTTACAGCAACTTGCACACTTCGAACATGAACTCCGATATAGCCTCGCGGCCATCATCCATTCCTTATTCTCACAGAAAGGTAATTTTCTTATTCTTCTACGTATTCATCGAAAATTATTCAACAGTCTGGCCAGTCATTTTCAGAATCTTCCATCTTAATTTTGTGACTCTCTTCACCACGTGTATTTTCGATGATAGTTTTGTGCTTTATACGATCACAAGTAGATTTGACTAATTGTAACTTATTCAGAATTCATTATTTCCTCATGCCGAACAAGTGGCTGTGAGGTTTGGGTCACACAGCTATCAGTTTGCATTCGGGAAGTAGTGCGTTCGAACCCCACTGTCGGCAGCCCTGAAGATGACTTTCCGTGTTTTCCCATATGCATACCAGACAAACGGTAGGTTTGTACTTTACTTAAAGCCATGGTCGCTTTCTTCCCACTCCTAGCCCTATTCTATCCCATCATCGCCATCAAACCTATCTGTGTCTGTGAGACGTAGAGCAAATTGGTAAAAAATAATGCTCATTGACATAAAGTAACCTATTTTATCCATTTTGAACATTGGTTGCACTGATTTATCTTACAGTATATTTATTCAAAATTCACATGAACACCTGAATGTTGCAGAGCGAATATAGAACTGGTAGTCTGGTATTGGAAACAATCGGAAATTGAACAAAATATAGGCATGGTACTAACTTGCGAGAATGAAAACTTAAACAAATTTCTGGAATATTTATAGTGACCTAGCTAACGTACCCGTGCTTCGCTTTGGAAGGAGCAGAACGCAGACGGCCGTGACACTCAGTTTGCACAGTGCACATTCCAATCTGCGCCTCAGAGTAGGGATTGAATAGTTGGAATAATATGATGGACCAGTGTGTTACGTACCAATAGTTATCAGAAGTATGAACCAGAGGAATGGCATGCTGGAAAAAAAAAAAAGTTATGTAACTCCCCAGTTATTTTCCGCCAATATTCAGGAAGGCTGTTTTACTCGGGAAGCATCGGAGATGAGTGGCAGCAGAAGAGACAAAGCACATCACAACAAACAATGATAGTCTTTGTCTACTCAACCCGAAGGTTGGTACGCAGCATGATCTTCTCCCAATGACTTCCGCTCTTGCGTCAGGTGTTAATTACCTGGTAAGGGCGCCCTGTTTTTCTGTCATCTAGAAATTCTGTCCTTGGTCGATCTCTTTTTTTTTCTGCTAGTGGCTTGACGTCGCACCAACATAAACAGGTCTTATGGCGACGATGGTTTAGGAAAGGGCTAAGAGTGAGATGGAAGTGGTCGTGGCCTTAATTAAGGTACAGCCCCAGCATTTGCCTGGTGTGAAAATGGGAAACCACGGGAAACCATCTTCAGGGCTGCTGACAGTGGGATTCGAACCCACTATCTCTCGAATGCAAGCTCTCGGGTGCGCGCTCCTAACCGCACGGCCAATTCACCCGGTCGAACATTTTTTGGTTGCCTTTCCACTTTTCCTTCGATCAGTGAGATGCACCAGGATGAATGACGCATTAGATGACCAACCCAGCTGTTCCGTCGATTTTCAGTAGTTCAGTAGTGAAAACAATGGTCAATGTAATGTTATTGTTGATCTATTTTATGAGCTTTCTATATTGTGAGCTTTCAAATTTAGTTTTCTTCCGACTCTGTGATATTTGGGCATCTAATGTAAAGAGAGTTTTTTCATGACTTCCTCTTGCCTCATTCTTTCAGCGATCATTATTCTTCAAGGGCTCGTTCCTTTAAGGCTCTTTCTCATTTTTGTAATCGTCTTCACAATTTTCCTTGAAGACACTGGCATTACGAAAACCATCGCCAGTTAACACGATTGAACAGTACCTCCACGTTAGCAATGTTCGGCGTTGATATGGACTAAGCCACATAAATCTAAATTCATTAATTCTGTTATCATAGTCGGTACAGTAAAACTGCATTAAGACTTCGATGAATGGAAATTGTATTCTCTATAACTTTCTTGTGTAGCAGCTGCTTTTCGATAGGATCAACTGCATAGGTATTTAAAAATTAAATTTTAGACTTCTTCCACTAAACAAGCATTTCTTTTTTTTTTTTCTAGTTGCTTTACGTCGCACCGACACAGATAGGTCTTATGGCGACGATGGGACAGGAAAGGGCTAGGAGTGGGAAGGAAGCGGCCATGGCCTTAATTAAGGTACAGCCCCAGCATTTGCCTGGTGTGAAAATGGGAAACCACGGAAAACCATTTTCAGGGCTGCCGACAGTGGGGCTCGAACCTACTATCTCCCGAATACTGGATACTGACCGCACTTAAGCGACTGCAGCTATCGAGCTCGGTACAAGCATTTCTTGCAGCGGCTATATAATTATTTATAGCCTATACTATAGCGTCTTATTCCCAGACTTTATATACCGATTTTCATTAAATTCTGTTCACTCATTTTCTCGTGGCTCGGTATTAATTTGGACTTAGCAACAAAAATCAATATTCATGACTTGCTTAGTTATCATAGCCGGTACGGTAAAAATGTATAAGACGTAAATAATCGAAAATGTAATTCTATACAACTTTAGTTATGTAGTATTTATCGATAAGAACATAATATATTTTAGAGTTAAATTTTAGACATTCCCCTAAACTACTATTTCACTCAGCGTGAATAAAATTATTTATAGCCGAGAGTATAGTGACTCATTTCCCGACTTTTACATAACGATTTACCGGGCGGGTTGGCCGTACGGTTAGGGTTGCGCGGCTGTGATCTTGCATCCGGGAGATAGTGGGCTCGAACCTCACTCTCGGCAGCCCTAAGGATGGTTTTCCGTGGTTCCCAATTTTCACACCTGGCAAATGCTGTGGTTGTACCTGAATTAAGGCCACGGCCGCTTCCTTCCCATTCCTAGGTCCTTCCTCTCCCATCGTCGCCATAAGACCTATCTGCGTCGGTGCGACGTTAAGCAAATAGCAAAAAAATAAAAAACGAATTTCATTCCCTTCAGCTATTTTCTCCTGATGTCCGGACCGACAGACAGGCACAGTTGACGGAAAATTAAAAGTGTATTTCCTTCTCACTGTGAACATGACCGGTATAAAAATACCATTCTTTTCAAATTATGAGCAATGTACAGACGAAACTATAAATTTTTTATATATATTACTCTGTCGATAAGTACCAGTTCTGTTTTTAAAAAATATAGGGAAGAAAAGTGCCGGTACCACCTACCATTGCGTACCGGTAATAATAATAATAATAATAATAATAATAATAATAATAATAATAATAATAATAATAATAATAATAATAATAATAATAATAATAATAATAATAATAATAACTCGTGCAGTTATTTCTAGCCGAGTGCAGCCCTTGTAAGACAGACCCTCCGATGAGGGTGGGCGTCATCTGCCGGGTGTAGGTAACTGCGAATTTTTCTGGTGGAGGATAGTGTTATGTGTGGTGTAAAAAGTTGCAGGGATACCGGGGACAGTACAAACATCCATCACCCGGGCCATTGGAATTAACCAATAAAGGTTAAAATCCCCGACCCGGCCGAGAATCGAACCCGAGGCTCTCTGAACGGAAGGCAAGTACGCTAACCATTCAGCCAACGAGTCGGACAACAATAACAATAATAATAATAATAATAATAATAATAATAATAATAATAATAATAATAATAAGACGAAGAAGAAGAAGATGATGAATAGCGTGTGCTTCTGAAGAGACCTAGTGCACGTCTTCCTAATTCACGCCGTATAAGTGACCTTCGTGTCTGTGAGGCTAGGGATCTATGATGAATTCTAATACTGAATATGACAAACACCCAGCCCCCGAGCGATATAATTTAATTAATGAACGATAAAATCGCAGATCCGGTCGAAAATCGAACCCGCGACTCTTTGAATCAATGGCCAGTATGATAACCTTTTGGCTATAGAGTCGGAAATAATAATAATAATAATAATAATAATAATAAGAAGAAGAAGAAGAAGAAGAAGATGAAACATGTCTACAACTCGGAAGGTTTGTGTAGTATTCTTTAAAATAAGTCTCTGAAATTTAATTGAAGTATGAGTATTCATGAAAGTTAAGAGAATGGGTTTTGAATTTCCAAGGAAACTGTACTCCGTTCCTTTAACCATCTCTCCACTCGTACATCCGTATACAAGATGAACCTATATACGCTGAGAGGATGTAGCATATTCAAATGTAACTGTATTAAATACGGGTGAATACATTACTCGTGGAGGGAGAAGCCCGCTACAGAAACATCTGTTTCTCTTTATTTTTCATACATGTAAACTCCGTACACGGTGTTAAGGTAGAAGGTGTTGGCACTTGAAAAATAAAGCGGATAAATATAAACATGAAAGAGGCGTGGGGAACCTTACAGAGGAATTTAATATAGTACTGAAACGGTGTTTTAATTGCCGATAGCTATTGGGCTGGTGTGAAGAGAGAGACAGAGAAAGGGAGAGAAATCTTGAAAGAGAGATAGGAAGAGTAAAGTTAACGATGTGTCCTGCAACGTTAACATATTCACCCAATTTGTATTCATGTCTCGCGAATCAAATTTAAGCTAGTCGTCAGGTTTTTGATTTCTGTACCTTTAACTGCTAAGGAAACCATTTAAGTTGGACCTAGAAGATTTTAATTAACTTTGGAGAAAAATGAGTTAACATTTCTAAAATGTAATGTTTATGATCACTTCACCGTAAAACAAACGGGTCTGTTCAATGCTGGAAAATAGAAATAGCTGGGCGGGAGGCACGACTTATCCGATGAGCAACCATTCATAACAATCAGACACACCATCGTGTTCTCTCAGCACACCCGATACTCCAGCAGCTTCCATATTGTCACAGCGATGGGCGAGACTGGGACTTCCGTGGAAGCTACATTTTGCTCCGGCCTGTGCCAAGAGACATATCGACGGCGCTCGAGCAATACTTGGTATCCCACAACGTTCTTCCGATCTATTACCCTCCTTAAGACTTGTGATGCCCCGCAGCCACACATGAATATGTAGTCCATCAGAACAACGTTCCTTGTATTCATTTCCTTCTGCAAATGTGTAAAGAAAAATGACACCTAAATGCATTACACTACAGGAGTGTAAAAAGACTTCATGAAAATATACATTCCTACAGTACGGTAGAATAAGGAAAATTTTACTGTACATAGTGGCAGAGGAAAATTAACGAAACAAACGTTGTTCTGATGGACTGCATATCCATGTGCGGCTCGGAGGCGTGGCCAGTTTTAAGGTAAATAATGGGTAGGAAAAGCGTTGTGGGATACGAGGTATTGCTTAAGCACCGTTGATATGCAAAGGTCCTGCATCCATCGAGAAATGGCAGAAAGTGGTCTTAAGGACTGTGAGAAAGATAATTACGTAATAGATATTTCCAGGCAGTACGGTCTTGAACAATTCTCTGAAGGAATCCCTTGTCAGGACAGACAAATATTCCCAATCAGTATTCATTGACTTGGCCCACAACCGGCGACTTGCACGCACTCTGCAATGTGATGGCAGTAGCCTGTAGCTTAGATCCGTTCTAACAGTAAAAATTGTGACCTAGGCCACCATAGCTCAATTGGTAGAGCAACCGACGCGATATTGGGAGGCTGTCCCACTGGCCATTTCTGTTCTGTATTTAACAACTCATCAACACGTACTGTAGGTACGTAACACGACATTATAGGTTGAAAGTCGGTTTCAAATATTTCTAAATTACAAGAGAGGATGCCATTTTTTTATGTCATCAGAGCAACCTTTGTTCTTCAGCAAGTTCAATAATCTTCAGAAACGTTATGAACAATGTGTCGCACATCATAGTGCACATTTTGGAGACATACTGTACCAAAGCGATAAGATCACTTTTCGGTGTCATTTGTTTTGAAACATCCGGTATAAAGATGTTTGAATGCTTTATTACGTGCGTCTCCGTAGTGAAACGACTGGCAGTACTAGCTGTCGTCATTGGAGGCTTGGGTTCGATTCCCGGTACTGCCAGTTATTTAATAATGTGGTTGAACTGATACAAGCAGGAGCCTGAAAAGAGCTGCACCACCTCGGGATGAGGACAGGAGTTTACTTTACTAGACCAGTGTTCTATTATGATTAATTTATTTTAAAACAAGTGATATTGTGATATTAAACAAAACCCCATGGCTCAACAGCCCTGAAAGTGGCACAAGCACCCAATCCCAAGGCAAGAGTAGTTAGGAGGAGACCTAAACTTTTGAATATAGAAGAATGGAGTGTGTTGAACTTTTATCCGCAGCAATGGGAATGAATACGAAAAGGAAACATAGTATGACAAACACATTATTCCTCAATAATATGCCTACATATTTAGAAATCATAATTATAAACATATGCCATTATACATAATTCAATACTCAAAACGGCGGTGTGTCACGGCCGTTTCCCTGATAATTTCTGAACACATGAACATTTTCCTATGATTCTTTCTCATTATGATCAGTAATGTTATAGGTACAACCTGAACTAAAATCAGTAAAATCCATAAAGTATATATTTTCATTGAATTATTTTCAAGTAGTCAATTTTTCGCTAATTATCTTCGTTTGATTTTTTTTAACTTAACCAAAGAAAAGTAAGGTAAGAGTGTATTCTGCCCTAAGGCAGGTCCGAACCTCCGCAAAGGTATGCCTGAGCCGTAGTTTACGTACGGTAGGGTGGCCAGGTCCTTCCCACTCCTCCATTCCCTTACCCCCCACCAACAGCACGTGGCAACGCATCCAAATCTTCACCACACCTAATGTTGCTTAACTTCGGAGATCTCACGGGATCCGGTGTTTCAACACGGCTACGGCCAATGAAACTACCACTGAAACTAGCTGAATAATTCTAGTATATCTTCTTATTATCTATGATATATACATTAATGCAAAAGTTCATCTTAATCAGGGTAACTGTTCCGGAAAACGAAACGTAACGGGAAAGAAGCAACAAACTTACCGATAAAGGGCTTGCTTAGGTGAAAGGGCTTCACTTTTCTGGTCATAAATCCGAAAGTGTTGGAGATAATAACGAATATTTTTGCACTGTTATAACCGAGCTCGATAGCTGCAGTCGCTTAAGTGCGGCCAGTATCCAGTATTCGGGAGATAGTAGGTTCGAACTCCACTGACGGCAGCCCTGAAGATGATTTTCCGTGGTTTCCCATTTTCACACCTGGCAAATGCTGGGGCTGTACCTTAATAAAGGCCTCGGCCGCTTCCTTCCCACTCCCAGGCATTCCTTGTCCCATCGTCGCCATAAGACCTATCTGTATCGGTGCGACGTAAAGCAACTAGCTGCTGCACTGTTATAAAGAGAAAAGTTCAATTTTATATGAATAAGTTGGAAAAGCACATTTTTTTTCCTGTCAAATGTGTTGGTCCCCCTTAAACCTTTATAGGACAGCAACATTTTTTCTTTACAAAAACACTGTGGTTTTTTTCAATATCTCCACATGGGTCTAGTTTTGAGTAAAACATTGCACTGACTGAAAATACAGTGTTGGGTTTCAAGAATAAAAGTAGAAAATATGTGGCCAGCATCGTGAACACCATTGATTTAAAATGACATTGAAGTGGTCACAATCAGTCTGAATCAGCTGCCTCTTCATGTCTAATTCTTCTTCTTTTTATTGTTCTTATTCTCGCTCTTCTACCGCTTTTCCCACACCTGTGGGGTCGTGGGTGCGAACTGTGTCGCACACGTGGATTTGGTCCTGTTTCACGCACGGATTTCCTTATTGACGCCAACCGTATGTGGAAGGATGTAAGACTATTGCGTATTTTTGTGATGGTTGGTAGCGTAGTGCGTTGCCTGAATATGAAGAGGAAAAGTGTTGGGACAAACACAAACAACCAATCCCCGAGGCAGGAGAATTAATCAAACGCGATTAAAATCCCCGACCTGGCCCGCGATCGAACCCGGGACCCTCTGAACCGAAGGCCTCAACGCCGACCATTCAGCCAATGAATCGGACCTGTTCATGCTCAACTGAGGCATAGAATTCATCTTGAGTCATTGATTCTAATATCTCACCATAATTTTGGCGTGCCATGCTGGGAAAACAATGGTAAGAAATTTGTGTTTGTGCCACCACCCGGAACAACAGATGACATCAAGATACATTTATGATTCAAAAGCCAAACGTGAAATTTAAGTTAAAATAGAACTACATAGGAATCACTTATAACTCTTTGCATTCGGGAGATAGTGGGTTCGAACTCCACTGTCGGCAGCCCTGAAGATGGTTTTCCATGGTTTCCCATTTTCACACCAGGCAAATGCTGGGGCTGTACCTTAATTAAGACCGCTGTCGCTTCCTTCCCACTCCTATCCCTTTACTATCCCATCGTCACGTATCTGTGTCCGTGCGACGTGAAGCAAATTGTTCAAATTAAGTTTGTTTGCAATGCGAGGAGTGGTAATGGACTGGAGTAAGGACGTTTCAAATGTAATTCGTATATTTACTAATAACGCCATTCAGTTACAAATAAAACTAGGAAAAAAATGAAATGGCGTATGGCTTTTAGTACCGGGACTGTCCGAGGACATGTTCGGCTCACCAAATGCAGGTCTTTTAGATTTGACGTCCGTAGGCGACCTGCGCGCAGTGATGTGGATGAAATGATGATGAAGTCGACACATACACCCAGTCCCGTGCCAGCGAATTTAATCAATGATAGTTAAAATTCCCTACCCTGCCGGGAATCGAACTGATGATGATGATGATGATGCTTGTTGTTTAAATGGGCCTAACATCGAGGTCATCAGCCCCTAATAGTACGAAATGAAATGACAACAAAAAATTCAAAATCATCCACTGACCAAAATAAAAAAATCGTCATGAAGAAGGAATGGATGGATATGAACCAAAAACAAAAAAAACGAGCAAACAAAAAGGAAGTGGATCGAACTAAAAAAATATCATAGATGAATCATTAATGACCAAGGGCCCACTGATGAAGCACAATCCTGAATCGAGGATGCTTGATGTCTAAAGGGGTCCAAAATCCAGTCTAAGGCCCCTCAGAATGGTACATATCGCGAGTATACTAGAACCATGGTATTTATCAAGCTGCGGTACTAATCAAAGGTAGCGTAAACTCACGGTGTTCCAAACATTAAGGTACTACTCACAAGTATTGTACATCGTAAAGGTAACGCAGACCTATGGTGTTTCTCACAAAATGGCGCCACTCACAGCCAACGCAAACCGATGAGATTCCTCACCTAGGTGTACTAATCACGGGCGCCGGCATTCCCGTGGTGTTCCTCACATAGTGGGTACTAATCACTGGCAACGCAGACCCACGGTGTCGCTCATACAGTGCTACAACTCACAGGCAACGCCCAGACCCGCGGTGTTGCTCACATGGGTACGACGCACGGGTACTGGAAACCCACACTGAACCCCGCTTGAGTGCTACGAATCAGAAAACTATTCAGTACCTAACAGAGTGGTACTACTCACAAGTAAAGGCGAACCATGGTGTTCCCCGCGTGATGGTACGAGTCAAAAATTGTTTCATGGTTCTAATTCAATCATTCCTTGGTCGCCCCTTTTAGTCGCCTCTCACGACAGGCAGGGGATACCGTGGGTGGTATTATTCGTCTGCCTCCCCCACCCACAGAGGGTGTGTGTTTGGTCCGCGGGAGGTACGGTATTTTATTTCCCTCAAGTCCGCCGGCAAGCCGGTTAGGACCTCTCTATCCGCCACCTGGGACGCGCCACGTGGGAGTATCACCTCTCCCCCTGCTACGACTGCGTAGCAGGTTCGTGGGGAATCGAACTCGGGACCCCTGTGACCAAAGTCCAGCACGCTAACCATTTAGCCATTTAGCCGGACAGAAAACTAGGTACAAAAATTTTTAAAAACTAGTACACGTAAGCATAATAGCACAGCTCGCACCTTTAATTCCAATTGATATGGATAGAAACAGCTGGATACCGTGGTCCAAATGCCGGTCATTCCATGTGAGATTTGTGCTGGACAAAGCGGAGGCGGGACAGGTTTTTCTCCGGGTACTCCGGTTTTCACTGTCATCTTTCATTCCAGCAACACTCTCCAATATCATTTCATAGCATTTATCAGTCATTAATAAATCACCTTGGGAGTGGCGACCCCATTGTAATAACAGCCTATATATATGTTTCATTCAATTACATCCCTGACCCGGTCAAAGACTGGAAAACAGGTTGTAGGTTTTTCATTCATGGATATAAATACTATTAATCATCACCCAAAACCACAACAAGGATAAAACCCGGTAAGGAACAACTCAGTGGTAGACGGTGGTGCTTGTGAGAACAACGTTCGTACTAAAACCGTGTTATCAACTGTATAATGCAGAAGTAAATATATATAGCACTACAATCCATCTCAGTACCTACATCTGAACACGTCTGAAAGAGTAATCTCATGTTAAATACAGTGTCCATTTTGGCACTTACGGTAGGTATTTGCTCTATGAACCACCATCCTATAAAGTGTTGAAGATATCCCTCGACCTGGCCGAAAATTGAACCTGCAGCCAACAGGAATGAAAGTAAAATCTGGGCCCACTCAGCTATGGAGCCGGGCATCTTCAACATATAAACCAGGAAATGTTTTGTTCATTGTTTAACCACGTAGCATTACTTATTTTGAGTAGGAATTGTTTTGCGTGCTTTATTTCAGTCAGGCTGCGTTATTAACTGGTTAAAACATATTTTTAAACGTACAGGTGTATGGTTATTTATGAGAAAGGGGTTTTGTGTAGGGAGGCAGCAAGTTTTGAACACCTTCTAGATTCACCTGCTGTTCGGGGGCTCGTATATGCATTAGTACCGACCTCCCAGCCTGCCAAGCAAACAAGCAGCCCCATCCTATAATAGTAATAAATTTATGCGCTAAGCCCATGGTGGGGTGGGATTATTTCATGTTCCAGGTGGATATTGATGGAGCGAATGAACGAATGGCTTCCTGAACCATAGAGAACAGCGGTATCCAATCGACCTCTCGCTTTAGAGTCGATGAAGCACACAGAGTTATCGATGCATGCGGTTTGTCCGGCTTGACAGAGCACGTGTAAAGTGGTTAGCAAGCTTTCCTGAGGTTCACTGCTGACACACTTGGTTGGTTACACCACGCGTCCAGTTCATACAATCTCATTCCGATATCCATTCCATTCTCTGACGGAATTACGTTACATAAAGGACAAAGAATTCGTGGCCAGAACAGAATTACCTCACCACTCTCATTTTCCTTTACGTATCGACGCTTCTGCTATGAGAGAGGGACCGCCGTATAAGGGAAGCTGCGAGTTTGGCATTCTATTACATGAAAGTGACGTTCAAACGGGATAAAATGTACTAATATCTAAGGAACTGCATAGGCTGTGTGGATCTCAAGTGAAAGGTGGAATGTCTTTGTTGGGGAAAACAATTAGCAAATTCTTGTATTACGATTCTAAAATTATACTTTATATTTTAGGTGCATTAACGTCAGGGGTAGCGAGTCTGCCTCTTATCCGGAGTATCTGAGTTTTATTCCCGGTCAGGTTAGGGATTTTCTCTTGGGTCTGTGGGCTATTTCGAGGTCCGCTTAGCCTATGTAAGAACAAATAAGGAGTAATCGGACGTTAAGATAGTGTCACCGGTCTAAAAACCAAAGGATAGCAGGTGAGAGAATTCAACACACTGATCAAGAATCATGTTGTGACCTTCAAGCTTTCAGGCTGAGCAGCGGTCACTTGGTAGACCAAGGTCCAGCACAGCTGTAGTGCCATGGTGCTTATTTAGGTTCCTAGATCAATTAACAAAGACAGGTTTTCGGCGACGCTGTCATAGGATCCTTTACACAAAATGTAGTAACACGTGACATTCCAAAAAAGAAGTCAAAATTCAACAACAACAACAACAATAATAATAATAATAATAATCTTATGGTTTTTACGTCCCACTAACTACTTTTACGGTTTTAGGAGAAGACGAGGTGCCAGAATTACGTCCCGCTGGACTTCATTTACGTGCCAGTAAATCTACTGACACGAAGTTGACGTATTTGACCATCTCCAAATATTATTGGACTGAGCCAGTATCAAACCTCTCAAGATGGGGTCAGAAGGCCAACGTCTCAACCATCTGAGCCCCTCAGCCCCGGTACTAAACATTTATTAACTTCCCAATGGGAAATCAAACCCATGTTCTTTCAAGCACGCATTATCCCGTCAGTAAGCTGGTCAACGGACACATGCCTACATAGCTTGACCAAGATTTTTAAAAGTTGAGGTAGGAGATAACTTGTGTTGTCTGTTCTGGTGAGGCTGCTCAATTGACTGCGACTACATCTTCAGTCTCAGTCAGTTTGAAAACTATTATGTTTGGAGACTAGATTGATCACTACCCATTAAACAAGCAATTAATCCTGGAAATAATATTTTGAAAAATGAATTTAAATATCTAAATAACCACTACGCATACACCGAAAGGCATGATGGTTCATTCCTGCAGGAATTTACAGTTTCTAGTGAGTTAATTTATAAATGTGAGGATCTTGAAGTCTGTCGAAACTAATTAATTATAACCTAAATTGATAAACTATCTGAAAAAGAAAATATTCATAAAAAAACAAAATGACATGTTTCGTCTTCTTGATTACATCATCAGATTTTATCAAGTCAAAATTTTAATCTTTTACATGTATACATTTTATGAATTCACAAAAATGATTAAGAAATGTAAAAATACATTCTATTTATACCAATCTAATACTTGAAAATAAGAAATTATCATAATGAAGTGCTCGAGCTAGTGCAGCAAAGAGTGCAAGGTGGTGCAATGCTCTGTCATTGGCGTGAGGAGCAGCTGCTATACGTAGTTTGTAGGTAACTTTCCGTTATGTCATTCTCTGGTGACGTCATCGGACTACGTGTAACTGTGCTTGTAGTTGTTGTAGTAGTAGTAAGCATATAATAATAATAATAATAATAATAATAATAATAATAATAATAATAATAATAATAATAATTTATGTCCCGGGCATGACGTTAAACTGCGTCCACAAACCGAGTGACCACCGGTATAAGTGGTCCTCCTCTACCAAGTGCCAACGGCCTCTTCGGAGGGCGGATGAGCGGGTAGAGGTTCAGGGCACTCTCTTGCCCTTGGGGTGGGAAACTGCCCCTAAAGGCGGAAGAGCCACTAGATGGCCAACGGCATAGGATAATAATAAATCCAGTAGCGTCTGTTCACCTATTTCGTGCGGCAACTGGTCAGGGTCTGTACTCCGAGTTGGAGCGGCTGCCTCAGAAAACCTTCAGGAACTCACCCACCTGATTGTACTCCGATCCCTCGGGATCAACCCAATCGCTTGAGAACAAGCACACCATGATTCGTGCAAGTAAGAACAACATTACTCCAGGTGGTAACCAATCCACCCGCCAACTGAAAACGAAGGCGGCAACCGGCCACTCGGATTCTGGAGGAGCCGGGCTGACACGAAAGAGAGAGTCGGAGCTCTCCGGCAAACTTTCCACTAAAACGCCCTTCTACATCGGCACGCTAGACATAAACACACTCCTACAAGTAGGAAAACTTCTCAGATTAACATCAGAATTAGATCAGCAAAAAATCCAGCTACTCGCCGTACAAGAGACCAGACTGACTGAGTCGGAGACGTCAGAATATGGTAACTACCGCATTTTCAAGAGCAAAACTACACGAACAGTAGGAAAAGCCACACCAATGTTAGGCATGGCCTTTTTCGTACACAAAAAGATCGTGAACTCCGTAGAAGAGATCATACCCATAAACAACAGACTAATGACCTTACGACTTCGCTGTGCAAATCGCCACTACACCTTTGTAAATGCCCACGCACCCACCAATGACTGCAAAGATCAGAAACAAACAGAAAACTTCTGGAACAAACTTGAAACCACACTTATCAAAATACCTGAAAAAGACACCATCATTCTCCTCGGAGATTTCAACGGTAAAATTGGTAAAGAAAAGTGCTACAGAAAAACCGCAGGAAGTTTCTCAGCACACGAAAAGACCAACAAAAATGGCAAATGCCTCATCGAACTCTGTCAACAACACGACCTGAAAATCATGTCAACATCCCTACGGAAAAACCCCAATAAGCTCTTCACATGGGAATCACCCAACACCTGCTGCGGCAAACACCAGATCGATCATGTCGCCATCTCCTTCCCAGCACAAAAAGAAGTACACAATGTTCAAGTCCGCAGAGGAGCCAACATTGACTCGGACCATCATCTAACAAGAATCAAAGTGAAATTTGCCCCAAAACGCTTCTACCAGAAATCCAAGGCAAACAAAAAATTGGACACAGCACAAATAAAAACATCAAATCTCAGGGAAACATGGGAAAAAATCCCAGCCAAAACTTGGAACGAATTCCACGAAAAAATCATGAATAGTGCATTAGAGCAAATCCCACTGCAGAAAAAGAGCAGACACCCGTTTTGGAACACCGAATGTGACCAAGCCATATTGAATAGAAAAAACGCATACCAGAAGTTCTTCAGAAACCATACACCTGAAAACGAAGAAAAACTCCGCGAAGTCCGCAGACAGACCTCTAAACTCATCAGACAAACCAAGAGGAAATACCTGGAGGACCAACTGAAGTCGGCCGAACAGGACTTCCGCAACTACAACACCAGAGATGTTTACAGCGTCTTCCGCAACAGATTAAATGGGTACACGCCCAAGAACCTCTGCTTCAGAAAACAAAACGTAAAATTGGCACTCACAGATGACGAAAACACCAAGGAACTCGCGAGATACTTCGAGTCACTACTCAACTGCCCAGAACCAACGGAGAGGTTTCCACTTAAACCCCACCCGAACCCAAACCCAGACTCATCCCCACCTACACAAGAGGAAATACACCGACACATACAACGACTGAAAAACAACAAGGCATCCGGAGACGACGGCATCATAGCAGAGCTTCTTAAACATCTAGGAAAGAATTCACTCCAAGAACTCACACAAATCATACAAGAAATTTGGACAACGGAAAAACTACCAGAAAATTGGACAAACGCCCTCCTCGTTCCACTTCACAAAAAAGGTGACCGAACAGATGTGAACAATTGCAGGGGAATTTCCCTGGTGCAAGTCACATACAGAATCCTCTCTGCAGTCCTCCACCAAATAACACAGGAACAACTAGAACCACTCATAGGCGAATACCAAGCGGGCTTTAGGTCCTACAGATCCTGTGCAGAACAGATACTCAACCTGAAAACCATCTTGAAACTACGACACACAAGAAAACAACCCACAATCTGCACCTTCGTGGACTTCCAGAAAGCATACGACTCCATTGACCGGCAATCTCTCTTCCAAACACTGAGTGAGTACGGACTGGACAACAAGACTCAAGAAATCATCGGACTAACTCTCACCAACACAATCTCCCAAGTAAAATTCATAGGAAATATATCTGAAAAGTTTCAGATAAAAACCGGTGACCGACAAGGAGATGGACTTTCCCCACTACTCTTTAACATAGCCCTGGACAAAATCATGAGAGAATGGGAACAAGCTCTAAAAGCTCAAGGAAATTGGCAACCATTAAGTATGACAAGAAGACATGTAAAAATCTCCTGTCTCGCTTTCGCAGATGATCTCGCGATCCTTGCAACAAATGAACAACAGGCAATCAGCCAAATCGAAACTCTCAAGAAATGCTCAGAAAAATTCAGCCTACAAATCTCCTTCTCAAAAACCAAGGTCATGTGCAACCACTGCAGCCTCCAGAATTTGAACACGAAATTTGGCACAATCGAAAAAGTAACTGAGTTCCGATATCTCGGAGAAATTTTAGTACCAACAGGAAAAGAACAGAAGGCCCTCGAGGTCCGCATCCAGAAAATGAAGAGAGCCCTCGGCCGAACGCAAAACATTTACAACAAAAAATGCCTTTCAATCTTCACCAAAATTCGACATTACAACACTGTGATCAAACCTGAAATACTATACGCGAGTGAAACACTGGATCTCCACAGGAAAATAGTACTCGAAGACATCCTGAAAGAGGAACGTAAAATCATCAGAAAAACTCTCGGCCCAAAACTGACTGACGAAGGATATAGACTGCAATCTCGTACAAAAACCGCGGAGCTCTCAAACCTTGCGGCCGACATCAGAAAAAGACGCCTGATAAATTTACGGACACATCAAACGCCTTCCAGAAAACAGACTGACAAGAATCTTACTTGAGGCAACAGAAAACATCAAAACAAATAGGTGGACAACGGAAATCCGTCAAGACCTGGAAAAATCAGGAATCAAAGTGGCCGACATCGCTAACCGAACCTGCTACAGAACGAAAATCAACAAGTGGGAAGTAGAGTCAGAGAGAAACCACAAGAAGAAGACAGGAGCTAAGTGGATAGAAGAACGAAGAACCACGATGAGAGAAAAACTGAAGGCTGCCTGGCAAAGAAGGAAATGCACAACTTCTAAGTGAGCTTTGCGTGATCAGTTTTCTGGTCTTTTTCGCATCTAATAATAACAATTATTATTATTATTATTATTATTATTATTATTATTATTATTATTATTATTATTTGCCGGCCCCGCGGTGTAGGGGTAGCGTGCCTGCCTCTTAGCCGGAGTCCCCGGGTTAGATTCCCGGACAGGTCAGGGATTTTTACCTGCATCTGAGGGCTGGTTAGAGGTCCACTCAGCCTACGTGATTACAATTGAGGAGCTATCTGACGGTGAGATGGTGGCGCTGGTGTAGAAAGCCAAGAATAACGGCTGAGAGGATCCGTCGGGCTGACCAAACGACACCTCGTAATCTGCAGGTCTTCGGGCTGAGCAACGGTCGATTGGTAGACCATGGCCCTTCGAATCTGTTGCGCCATGGGATTTTATTATTATTATTATTATTATTATTAATTAACTAATTAATTAATTAATTAATTAATTTATTTATTTATTTATGTATTTATTTATTTATTATCCTTGAATTGTACATGTACAATTTATGGCTGCTAGATGGAGGAATGGGCAAGCCCCACATACTGTACACGGAAGTGCCTTCATCCCCTCTATGATCAAAGAGTTTCAATACACCTAAGCCATTTACCATTTATTAAGGTCTGCATCAGTGGTTTTTAATAATAAAAACGGTTTTGTGCAGAAAATATATTTTCGTTTTGATTTTTTATAAATTTTACACATTTATTTAGAAGTCATTCCATATTTCAAAAACTAATACTTTCTAGGCGTGTCTAAAATAGAATACTTTATTACGCTTCTAATCGGTTAATTTCTATATCTGTCAGTCTCCTACCTTATCCACGATTATTCGTTGATCAGTTTCTATAAATAAGCTTATTACGATATGAACTTAGAACAAGACGCGTAAATCGATATTCCCATGAATACGACCAGCTGTGTAATTTACTCATCCGATTGTTTATGTTAGAGGATTATTAAGAACTTTGCCAGCTGTCTTACTTCATCATTAACACTGAAGTAGTTCTTCCAACTGCAAATACAAATATTGATTTGACAATTTACTTTCTATTGACAAAAGTCTGTTTCAACAATGAAGTATTGACTGCCAGAAACTTCCTAACTTGGAGGTGTTAAAGGACTGTGAAGAACTGGCTGGGAGACGGTAAAACAAAGAAAACATACGAGCTGTAATCAGATAATGAGGCTAAAAATAAAAGAGAAAGAGATGTAACTTCGTAGAGGAAGCTAACGAAGTAAGAAGAAATTGAAGAGAAAAATCAGAAATGTATGATGAATTGAAGCTTAAATTTTATATCCGACAGAGAAGCTGAGAAAGGTGTGAGGGTAAAAAAGCAAGGTTTTTAAAGATTAATAATCACGGTTTTATTTTATTTTGTTTAATAATATTTTCTTCTTAATTATTACCCAAAAGTTATATATGTTCACCTACGGAATGTAAGTTATTATATCACGTAGAGTTCCTCGCAGACATTCCTTATAGACGATGGGCTGTTCTGATCAACACAGCCGAATTTTGTTTTCACAGATAATATAGATATATTAAGTGAAGTAGAGGACCGGAGCAATTTGATGGTGCAACAGCCACGGGAGATAGTCTAGATAGTCTGAAAATATAATTTCAAAAGACGCAGGTAATGAATGCGACGGTGGATTGGAAAACGCATCCAGAATATTCAAGAATATAAATTAATCAATGTAGCAAAATTAACAGGCCAAAGAGGAGAATACGATTAGTATTACGAAAGCAGAGTTGGCCTACAGGCTCATACAAAATATAAACATTAGAAATCAATATCGAACAGAACAAAGCTGAGAGATTAGAGCACAGTGATCAGACTAGAAGCGTCAAACGCCTTTTAATGTCTAACAACAGGAAAACAAGAGGTGAAGATATGAGAAAATTTGAGAGGAAACTACTCAGAGACATATTAGATCCCACAGAAGCAGGCGATTCGTGGAATAAAATGAAGAATCAACAACTGCACTCACAGATAAATGAACAGACTGACGAAATAAGAAAAAAGGAGGTCACTGGAAGCTTTGCTGGGTTTGTAAGTTGTTGGATTTGGAGGTCTATCATTAGCATTCTTCGTATCCTCAATGAATATTGGCGAATATATTGGAGTAACTTCTATCTTGCATTTCTCGTGTATGAGTCCCCGTATCGTGGGTATCGAATCGAGGTTGCGCGTCCAGCGTCCAGCGTCCACTCCATTCCCGTATTTGGCCTTCTGTGATTAGTTGTGTACGCCTGTGTTCTTCATTTCGGAGGAGTGGCCGAGATAGGTGCTTTCCTATATTCTGCGAGGAATAAAACCACGGTTGCCAGGTCTCCCGAAAATCCAGGAGAACTCTCGACTTTTCCGCAACACACCAGAAAACCCGAAAACAAAAAATCTCCCCAAAATATCTTCTAATACTAATTTAAGGAAACTGAATAATAATGATAAATGGCACATGATATATTTGTGCCGAAAAACTCTTTCCTCGTCTACGTAAAGTTTGTTCGATAACATCACTCGTTAGGTACTTCTCCACATTCATTCTAGGCTCGAATTACGTAATCTTTCCCCTCTTATTGAACTCATAACTATACCTCGGATTTCTAGGTGGTAATAGGTTAGAATGCAACGTTATTTGGTTTATAGGAAGTGTTATGCAACCCGTTGTACCAAAATGTAGGAAGAGTAGCATAAATTCGAGGAGTTCTATAGGCTGTACCCGTAATATCTATGCAAATCTCATAGCATAACCGTTGTGCAGTGTAGGGTATACTTGTTACTGGCTTAAGTAAGTTTGCATCCTAACCTATCAGCACCTAATAATCCGGACTCTACTCATAACTCACGCTTGATAGGACCATTCCAAGGGTAATCCCCGACCTGCATATAGATCTGTATCCTGCTATGATTTCAAAATGTTGAAGTAAAACTGTATCTACAGGAAGACTGGGGAGAAAGAGAAGAAGTCGAAGAAGAAGAAGAATGGCCAGATGGTACGGGTGAGTGAAATTTTATATTTTTCTCATATAAAACTTCACAAGACCATTTCATGCCTTAATTTACTTAGATTAAAATATTTCAGTGCTCAAGAAATTACCGAAATTTTAATTAAAACTCTCGAATTTGTATGTACAATCTACCGACTTTTTATTTGTAGACCTAGCAACACTGCCACGGTACGATGAAGTACATCCTTGTTGGTGAAGTTGTCTATCCATGTGATTTGGAACATTATGAGATACATCCAGATTTCAAAAGCATTCAGTCGGTTTATTGACGAGGCATTTAGTGTCTATTCATCGACACTGTACAGTAACACGTAACTATCAACTCTTAGACCATCTACACACGGAGCTACTCATTAGTAACTGATTGGTAACTGAAGTTTCCGGCCGCGTACTTGAGTGACACTTCCTGTGTATTTCCTGGAAAGCCACCAGTTAGTAACTAGTTTGTAATCAGTTCCAGGTGACTCGCGGAGCCAATCACCAGCGAGTTTAGTTTCTCAGTTCCCAGTGATCAAGTGCCTTTTTACGATGGCGAGCGAAAAATTTTTCAACGTAAAGTTAGTGGGAGTATGAAAAACACCCCGTACCGTACAATTAATTGTACGCTGAAGGATTACGCAAGAAAGGACATTACGGAGAAAGCATAGAATTATTTTCTAAGCTTTTAAATTTTGTTTGTTTGTGAAAATGAAGTTCACTTTTCTTACCTGAGAGTTATTAGCACACTTTCCTCAGCACTCACACATTCTCTCACATTTGTATTTCGTTGTCGAATGGCTCCACCGGGCGAGTTGGCCGTGCGGTTAGAGTCGCGCAGCTGTGAGCTTGAATCCGGGAGATAGTGGGTTCGAATCCCACTGTCGGTAATCATGAAGATGGTTTTCCGTGCTTTACCATTTTCACACTCGAGGTGCCGTAATTTTGTCCCATGGGAGTTCTTTCACGTGCCAACAATTTATAGCACCACACACGTTTCCATAATATGTTGACTGCATTTTAATCAGTACAGTGGTTCTACTTCAGATACGGACAACACGAACACTGTTCACGTAGCGAACCACTATAAAAATATTATGTATCCGTGGTCCGATATACAGTAAATGCGTAGAAAGAGACAAAAATGTCGGTCGGTCGGTCGGTCGGTCGGTCGGTCGGTCGGTAAGTCACTTGCTTTCTTGGCTTACGCTGCGTGAAACATCAATGAAAGACCCCAAGTGTAAGCGGACGAAATGTAGAGCATAGAAACCTCTACAACAAAAGTTCGCGATCGCACATATCTATTTCCAACCGGCTGCCCTCTGGAAGCGATTTTATGCTATAGTCCCCGGTAAAATATATAACTCCTTAAAATTAAATAGATATTTCGATATTATCCTCGAGTTCCTCATCAAAATAAATTGTTTGACCTCCTCCAGTATTTTATAAGGATTACAATAACCTTATCAGGACATTATTTGCATGAATGGTTCAGAAGTTATGACCCTTTTAGACTGTAGTAGTAATACGTGTCAACAGGACGGGCGAGCGCTGTGTCCGTCACCGTACAGTAGCTTCGTGTGTGGAGCCGAGTTACTATTCAGTTACTAACCAGTTTGTGACCACGGTTACAAACCAGTCACGTTTCTAATGAGTAGCTCCCTGTGTAGAGGGCCTTAACGACACGCAAACGAGTTTCAAATAGCCCACGAGATGTTATAATTTCAGAAAAACATATCTTGCGATGCCGACTCTTATTTCTAAACCCCAAACCTATTCCTTTGTTAGCCAATATCCTAGGTACTAGATATGGGGCGTCCTTTCAATTGTGATACCATACACGGTGATAACAGAGATGTCGTCTTTGAAGATGCCCCTTATCACTTCATCCGCGTTCCTTGAAGCTTTTCATCAGTGTGTGCAAGACGTCATCATGCTGGATTTTATCAAGTCGGGTTACCGCACGAGGCGTCCGGCTCCATGGCTAAATGGTTAGCATGCTGGCCTTTGGGCACAGGGTTCCCGGGTTCGATTCGCGGCAGGGTCGGGAATTTTAACCTTAATTAGTTAATTTCCCTGGCACGGAGACTGGGTGTATGTGTCGTCTTCATCATCATTTCATCCTCATCACGACGCGCAGGTCACCTACGGGTGTCATATCAAAATACCTGCATCTGGCGAGCCGAACATGTCCTCGGACACTCCCGGCACTAAAAGCCATACGCCATTTCATTTTTTCTTTTTTTTTTTTTTTTACCGCACGAGGCCATCTTAACATGCACATTCCTGCAGCATGGAGTTTCTGTTACTTTAGTATCCCAACATTCAGAGCGCACTATCATTTTATATATTTTGCCTTTAAGGTGGGGAGACAGTTTCCTGTCCAACAGAAATCTTCTAAATTGTTAGAAGAATGGCACTGAGACATCTGTACGCCGGATGGTGTTTGTTTACTTCCCATGGATCCGGTATCCCTTATGAACTTCATCCAGGTCAATGCAAGGAAATTACTTCAGAGTGTAAGTTAAAAAGGAGTAGTGTTTCACTCCCCAATGTTGAGAACTCACAAGGTGAAGAATTCCAAGTGAAGAAATATTAGATGGAAGTAACAAAGTTTATCGTCAGTGAATATGAGTTCCCGACAGTCCTCCAAAACGTACTGGACGCCACAAAGTACTTAGCTGGTTAACTCCATAAGCAAATTAATGAATTGCATATCATCAGAAATCATCCTGCCACAAGAAAAGTCCACAAAAGTGTTTACAATCCTTTTTTAGAATGTAACTTTGAAAAACGAAAGAACTACAATAACGCGTATTAGATTAGAATGACACTACGACATGTAGCAACAGCATTATGAATCCTCCAGTGAGTAGGGTGGTGGAATACATCTTCGTTATCCCGTATCACTCGTAAGAGATGATTGCATGGACGAATCCCCCTAGGGTCTCTTAGTATGGGAGTATCGACTGGTGACCATGGAGATGTTCACTATAGCATCACTTCTACTTAGTTTCGTAAGCCTCCTCACATTTAAAGTTTTTAATTGACCTCCTTCCCGCCTCCGTAGCGTAACGGTTAGTGTTATTAGCTGCAGTCCTCGAGGGCCCGGGTTCGATTCCCGGTGCTGACAGAAATTTAATAATGGCAGGAGGGCTGGTATGTGGTTAAACCGTACATGCAGCTCACCTCCAATATGAGTGTGCCTAATAAGAGCAGCGCCACCTCGGGATGAGGACACACGTTTTTGTCCGGCTTCGTGGTTAAATGGTTAGCGTGCTGGCCTTTAGTCACAAGGTGGCCCTGGTTCCATTCCCGGCAGGGTCGGGAATTTTAACCATCATTGGTTAATTTAGCTGACACGGGGGCTGGGTGTATGTGCCATCTTCATTATCATTTCATCCTCATCATGACGTGCAGGTCACCTATGGGCGTGAAATCAAAAGACCTGCATCAGGCCTCCCCGGAGGCCACACAACATTATTATTATTATTATTATTATTATTATTATTATTATTATTATTATTATTATTATTATTATTATTATTGTTGTACCGGTCGGTACACCTCCACGCCGCTAATTCAAACATTGCGCCAATTGAAACTTCTCTACTGGAGGAAGCCTGAACTTTAACAACCATGTTAATTCTAAAGTTTCTCAGAAGATGTCGCTATTGTAAATTTTGAAGAGTTCTGAACTGTGTCTTTTTCGATTTATATTTGTTTTCTCTGTAGTAAGAAGTGTGAACATTCTCTTCTAGATGGCACTACTTAAGAACAACAATTGTGCACCCTAGTCCGAAGTGAAGGAACTTTTTTGAAGAAATTTTGTAGTCATAAGTTTGTTCTTTGTTAAATTTCTTTCAGTTATTTTTTGGGTTGGCAGTATAACCCTTCTCTTTCCGCTTGTTTTGAAATTAGCCAATCCCGAATTTCTCTAATTTTTGACCAATAACGTATGTTTTCTCCGATATGGAGATGTTGCTTTATGCTACCCAATAAAGTTCAGGGGGGGTGTGGGTTCTCATGCTTGAAAGGTCTCGAATGTTCCACGAGGGTATTTAAACTGCTGATTTTCTGGTCTCCGGGCCACTTCAGTAACATCTATCTTAGTGTGATTATGTAGCAGGGGGCGGGAAGCGCCTCTTTCTTCGGGCAGCAGTTCATCCATCAGGTAATGGCCTTTTAATAACTTCATTGCTCGCTAGCTCAGCAGTTTAACCCTCGGGGCAGGTTCGAAACTTTTATCATGTAACTTTCCTTTAAAATGTAAAAGACACTTGGTATAAATTCTATCTCCTTAACTACAAATTGGGATAGAGAGTGCCTAACCCTCTCGAGCTCCCACTCATATTGTTTTAGGTGACTACGTTTTCATAACAGTTTCCCTTCTCTTCGTAATGTAATAAAGTTTTCCTATCGTGTCACCTCCGTAGTATGGGATTAGCCCGTGCATAAGCGGCCTAGTGCCAAATAGGTTTTAAAAAAGTGTATTAGGTGTGCAAGTTACGCCTCCACTCAAGTTGGTATTTTGGGACCATGTAATTGTCCTGTTGCTTTACTGAATAGGCCTCAGTAGGTTGGGTATTTTTACCCCTGTTCTTGTGAGCCTGGAGGGCAGCTTGAAGGTTGAGTTTGGTGTGGCCTTTGAATAGGCTTGAACTTTGTGAGCGGGTTGCTCTTTCTTAAATTTGGTTTCTGTGTGCCTCGAGCAGGATTAACTGGGCAATTGGGAGCTAGTGCTCCTTGGCATGATTGGGGTTTTCTGCCCCTTTGTTGAACTTGGTACTTAGGTAAAGTTGGGCTCACTGCTCAAGGATTGCGTGTCTGGGGGCTCGAAGCCCAAATCCATTAACAAATTGCAATTGTACTTTCTTAATTTGTTGATATGCTACTGAGTACCTGTCATACTTGTTATATCTTGATCTTGAAAAGAAAATATAACCTTTGTTAAATTTTAAATTAACTTTAATTTCGTAAGTTGAGACCCATTCATCCCAGCACCTTCTTTCACCTCTGCCGGTCCACAAAACATCGGAACAATTATTATTATTATTAGTATACATGACCTGCCTTGCTCAACGCTTGTCCTCTTCCGACCCCGCGGTTTTAAGTTTACGAGGCCTTGAGAGCTTTTACTTTCCTTTCCCTTCCTTGTCCCTTGGGGCTCTTTCCCTACTTTTACTGATACCCTTATTTCTCGAAGGGACAGGCCTCTTCCTTCTTAAGTGAGGATAATTGCCCATTTACACGTATTGTTAATACAATCACCAGTCTCAGCACCACCTTCCTTTATCAAAACCCTCCTGATTGAACGGTCTCTGTTCACACTTCTATTCCATTTTAAACAGCTATTTGTATGTACCTATGTCCACTTCTTTGTCCCATTTTCTGATGGGGGTCGGGGATGAAATGAGATGAAATTGTGGGGCACGCTTTAACGGCCCGATGCCCTTTCTGACGCCAACCTCAGTTAAGGAGCTAATGAAAATGAAATGAGTGAAGTGTAAGGGACCGGCTATGAATAGGAACTGTCGCGGCATATACCTAGAAGTGGAAATTGAAAAACTAGTCTCAGGACAGCTGACGGTGGGGTTCGAACTCACACACCTCCTTTGCACTTGCTAAGAATAGTACCGAAGCAGCATAGGAAAGGAAGAAGGGACCGCGCAGGGGACCGAAAATAACACTGGACCGGATGATCAAAGTGGATATGGGAGAACACTACGTCTCACCACTGAGGATTGCCAGGAGATAATGCTATGGAAACGACTCTGTGACGTCACATATCCTACGTACGGGACAAGACGTGGAAGAAGAAGAAGAAGTTGGGCATAAAGCCGTATTCAAAAAGATCATCTTTCCAACACTCGACTAATTATCAGAGCTCACAGAAATGGGGTCGAACTTTGAGAGTTTGAACCACGTCACAAAATAAAAAGGTATATTTCGGAAGGTTTATGCCATTGGACGTCATTTATGGAGAATATGGCCCAGCAAACTCTTGATAATTTGCCTTTGCGTACTGGTAAAACTTCTGGTCTAATGGTCAGGGTCACGGGTCCGAGGTTCACCAGCGCCCGATTTTCACTTCGTCCATTTCCCTTCTTCTCGTTCATCCATGCGAACTTACTAGCAGGAAATGAGCAGAATAAATACAAACTAAACCAAGAACACGATGTCTACAAGTCCTTGGTGAATGCAACGCACAGAATGTATAATAGGTAAGTTAATAAATCATATAATGGACGATTATCTCGAATACGTTCTGATAACACGTTTACTATCGCCCTACGTTCAGCTTTGTTGTGAAACGCGAACAGGTTGACTTCGTCTCCATCTCAAATCAGAGCTGCAGTGTTTGTATGTATGTATGTATGTATGTATGTATGTATGTATGTATGTATGTATGTATGTATGTATGTATGTTCCGTGCTCAGCCCGAAATCTGATTGGATCCTCAACAGCTCCACCATTAGCTGACGCATGATACTCAGTTGTATACATTTAGGCAAGTGCGTTTTTCTCACTATTCACGCATAGTAGGGGATGGTAAGGAGTGATGGGCAAGGGAGGACAGGGCATAACCGTAAGAGAACGGGTGGGACGGGCCCACCCGAATGTAAAAGAAGGGAGAAATGTGAGAAGCGGGATAAGGGAGGAGAACGGCTGCAGCTTTTCGTGGCCAGCCGCAAAGGAATGGTGAGAGGAACGCACTGTCATCTGGTAAAGTTGTTGGGGTCTTCCTTAGGGCCTCACGGATACGGCCGGTCGTGTCATCATCGGGAGGGCGGCTTCTTCTCACCAGGGGTGATGACACGGCCGGGCAGTAGCGGTAGATTGTCCTTAATATTAGTTCTCGTTTTTATTTTATTATCCCTTATTGTTCATTTAATTTTCTTTTAAATATTAAGTGTAGACGAGGTTAGTGACATGTAGGGAATGAGGATGACTGCTGTCGTGACCCTCCCTTGGGAGTGTCACGTTTCCGGGGTGGCATGCCCAGAAATTTTGTATTTCTGCTTTTCTTACTTTGTTGTCAGCTGTCCTTGAGACCATGTATTGGACTAATTCGCCTGTTATTTTCAATAAATACAAATATTCAACAAATGTCCATCAGCTGTCATAGATGGCCTAGGCATCACTGAAGATGCGTACTACGGAAGTGAGGAGTGAAGTAGTTTCCGGTTGCTTTCCTCACTGAGCCAGTAGTTTCTAGTACATATCAGTCTGCCAAGTCCACTGAAGTGCATGCACCAACCGACCCTATGAGCCAAAGTTTTTACACCATTCCTAAAAGGGACTGGCTGCTTAAGGAATGGCATTACTCATACCTCAGTCACTTTCATATTGTTAAAGCCAACGTTAAGACTGAGACAGATCAATGAAAGTAACAAAATAGCTCTATCTCATACCAGAAGACATAGTGCACTGCAAATAATATGTCTCGCCAGCAAAGGTTTAAGAACTGCAGTAGTTAAATAACAGAAAAAGAGCGAAGATCTGATAAATCACGTGTGGAAAAAGGGAACAACTGTAAATGAGTTTATGATACACTTATATCAAATCTGCATATTTTCTAGTTCACATGGACAAAGAAAAATAACAGATAAAAGATAAAAGTAAATATGATCTGTTGGCGTGCCTCGAACCATAAACTTCCTTGTTGAAGTCATGGCGCGATTACCCGACCAGGGGTGCTACAGGATACTCGTTCGCAATTTTCAATGTAGATCTAGTGGAGTCATACGTCCGTTCGCATTGTTCATAATGCATACAGCAGGAATATACAGCGTGGGGAAGTCACAACACGCTCTACAGCTGTGATAAAACAGGTGTCCTTGCTCTGGAATGGCTAGGAGTTAAGCCAGCAACTTGTCCGTCCACGCTGTTAAGTGGCTATGCATACCTTCCAGGTGTTCTAAATGGTGACATGAACGAACTTTTTACTCTAACAGCTCTTAAAATTGAACAGTCATATTCTCATTAAACAAAAGTTAATGACACAAAGCCGTGGATAGATATCTCTTTAGTATTGGTATAGAACCTTCCTCCAAAGGAACGATATCGATGACTATATAGCGGTGGCTTTCCCTTGTTGGATTCTATTGTATACGCATATGTCCAAGGATATGGTGCTTACAAGTACTTGAGGATTGTATCAATGAAGAGAATGTATAATATACAAGTTAGTAAATCATGCAATGGAGGATTTTCTTGGATAGGTTCTGATAACGCCGAAGGTAGGTCGGGGACTCAGAAAGTTGGTCTTTCTCCCTTAAATTATCAAACACCGTGGGCCTCGCACATTATACTCATAAAGTTTGAACTTCATTCCCTCATAAGTCACCAAGTCAGGCTCCCTCAGATTATAAATTAGTAGTGCCTTGGGGGACAGAAGTTTAATCCTCGAGCTGGTAGGGAATTTTCCTCATAAGCCTCGGAAAGTAGATCTTTAAATATATAAATAATGAGATCCATTAATCTGGCGAGCAACAGTAGCACATGGAGGAAGATCGGTAACAAATTAAGAGATCAAACAGCCGCATACTCATTTTAAATTTACAAAGGCCTTCCTCGCTTACTGGGCACAGACCGCTGATTTAACTGGAACCAGATGGAGAAAATATGCGCATTGCCTGATGGCGGAATGATTTCAAACATAAGTAAAGAGGCTAAACATTTATAGTCAGATAGATACTAATTTTTATCAAAGTTTGTATATTTTGAGTAGTGTGCCCGTATCAAATTTCTTGTCCGAAAACTTGCCGCCGCGGACCATTAACAAACTGCCAACCTCCTCCCCACTCTCATCGAAAGTGCATGTATAAGAAAATAATCGAAAGGAAGACATTGAATTGAATATCGATATAAAAAATCAAAACATTAAAGTGGAAAAATACACACAAATATATAACAATTCGAAAGTCAATAAATTTGTCATTGGTTTTACTGACAAATATTATGTTAATGCTGAAGAGCTTCCTTCGCATTTTCGGTCATCCGTCAATTACAACTGCTCTATTGGCAAATTATTTCAATCCAAAATTTATCTTCCCTCAAACGAATATTTGCCTCATTTTGTCCTCTTGAATTTCTATTTTATATTCATATGATGATCTCTACAAATTTTAAAGTCCTGATTCAAATTAATTCGTCTGCTAATACCATTCCAGGCCTGCTCTCCAATAACAGATCAGGACATTCAAATTAGTCAAGCTGTTCGTCTCCTTACTCCGAAGCCTTCACAGCCCAAAGTTTTCAACATTTATGTAATACTACTCTTTTTATTGGAAAACACCCAGAATAAGCTGTGCTCTTTTCGTTTGTATCTTTCCCAGTTCTCGAATCAAGTAATCCTGGTAAGAGTCCCATACACTGGAACCATACTCTAGTTGGGTGCTATCAGTGATTTATACGTCCTCTTATTTGAATTCTTACTGCAACTTCTGAATACCCTCATAACCATATATAGTGATCTGTAACTTTTATTTACAATCCCGTGTAAGTGATTACCCCAATGAAGATCATCCCTTATATTAGCATCTAGGTTCTAACAGGAGTCCACATGAAATGCATTCACTCAAACAACACAGTAAATAAAACAGAGAAATTCTCCTCTTTGTTAAACTCTCGGCCTGTATTTTCACCCCATATGCCACAATACTATTGTCTGCTGGCCATCTCACAACGTCGTAGAGGTCTGCTTCGTAGTCTCTACAGGGTATAAGAACAGCCCCAAAATCCTCTTCAGAGTATAAGAACAGCCCCAAAATCCTCTTCTATGATTCCAAATTTCATATATATAATTTATACGAGGGTTGGGACGTTATTCATGTCAAGTATTTTCCCCTGCGCTACCGTTCAATGGTCATATCTCAAGGAAAGCATGGCACTCATAGTACATGGACACAGCACGACATGGTGGTGCATTGTACAAGTAGCACGCACAGGACGATGGGACTGCAGTAGTCAGTCACGCTCCGTGCAGAATGCATGCGACAAGGAAAATATTCGAACACCCGCCATATTCACCGGATTTGTCTCCGTGTGATTTTGACCTCATCCTCAAAGTGAAAGAACCATTTCGTGGGAGACTCTTTCTGGCAGCAGAATACATTGCCAATGCTGTGACACATGAGATTACAATATTCTCACATGGTGAGGCGACTGGTATCCGACATCTCCCACATTGCAAACAACACATTTTGTAAAAAAATGCCGAAGATTCTTTCTTTTTTTTACAATTTTCTTTTTGCACCGACCCGGACAGGTTTCATGGTGACGATGGGTCAAGAAAGGGTTAGGGTGGGAAGGAAGTTACCGTCACCTTAATTAAGGTACAACCCCAGCATTCGCCGGATGTGAAAATGGAAAACCACGGAAAACCATCTTCAAGGCTGCCAAAGGATATCCTCGTGTACACAAACGTTTTTACTTTCAGCCGTGTATCCGCAACTGTGGCGATTATTACGGCGCGTGCAGTGGGATCGTCCGCATCTAGTATGCAGCTGTTTTAAGTGGGATACGAATCAGGTAAACTGACATTTCATTTTGGAATTCCCACATACCCCGGCTGCGATTCAAACCATGTCCGCTTTCATAAGAAGCCAGTTACGATGCTATTCGGCTATCACGGTCGCTAATCACAGTTTGAATTCTACCGTACATCAGTCTATCCCTGACGTTCGTGACAGGTCCAGCCGTGGGAAGATCTCGCTTCGTTATGAGAATTTCCTAACTACTAGTCTAATATTAATCCTGATAAAGGTGAGGCATTAGAGAACAACAGAGGAAAGGAACACATGAGCTAATCAGCGCTTAGTGATGAGATAGTGGCGTGCTTCCAGCACCCTCTTGTGGGTCACTGCTAATTACGTCATTAGTTGGGGTGGACCCTGCTGCCACATATTTCTTCGTGGAGAAAACAAGAACACCGTTATTAAGTATTTTGCTGTAAGTTTACTTACACAGCGTTCAGTCCAGGAGAGAAAATCCCTCAGATCTATTAACATACAGAAAAGAGCTTAAGTAAGAAATATTCATGTTTAATGTCAATGCTAGGCACTTGATCGATCAAGTATAAGATACGTAAGAGCGATCAATATACTATTTTATCGATGAGACAGTGATTCTTACTTTCAGTCTAGAAAACCCTCCTTCGGAAGACTATTTTGTGAAAAGGGGCAGCATAGACGGGGTTCTCAAGAGCCTTAAAGCGCATGCGCATATACTACCATGGGCATAGTTACTATGTGCAAGTCATTGCTATGTACTAGAATATAATATAATATAATATAATATAATATAATATAATATAATATAATATAATATAATATAATATAATATAATATAATATAATATAATATAATATAATATAATATAATATAATATAATATACCCATCCCCTAGTCCCGGTTCGCCTGAAACTGAGGAGACAGTAATCACTTATTGCAATTCATAGTATTCTGATACATGAATGCTCTTCTTATTAGATTTAAATTTATTATTACTACATTAAAAATTACACTTACACCTAATTAATATTTCCACCTGATATCTAAATTATGGTTTAAAATAAAACTATTTATTTATTTATTTATTCATTTATTTATTTATTTATTTATTCATTTATTTATTTATTTATTTATTTATTTATTTATTTATTTATTTTTGTCCTAGACATTTCCCGACATCCTAGTTTCCTGTTCTGGATCAGTGTTGCCAACTTATATTTTCAAGATCCGCTAAATACTACTAAAAATCCGCTAAATTCCGCCAAGAAATCCGATCTCAAATAGTGAGCAATAAAAGTGAGCAATAATAATATAAATAATAATAATAATAATAATAATAATAATAATAATAATAATAATAATAATAATAATAATAATAATAATAATATGTCTGCACTCACCTGATCTGCGAGTTTCACTGGGATTAACTTCCTGCTTGCGAGCCGGCGAGCTAAAACTTGTCGGCGTTTCACTGCCGGGTGCAAACTAGGTGAATCCCCTACCTCAAGGGCCACACACAGAACAGACCAGTTCATTAAACGGTTTTCCTTCATAGCATAAAATAAATGCTACTTTCTCGCAGTTTCATTGTCTGTCGTCATTCGTCAACTAGAGATAAGTACCCTTTCCCCACGCATTACAAATTTATGATGCCATGATCTCATAACATCACATCCAAATAACAGGTTTTCCTCTTGTGACTGCTAGTTCCTGACAAGAAATACGGAATAGCTCGGAGACAGACTGGAGTACAAATTTAAAAAGAAACGTAAAATGGATAAAACACTAAATTCCCCTTTAATAAATCTAGAATTCCGCCAAATTTAGCGGAAAATCCGCTAAGTTGGCAACACTGTTCTGGATGTATGTCGGGATATACCCGCCAGTTGTTTCCACGGTAAATACATACACGTGTGGAGCAATTATGCGTGCTTCTGCTATCTATAGTTATTGTATGGAACGTTTAGGAATTTCACAGCCTTCTCGTAAAACTTTGTTTTACGAGTTTTACGGGTAAATAAATAACGACCTGTTGTTTACATTAGTCAGCTGTGTAAATGGCGGCGCGCAGATAGGGTAGTGCTACTTCGTCTGATATAGCTCGATTTTTAGATGAAACTGACACCAGTGATGACGAATTATCAGTTGAAGACGGTGAGTCCGATGTTTCTGAGAGTGGTGATGACAATTCTAGTGAAATGGAATTACCTGAATGCAAGAATGAAGGCTGTATAAATAGTAGTGTACCAGACAATGGTTGGAGAGTTTATCTCCCAGCTGATCCGAACTTTGTAAAGAAACCACACGCTTCAATTAATGGTTTTCTACCTCCCGCAGGTAAGAAACCATCTACTCCCGTTGAAATTTTTACACACTTTTTTTTTCACGGAAGAATTGGTACAAAAAATAATTGATGAGACTAACCGCTATGCAAAAGAAAAAATACAAATGAATACACCATTAAGAGGGAGGAGCATATGGGCTAATTCTACTGATGTGTCAATCGCAGAAAAGAGGGCTTTTCTCGGTGTAGTACTCAATATGGGAATGAAGCATAAACCAGATATAAAGAATTATTTTGATAAAGATTGGGTAGACAAATGCTCATTTTTCAAACATGTGTTTTCCAAAGAACGTCTTCTAACCAATTTTTGGATGTTTCACCTGTGCCTTCCTAGTCCTGATGCTACTAGAACCAGAGGCGACAAAATACGTAATGTAGTGGACTATGTGGAAGGGAAATTTAGAGCGTATAATGTTCCAGGGCACAACATTTCTATAGATGAATGTACGGTGGGCTTTCAAGGACGCATCATTTTCAAATTTTCAATCCCCAGAAACCGACTAAGTAGGGACTGCTCATATTTGTAGCAGCAGATTCAAAGACAGCGTTTCTATGCTCATTCATTCCATACTACGGTGCTCCCACAACAAATGCACTAACACATCCGAATCATCCGTTTACAACAAGAATTGTTCTTCAGCTATGCCAACAGTTGCTTCAGAGATCCCCTGCTACTCCTTTTAGTAGCCTATTACGACAGCCAGTGGTTACCGTTGGTGTTATTCTACCTGCCCCACCCACAGGGGGGGGGAGTGTTGTGTTCGTTTTAATACACTTCATCTACATACAGCACGCCACACTACCAACAATCTCAAAAACGCGCAAAAGTGAGCACAACCCTTCACATAGTGTTAGCATCAAGAAGAACACCACCGAGGAAGTAGCCGCGCAGTTTGTGTCACGCTGCTCTCGGCTTGCATTCGGAAGATAGTGAGTTCGAACCCCGCTGTCGACATTCCTGAAGATTCTTCGTCATTTCCCATTTTCATACCAGGCTGTAACTTAATTAACGCCACGGTCACCTCCTTTCCTGTCCCACTGTCGCCATAAGACCTGTCTGTGTCGGTGCGACATAAATCAAATTGTACACATACAAAAAAAAAAAAAAAGAACTCCCACTCGTGAAACTGAGTGAAATTAATACAAAGTGCCGACCGTAGGTAACTGGAAAAAGGCTACAAGAAGATGAAGGATCAAACGGGAAATGGATGTGCCACTGCATATATTAGAACACATTACATTGATGAATAATGTATGTTTGAATGATTAGGGCTTCACCTAGTAAAAACATGAGTTATTCACATAAAGCATTTATCTACTCAGTGATCGGCCTGTTATTCACATATTACGCCTGCAGTGCTACGGACAATCACATTTTCCCGCAGAGAACGACCTACTTCAGCACACTTGTCTCTTTTGGCCATGCACTGGTAACGGAATACTCGTCGTTCGTACTAAGTAAGAGTTCGTACTCTTCCCCATGACCACGATCTGAGACATTTATAGGACACTGTTACGTGAGCAAGGCTTTTTTTAAGTAAGGATACTTGTCTATAGAAACTTTCTCACGTATAAAAGAACATGTAACCAGTATACAACCATAAAATAAGTTCTTCGAATTCTTGAAATATCTCCATTATTGTTGAGGTGAATTTCCTCTTAGAAACTTCATTAATAATAGCAATAATTCATGCGAGGAGTTAGAGAATGGGATATCTATGAGAAAGAGGTGCTCAATTGTATGGTCATATCCTCGGGATGAATAAAGGAAGAATCACGCAAAGGATCTGGGCCATTTTGAAAGCAAAGGTTGTTCCCGCGTGGCTCACCAAAATCCTCAAGGATAAGGAGAAAATGGACATCAGACAAGAATCCAGTTAAGCTCGAAGCAATTTAAGAGAAATAGGATTAGATTTCAATGGTTCAACTGGAAGGAAACCTCCAAACTTGGTCATTTCGTAAGGGCGAAGGAAAGAAATAAGCAAACGAATGGAGAAACATTGGCGGAATATGGAGGAACCGATGGAAGAAGATAATGAACGTACATTACATCCAATATGCTGAAGTTATTGTTCCGCGGTCTAGAGTAGCCCAAATTTATGTGAATAATAATAATGGTTTTACGTCCATCGTTTTGTCCATACCTATTAAAGTGAGTAAGTGAACCACTTCATAATTCATCAGTTATCTGTATGTTCAAATTGAATCCAATTATTCTGTACTCATATTTGTCCTGGACAATACATATTTCTAATTTCAGAAAAAAATATAGAAATACTGAAACAAATTATTTTATTTACTAGCAGAAAATTCATCTTATAGTGGGTAATTTTGTCAACATTAGGAGAAGGTTACACTGAATCTTAAGTTCGAATTGTCCATGTAATCATTTAGCTCGCAAGTTCTTCAAATTGAATAAAAATTCTGTTATATAACATGTTTAATCAGAAAATCGAATTTTTAAACTACTTTCTTCAACACTGGTTAGCAATATTCGACGGTTTCCACTATTAAGAATCTCGTAAAATGATCATGAAAACTAATTTTCTACATATTTACTTGTATTTAAATTTAACACCCTTCTTATAACATTCTGATGACAAAGTTTCTTTTCCAAACATTAAGTGGAAAATTCTAAATGATACACATTATAAGTGGACTCCCACACACTGATATTTTACGGGACGTCTAGCCCGCAAAGTTGTTCAACTGGAAGATATGTGTAAAGAGAAGACAGGCTTGAAGGCCAATACATTATGTTATGCAACTTCTTTTGCAGAAACATCATGCAGACTACAGGACACCTGTTATTACTCATGATGTAACTAAAATATCTAGTAATTAACTGCTCACTACTGACGACCAAGTTGGACACTACATTTGGTAGGAAATGGCAGAGAATTCAACCGCCATCAGTTTCTAGAGTGCACTATCAGCATTCAGTTGGAATCAAGAGTAAAAACCGGAAGACATTTTACGAAAGTCTACCTTATTTCCAACACGAACTTCCACTGATGGAGGTGATTGCTGCCTCTCGTTCACTTGCACGTAGTGAACCGCGTTAATTAAGTTGCCTAAATACACGGGCCGGAGGTAGGCGTGATCTTGCGCAGCATCAGTGAAAGTCGTAAGAAAGACACTTCGGTAAATGTGCTGCCCTAATTGACAACCATTGCATAAACGCACGAAGTGGGTCGAGGAGAAGAAAGAAGTGCCATTGCCCGCGGTATCAGCAGTTCAGAACGGTCTCTGCACAGGAAGATAGCGTTGCAATGCTCGCTGCTCCGTCGTACTCGCGGGATGTAGAAAAGTGGTAGTGGGGGAGAAGATAACGACATAACGAGAAAAAAGGGAGACGAAGAAAGAGAGGGTGTGAAGAAAAGAGGAATCTAATGACACCAAGGTCTCCACTCTATTATGTTCACATTCCACTCACTGGCATTAATAAATTAGACGCTTATTTATACATACATTATTCTAGCAGAGGGGGACGGATGTGTTAGCAGAATGTATTACGTATTTCAATTCATGTGATCCCCATTTACAAATTCTGTGTGACAAGGGATTTATTGAAATGCTGGGTGAAGTATGAACTTGCCTGCTCTGGGATTCTTTGGCTTAGCATATTGACGTTGCGCCTGCGGAAACCGCTATGTGACTACGTTGCTCGAGAAATACCAACCCGCAGCACATTTATCACTAAGTTCGATAGTTATTTGGAGATCATCGCACAATGTTGAACCATACCAGTCAAAATTCTAAACTAAAATATGTCCCAAAGCAGTTTGCGCTGGTGCAAAAAGGATATACTATCATAAATATGCCTACAGGTGAGAAAGATGTCACAAAAAGTTACGTTTCTGAAGAATTTTGCTAAGGCGGAGGATCATGTTTCTTCTGATGATGATGATGAAGATTTCAATAATTACTGCCTAGAGTTTAGCCTCTGACTTATAACAGTCCCGTGTTCTATCCCCACCTTTGTGCCGAATGCTTGGAATTCCGATAATTAAAGTTAGATCAAGAGTTTTTCAGCCATGCAAACATAAGAAGACAGAAAATCATTCCAGAACTGATGGTTCGTGGTAGAGTGCAATAAACATAGCCAAGTCTAGGTCACATACTGAAAATCTTGCTTTCATTTCAGCACAGGCATCACAGCTACAAAGGTTGTAAAACCAAAAGTAATATCATGTTGAGTACAGAAACATAGAGAAACTACAATCTTATTGTGATGCCCATTTAAAGACCGTGGTAACTTTCTCAAACGTACTGTTTGGCTTTGTTGAACTATTCCGCTACTCCTTACTCGATGTCACGAGGTTTAGTGGAACCGTTGCTAGCTGCAGTACAAGATTAAATTCTATTGATGCACCGAGAATCTGGGACCATGAGGTATAATAATTTCATGTGACTATTTCTAGCCGAGTGCAGCCCTTGTAAGGCAGACCCTCCGATGAGGGTGGGTGGCATCTGCCATGTGTAGGTAACTGCGTGTTATTGTGGTGGAGGATAGTGTTGTGTGTGGTGTGTGAGTTGCAGGGATGATGGGGACAGCACAAACACCCAGCCCCCGAGCCAATGGAATTAACCAATGAAGGTTAAAATCCCCGACACGACCGGGAATCGAACCCGGGACCCTCTGAACTGAAGGCCGGGACGCTGACCATTCAGCCAACGAGTCGGACTGGGACCATGAGGTAAAAGGCAGGCATGCTATTATTAGAGATCAGGACTGGTCTGTGTGATTGACTGAGTTTGAAAGTGTCCATAGAATTTTATTTCTTCAATTAAAATAATTAAGAATTTTTGGTGTAAAACAAAGCAGGCCTACAAGTCTCACAGGGGAAATTCTTAACTAATGCTTCCTCGGGAGTTAACCACGTCAATTTATTTACACTTACAGACGTTTCACCCATACTATGATATGTTCGTAGAATTTTCAATTAAGATAATCCCAAGATCGTGGGCTCCGACCGCATAGTTATAATTTTGAAGGGTGGAAGGAAAGCCCATTAGGCACTACATGTCGTACGACGTCAGAACGTAAAATAATGGAGTCCGCGTTTACTTGAAAACATTTAAATAAAACTCAGCAATAGGATTTCCGAGAGTGACTTCAATTCTTAGTCATCTGAAGGAGTAAAATAGAGCGTCAAAACTGACAGTTAGGCTGCCTAAACAGTGTCGGAAGGATAATAATATGAGTTACGTATATAACGAATATTATGGTCCGGCTGTTCGGATGAAAGGTTACGTAATGGCCTTCGGATTGGAGGTCTGCGGGTTCAATTTCTGACTGAGCCGACGAATTTAGCTATGCTTGTCTAGTCGCGCGAAAATTATTACGTTACTAGTCGCGCACGGAGGTAACTTCCGGGGTTAAAAATGCGCGTCGTTTGCGTCCTTTGAAATGTTGTTTTGGCATGTTCGTTTGCAGTATTCTTCGATATAATTAAGAGAAACCCTTTTAAGTACTTGTAGGTTATTTTTACACAGTTTGTTCGATCTAAAAGCAGAATACTGTAGACATTAACTATGTCGAATGATTTTATGATATTAAATTCGTGAGACTTGCCATTACCTACGACGATCATGTCATATGAAATAAGAAATCATATTTTTCTAAAATAAGTTTAGAAGAACAAAACAACAAGGTCATCAACCTCCAAAATAACAAAATTAAGCACTAAAATATAATTTAATTTAATCGCATACGGAGAAAACGTCCAGGCGATGTCACTCGTCAAAACAATGATCCCACGCACACACGCACACAGGATGCACGATCGCGCCGAAATGCTGACAACACGAGTCCAAATGAACAAGGAGAAAGATATAGGGATGGGGAGACCCCACAGTTCATCTGGAAAGTCCAGTACCGTGCAAAATGTAATCGGCCCGGAGGAAATCTCCTTGAGCGACTAATTAATTCCTCTGGCTCGGGAACTGGGTGGGTGGGTGTATTTGTTCATCTTGATACACATCTCTTCAGATTTAGTACACACAGTATTGAATGCGGTCCACCACATAGTGTTGGCATAATGAAGGGCATACGACCGTAAAATATCGTTAAATCCACATCAAGTGACCAACTGTCATCCCCAATAAATTGGGGGAAAGGATAGGGAAAATAACAAGAAGCAATGAAAATGATGGGCCATTGATGAATAATCCTGAACCGGTGTTTCATGTAGCCAACAACATGTGGCCGACCACGCCCAATGTTGCTCAACTTTAGAGAATACAGGGATCCTTTTTTCAAAACGTTAAACAACTACTGTATATCAATGAATAATATGGTAGTGTTTATATCCTGTATCTTTACGCAGTAATAGGTTAGAATGTAAACTTACCGAAGGTATACGCTAGCCCGCACAATGGTTCTGCTTTGTGATTTGCATAAACAATAGGCGGTACGGCCTATTAGAACCCCCAGAATTTACGTTACTCTTGCTATATAACAGAAGAGCAGGCTAGACGAGACTTTCCTTCTAGCCAAATTAATGTAGACGAAATAGAAAGGTTTTCATTCCATGTTTCTTGTCAAATTATTCAAATTTTCTTGATTCACCTTCAAACATATGCTAAAAGCATGTTTATGTTTTCGAAGAGTTTCTTGAAGATTGAATTTAGTGGTGTAAATTTCCGTGACCCATACAGTGGTAAATGAAATTACAGCGACCCTGTTTGAAAATTACTAACAACATCCTACCTGATGACTTGGCGTTTGAGGCGACACTGAATGTAAATGGAATCCATACGTACCTGAAACAAAGAAATTAAGCAACGTTATATTTAATGTAATTAGCAACATTCAAAAATTTTAGACATACAGTAGATTTCTGAATATTTAGTGGCTTTAATGAAATAGTCACTCATAAAATTACTGTCATAACAGGATATCAAATTAGCCGGTGAGACTGACTTTCAAGAAATAAAACAACTTTCGTATAAAAGTTCCAGCTCTGAGCATATGTTTGCAACTTTTTTAACAATTGGATTTATGTTGTACCGATACAGATAGGTCTATGGCGAAAATGGGACAGGAAAGGGCCAGGAGTCGGTGGAAAGAAATAGGCCGTGGTCTTAATTAAGGTACAGCCCCAGTATTTTAAAATGGGAAACCACGGAAAACCAGATTCAGAGCTGCCGATAGTGAGTTTCGAACCCACTATCTCCCGAATGCAAGCTCACAGCTGCGCGCCCTTAGTCGCATGCCCAATTCACTCCGTTTCTGCAACTGTTAATGAGCTGTGTAGTATGTAGGGTGTACGGTAAGTGGTAGAGCAACCTAAAGGTGGATGAAATTTCTCTGAAAAGGGAACTTTACACACTTTGTGTCAACATCCTGGAAGACGTAGTTTCGAGGATATAGCCCGTTGAAATTGCTGTGACATTGGGGAGTTGGAAGCGCTTGTGAAACGGGCGTGCCTTGACTCGTGCTCGATCAAGCAGTGGCTTCATATTCCTCGCTTGTACGCTGTATTTAACAGACGGAGCTGGCTTGCAGTGTAGTGTTCTTTTCCATTGCCTTCTACACCGCTGTTGGAACTCGCGACCATGAACTGTATTACGCCACTCCATATTCAGTCCAGAACCTGTGATCTTCTTCTGAGCTGCTCGTTTCCAGCTGCCACCTCCCAAGATGGATTACAGTGGCATTTTCAACACTGAGAAGACCATCACCCCAACTGAAGGAGCTCTTCCGCATGAAGCTAGTGGCCCCTTTTAGAGAGTCCAGTCTGTTACCGCCGCCCGACAATCGGCATCAAGTTCCTGACTATATAGTCTACTCCTATCACAGTGAGCGAAGTGACCCGAGCAGCAAATTAAAGGTAGCATTGAGAAGGCGAGAACCACATTTCTCCAGTTCCAGATAGTCCTCAATGGACGTGACCTCAACTTGGACCTCAGAGTATACCTCTCCCGTTCCTCTGTCGTTTTAGTCCTTTTATGGGTGATGGGATTATGGGTACTGACATAGACTTTTCTCAAAAAGCATGAGACATTCAAGATGTAATGCTCTCACCATATTCTCAAGATCACCTACGTGAATAGGATACGAAAGAAGCAGACGTTTATCAACACCATCAAGACACGAAAACTCAGCTATTTCCGTCCGACATATGATGCGACAACCTGTGAATCGCAGACTTCTCCATCTCCTACTGCAGGGTAAATCATGTGGAAGAAGCGGCTTGGGCATAAGAAGGATTTCGTGTTTGTGAAACTTATGTCACTGGTTCGACCTTTCCTCTACAGCTCTCTTCATATCAGCTATCAATAGAACGATGCTGCCAACATTATTTCCAGTGGCTAGTTAAGGGAATGGTATATCAAGAAGAAGAAGGAGAAGAAGAAGAAGAAAAAGAAGAAGGCTTAACTCTGAGGAATTGGAAATTTTGTTTCGAAACGTAATGTTTCCCTGAAGTTCTCCTCCTTTATGCAGCACAGATGAAAAAGACATGTCTATGTTTCGTGCTGATGAATTTATTGGATCAATTCTCATGTTGCCATCTGTCTAAGTTTGCACTAGGGTAATACAAATAGCTCTTCTATGACACTTGTAAACGGAAGTGTAAGAAATAGATAAGAAGCGACACGATATCCATAACCATTATGATCAGCATTTACGACTTTTTTGTGCTCAAATTTAGAAGTAATAATTTAGATAGGCAGAACCGTGTTATTTATTCTATTGTTTCTAAAAACTGGTTAAGTCTGCACATGATGTGATTGCTGAATCCTTTGGACATACGCCTAGTGTTATTAGTCGTCGTACCGCTAGCTGATGGGGTAGTTTCCGTTATAGCAGTAATGCAATCTATGAGAGAGGAGTAGCAGCGCATATCAACGGACAATAATAGTTTTAACTGTTCGCTCTCCTACTCTTCACACTTGAGGAGACGAAAGTTAATACCTGGGGACACATAAATATAAATATAAACTATATGTGGCTTGCCCGCAAATTGCCACGCAAATAGAATCAATTATCATTCCATGGTGTCCCATTTCTCTATGTAATGTTTGGGCGCCAGCGTTACAGTTTTAAACAAAACTGTAAAGCAAAATTTATATTTACTAGCATAGAGACTTATACTTAAATCACAGAGGTAGGATTTTAAATAATTAACCATTAAGCATCGCTTGAGAGAGAAAATTAATGCAATATAAAATAAAATGAATTTATTATACAAAAATGAGATGAATAGGAAAAGTTCCTTAAGTTTGGAGGGATTTTAGAATTTACGTTACTGAAATTAACTGTTTCTTGCTTTATCTAATTGAGGTTCACCAATTATAGCTTCCGTTGAGTTCATCTGGATTTCGTGGTTACTCGTTCCCCTCGTCTCGTTGTAGAATTGGCTCCATGGACATACTTCCTTCTGTGATATGGTTTGGGCTATCTGCACTAGCACTCCCTAATTGCCTAGTCTTTAAATTATACATTGGCCCTGTATTTATGAAAATTGATCACCGTCGATTGTAGGAGGAGAAAATTCAGAGATATGAATTTTTCCATGTTAGCAGAAAATCTCAATCCAACTTAGCTATTCTACTGATACAATACAGACTTGTACCAAATTCCGTTGTTTTTTTTTTTGCTAGGGGCTTTACGTCGCACCGACACAGGTCTTATGGCGACGATGGGATAGGAAAGGCCTAGGAGTTGGAAGGAAGCGGCCGTGGCCTTAATTATGGTACAGCCCCAGCATTTGCCTGGTGTGAAAATGGGAAACCACGGAAAACCTTCTTCAGGGCTGCCGATAGTGGGATTCGAACCTATTATCTCCCGGATGCAAGCTCACAGCCGCGCGCCTCTACGCGCACGGCCAACTCGCCCGGTACCAAATTCCGTGGACTTGAACTAAACGTAGTTCTTCGTCCAGAATAATTACTGAATATATCACAAGCCGTAAGCTTGTTTCGTCTCACCCTGACCCGACTGCATCACAGCAGCTAAGTACTGTGTCGAAACGACAACGCACTGTACGAAAAATAGCTACGTCTCGAAGCGACCACTCACTGTCTCAAAAATAATAAAGTAGATGTGGTTCTGATAGTGTCGTGTCAAGGGTTGCTCCGCGCTAGATAATATATCCCCGGGCTCTCCCTACTCTTGGTAGGAGCTCAATACCGAATCTCAATACAACGAAGCATCTGATTCCTAGATCGCATTATCATCTCCCTCCTCTTCATTCTTCACAAGTAACCAGTAGGCGTGGCGATGATGTAGATGGCTGGCTTGTTAGCCTCGCGCGCGGGTCACTGTATACTACCTTTGCTCATGAGTTAAACTCGTGAGTCATCCAACTTCCCCGCTTCAAAAATACTTTTCCGCGTACACAAGTATGAGATGAAATGACACCAACTCTGTCTCAACATTGACCATATATACAGTACATAATGAATTACTATCCTACATAATATAATAATTTAAATAATAAATGATGTTCTAATATACAGAATATGATTTCAAAAGCCTTATTTGCACATGATTAAAGTTAAATTAATATCTAATTGTGAATAATTTCCGATGGCGGATAATCTTGATATCGAGTGATATCGAGTGATATCGCGTGAAAGGATTGTACACTAATTTAATATGGCTGGAGAAGGCTGGACGGTTACATAGTCAATCAGTGTAATGCTATTTTTGACAAGTTTTAGGGACTTCGGACATTGTAGCCATCACATTTTCGTCCAGGTCAGTGATATTAAAATAAACAATACCTAGGCTTACAACCTTCTCTTTATGAGAACTGAACAATATCCACTTCGGTTATGTTCGTCTAGCTCCTACGGTGAAACCGTACCTGAAATACAAGATTGAACAATACTTTTCCTATATTCCTCTCCTCTCCTCAAACTAAAGGTTGATGGGTTTGCACATTCCTTCTTTCGAGGCCCAAACTCTCTGCTTAACTGTATTCTCTTCCTGCCTCGGTCTTCTTATCACATTACGTCCTTACGCATTTCTTTCTAGCGAGGTTCTACACTATGAATCAAATCCTCCAGCACCACATCTCGAAAACCTCCAGGGTTTTATTTTCTGTTCTGAAATTCCATGTTCCAGGGGCGAAAGTGGGTAAGTTCCAAACAAAATTTTCGTTTGCTACTGTAGTTTTGACTGACGCATTTCTTGATGTTAACAGCATGCTTCCTTTTCTTCGTCTATTCTGCACTTTATGCCAACTGTACTTCTTCCGTCCGATGTTAAAGAGCTCGCCATGTACTTGAAAGTATTTACCTCCTTTAGCTGCTCTCCTTCTAGTCATACGTGTCGTATCTGTTTTTAAGCTCCCAAGCACTTCATAATCATCATTGTTTTCCTATTTATCTTCATGTACCAGTTAATCTTTAGTATGTAGTGCGTCTTCTACTTTTTCATTAACATTTCGCAGGAAACCAGTGTCATGTGCAAAACGAATTGTTTTGTAGTATTCTCCGTTCATCATTATACCACTCCTGCTGGTTTCTAAGAATTCTTTCCATGTACAAGTTGAACATCAGTACAGTCCACATCCCTTTGCAGGTCTTCACCTGCAGTCCTTCCTGACGAATTAGGGTCTAACAATGCATTCATGGGAAATAAATTGTGAACAATTTTATAATGGTTATAAATGTGATTAGGTCATGTGTCATAAACGGTTGGTTTCTGGAACTATGCTTATTAGAATATACTTCCTTGTTTTCAATGTCCTGTACACACCCGACGGTTTATACCTAAAACTGTGAAACACTTTGAATAGAACTTATATAGTTCCAGGGTATATTTTGTTTCATATAATCTATAGATCTAATAACATTCTGTTCTCAAAAATAATTCACTCTTGCTGTCTGTGGACGGAGGAAATACTTCAAGATTGATCCACCTTTGAATCTCATGATAGACGATAATTATTCTAAATGTGTACTTGGTGCAAATTTTTTAAGTTATCAGATGCTTTAAAAGTCCAAGAAACTTTTCAAGTTGAATGAAGAACGTTTTTGGAGTTAATGGGTTCATTAAGGTATAGTAGGTAAAAAAATATTGAGTGCATGGCTTTGTATGCTGCTTGCATTTAATACTTTATTAGACTTAATTTTAGTTATTATCAAAATATGTTTTACCTCTCATGTAATTATAAACCCCTTGGAAAGAAACAACAAACATTATGACTAATTATCTTTGGATGCTCGATTTTATTCCCAATACGTCTTGAGTCCTGCGATTAGATTGTCCTTCCTTTCCTGAGAAAGAGGTTGCGAGATTTAACAACCTGCGGTAGAGGAGATCACGAGTTCGAGTTTACTATTTTACAAAATTTGTGACAGTCTGGGACATCAGAATCAGATATTCCAGCGGAAAGTAAGGCATTTTTACTCTATTGAGCCACATGCTTCCAGCCTTGTTGCGTTTGATGAGTGAGAAGATCATCTTCGCAAGTCTGCTATTAAAACGTCAGTCGCATACTAACGTTCCCAACTGTTGGTTCAGTTTAGAGTTAGCTTTTCATCGGTAGGTTACATACGGGAGCACACTTGGCCCACGGATTTTCCGATGAATAGGGCTTACGTCTTTGAATATTTTCCAGGTTATCCACAGTGCTTTTCCTGTTCATCAGTGAGGTCTCCGCAGTATATAAGAACTGGGGTCCAACAACAGTTTTGTAATGGAATATTTTGGCGTTCTTGTTGTAACTGTTTTGTTGCGTCGCGTTTGGCATATGTGTCTAAGATGGAATTTCCGTCTCTGCCATTAGGGTGGACCCATTCACCTGAATATCGGAATCGATTGACTTTTCTAACCTTCCCATAGGTTCAATTGTTATTGATATCCGGCTCCATGCCTAAATGGTTAGCGTGCTGCCCTGTCCCGGGTTCGATTTCCGGCAGGGTCAGGAATATTAACCATCATTGTTTAATTTCGCTGGCATGGGGACTGGGTATATGTGTTGCCGTAATCATCATTTCAACCTCATCACGACGCGCAGGTCGCCTACGGGTGTCAAGTCAAAATACCTGCACCTGGCGAGCCGAACTTGTCCTCGGACACTCTCGGCGCTAAAAGCCATACGCCATTTCAGTTGTTTTTGATAAAAGAGTACCCGCGAGAAACGTATAATATACCGAATGTTCTTTCTTTCTCTCAGTGACTGTACATTCAAGTTTCATTGATTAATCAGGTCATATATTTGAGATCTATAAGCAGAACGAATGGTTTTGCGCATTTCAGTATAAGATAGAGTATAGTGGTCAAGAAAAGAGCAAAGGAACGGGTAGATAGTGAAGAATAAGAAGAAGATTATGTGAAAAACTACACGACGAAGGCAATCTAAACATCATCTTTATTGCCTGAGAATTATGAAACCAAGTATGTTCTCTAAGGATATCAAAGCACTCTTTTTAAATCCAAACGTGGAAGCAATATCTGATACTATCATCTAGTTTTAAACGCGAGTAATATTGCCCACCTCAAAGAGCCTTAGCTCCCTTAGGATGTTCGCTTCTCTCCCAGCCTTCCTTCCAAAATTACATTCCATCCCGTCAGAAGAGAAACAGTCTCACATTAAGGGTGGTCTCAGTTTACGCTAACTAATATGTCCGTGGTTTGCCTCAGTCTTTGGGCCAGTATCGCACTTAGCGCTACCCTTCCTGCAACCCCTGGAGCGCGGCAGGGCAGGGGGAGTAGGCCGGTCCCGTGGGAAGAAGAACGGAGCGCACCAAATGGCTGGTGAGCAATCCTGTTCGTTCTATGTTTATCCTCGTAATGAACACATTAATGCTTGAATTACACGACACCCCTTTTAGGGCAGTGTTCTTTTAATATCAGATCCTTTTTTACGTACTAAAAAGGGTGATTTCGGGAAGATACTTTAATTTGCGGAGCTGAAATAGTTTATATACCCTAGTTAATTTTTATTTCATTTATTGAGGTGTTCGCTTTTTATTATCCATCTACAGAAGCTGATGGACAACGTTTTTTACCCTCTCCAACGTCGTTCTATACGGCAGAAATATTAGCCATCTACGCAGCAATTCTGTATGGTACCTCTCAACAATTTAAGGAGATCCTAACATTTAAAAATTGCCGTAGCGTGCTGAAACGATTAGAACACCGAGAATGAAACATTTTTTTTTTTTTTTTACAATCTGCTTTACTTAGCACCGACACAGATAGGTCTCATGGCGACAACGGGACGGGAAAGGGCTACGAGTGGGAAGGAAGCGACCGTGGCCTTGATTAAGGTACAGCCCCAGCATTTTCCTGGTGTGAAAATGGGAAACTACTGAAAACCATATTAAAGGCTGCCGACAGTGGGGATCGAACCCACTATCTCTCGAACGCAAGCTCACAGCTGCCCACCCCTAACTGCACGGTCAACTCAATCGGTAGAATGGAACATACAATCACAAATTAATATTTGAATTACTGCTATTGTTAGAGGAATCATCATCCACTTGTTATGGATAAAGGGACACACTGGAATAAGGCAGAATGAAAAAGTAGAGTTTCTCACTCTGATCCAACATTCCCATTAAACCATGGTTCACCGTGATCAACATTAGCAGAGGATATGTTACAAGCATAAATTGAATGAGGCCTGGGACATAGACGATAGCCCGGTCACTTTCACCGAATTGAAGTATTGGACTCACTAGTGTGAAAATAGGATCCCGTATGCGTTTCAGACTTAAATCATTTAATAATGGAATGTACAAAATAATAGATAGCGGGATGAAGTGATGTACCTGAAGATCATAAAATTAGGAACACCACCACCAACGAGTGTTGTTTTGCTACTGAAACAAGCGTAACTACACAACCTTAGCACTCTTCATTCAAGACAGTCGATTTAAAATATAAGTCATGTAGTGCATATCGTCGACTTATTTCATTTTCTTCCTTTCTTAATCTGTTTACCCTCCAGGGTCGGTTTTTCCCTCGGACTCAGTGAGGGATTCCACCTCTACCTCCTCAAGAGCAGTGTCCTGGAGCTTCAGACTCTGGGTCGGGAGATACAACTGGGGAGGACGACCAGTACTTCGCCCAAGCGTCCTCACCTGTTATGTTGAACAGGGGCCTTGCGGGGGGATGGGAACATTGGAAGGGATAGACAAGAAAGAGGGAAGAAAGTGGCCGTGGCCTTAAGTTAGGTACCACCCCGTCATTTGCATGAGAAAAATTGGGAAACCACAGAAATCCACTTTGGGGATGGCTGAGCTGGGAGTCGAACTCTCCTCCACTCAGTTGACCTCGCTAGGCTGACTGGACCCCGTTCCAGTCATCGTACCGGGCGAGTTGGCCGTGCGGTTAGGAGCGCGCAGCTGTGAGTTCGCATCCGGAAGACAGTGGGTTCGAACTATGGTTTTCCGTGGTTTCCCATTTTCACACCAGGCAAATGCTGGGGCTGTACCACGGCCGCTTCCTTCCCATTCCTAGGCCTTTCCTATCCCATCGTCGCCGTAAGACATATCTGTGTCGGTGCGACGTAAAACAAATAGCCAGTCCTCGTACCAATTTTTGAATTTTGTGGCAGAGCCGAGAATCGTACCCGGTCCTCTAGGAGTAGCAGCATGTCACACTAACCACTACACCACAGAGTTGTATATAAGTTGTATAATTGTAAGTTGAATGTTACTCCATAACGACCTTCAGAAGATATTACATAAATTAGTGAAATAATTTGACAATGTCGAGGTACATATCGAATATATACCAGCGAATTTTCAGTAAACGACAAATGAGCTGCTCGTGTTACTTAAAAAAAAAAGTCACTGAACACGAAGACCCACCCAGTCTTGTACCAGCGGAGAAAAAAACTAATGTGACCAAAATTCCTAATTTTGGAAGGGCAACCTGGAACTTGTCATAGATCTCGGGTTCATCCAAAAATGTGTATAACGAAAAACAGCGTAATGCAACAAAATGTATAACGTGATGTTACACAGCAGCAGTCCATCCCCATGGCTAAATGGTTAGCGTACTGGCCTTTGGCCATGGGGTCACGAGTTCAAATCCCGGCGGGGTCGGGTTTTTTAAAATTTTATTAGTTAATTCCTTAAGTTCGGGACCTCTCTGTGTGTGTGTGTCGTATTCGGCATTAGAATGAATCAAACGTAGGGCCCCATTTTCAAAGACGCCCAGGTCGCCTGTTGTGCCATCAACTCGAAAGACCTGCATCAAGCCTCTCCGGAGCCTACACGCCATTATTATTATTACCACCTAGCAGCAGTACCTTGCGAGCTGCACAGGATGTGGATCTGTGTGTTATGACCAACCATCAGTACTTCATTTCACATCACATCCTGCACGGTTGCTAGGTAACATCGTGTCACACATTTTACTGAAAGAAATATTTATGATAATTTAATTTTACCAAAGGGAAATTTACCGTAAATTTATTTCATTACGCCGTGTTATACCGAAAGGTTTAATGCACAAGAATTCCATTGCCATGGATATTTTCGTAATATGTTAAACCAATATCGTTTCCAGTGTCATCTTACACATCAAAGATGACAAACAGAAGTCTGTGTCTTTACCAACTACTGGTCTGTCAACAACGGGTAAGTTCTGCTTGTTTGATGTAAATATCAGTGAATTAGATCACGATACCAAACAGTATGGCTGAGGATTTTCACGCAGTGGCCAGAGCTTGCCACTATATGAAAACCATAGGTCTGAGCAGGAGTCGTTTTGACAGGCCCAAGACTGTGATTAGACCATTCAGTTTTTAAATCAATACCTACTACCTCAGACATGGGTTGATTTCTGGGTCACCTCTTAAAATTTTTAAGTGCTGATACGTAGATTGGATAAGATATTCGATCATTTTGATTCGTTCAAGTTGTTTGAATTTCTGAAGGTAATCGGGATCAGATACAGAGAAAGAATAATTATCTATAGTACAAAAGCAACTCTGCAGGAATAAGAATCGTGGGCTACGAAATAGAAGCAGCAATTTAGAAAGAAGTGAAGCAAGGCAGCAGATTTGCCCCTCTCCTTTTTCAAAGTTTATATAGAATAGGTGGTAAAGGAAATCAAAGAGAAATTTAGAAAGAGAATCCCAATCCAAAGAGAGGTAGTTAAAACTATGAAATTTACCGATGATAGTGTTATTTTATCTGAGTCTACAGAAGATCTCAAGAAATTGTTGAATGGTATGGACACAGACTGGGAGGAGGATTACTAGATGAAAATAAGTAAATCTAAAAGAAAAGTAATGGAGTGCAGTCGAACGAAATTAGGTGATGCAAGAAATAATGGATTTCGAGATGAAGTTTTAAAGGAAGTAGATGGTTATTGTTACTTGGGCTAGTGGAATAACTAATCATGGTAGAACTGAGGAGGGTATAAATTACAAACTAGCAAAACGGAAGGAATTACTTTTTAAGGAAAATAAATTTATTCACTCAGAACTATGTCCGGTCCTATGGTTAAATGGTTAGTGTGCTGACCTTTAGTCGAGGGGATTCCGGGTTCGATTCCCGACCGGGTCGCAGATTTTAATTCTCATTGGTTAATCACGTTGGCTGGGGGGCTGGTTATGTATGAAGTTTTCATCATTATAAGTGTTAAGTGGGGCCCCATCCGTATAGAAGCGCAGGTCGTCTATACTCGAAAGACCTGCACCAGACCTCTTTGGAGGCCACACATCATTATTATACTTCGAACACTGACATACGAATTAGGAAGATGTTTTTGGAGATTATCGCCCGGAATGCTGCATTGTATGATATTGAAACATGGACGATAACTAGATTAGAAAGGAAGAGAATATAAGGTTTTGAAATGTGGTGTTACAGAGAAATACTGCAGGTGAGGCGGGTTGATAGAGTCACGCATGAAGAGATACTGAACTGAACTAATGAGAAGAGAACGATTTGGTGAAATTTGACCAGAAGAAAGTATGATAGGAAACATCTCAAGACACCCTGGACTTATTCAGTTGGTTCTTGAGAAACTTAGATGAAGGTATGAATATGACAAATAGATTAGAGTAAATGTAAGATGAAGTAGTTACGTAGAAATGAAAAGTTTAGCACGGAGCAGGGTGGCATGGAGAGCTGCATCAAACCAATCTATGGACCGAAGACCCAAACTAGAGCAACGTAGATTGAAGCTTTCACACAATGGCTGGGATTCGAAATATAGTAACCGTGATGAGAGACCAGTGACTATGTCGCAAAGCTATCAAGTCCCTTTAGTTACACATATATCGTATACTGAGAGGAATTTCATTATACTGATTTTCATGATTTTCCCAGCATGTTAACGAAATAACAATTCTGGCGTGAGTTTCCTTTCACAAGCTAAAATCGCCCAACTTGCTGCTCGCTGAACTGAATCATAACTTGCAAAGGACATGCCTACTCAGTAAACACGAGTTAATTGCTCATCAATTGGTAACACTGTGAAAATGCGTTTCATTTCCATTAATGCCCTCGTGACAGGTTTTTGATCATTTATTGATTACACAAGAGCAAACTTCCATACAGCGCTATCTCCCGTATGGTCACGTACATACGTTTTAACAATAGACCAATTCTTCATAAAGAATTCCATTAACCGAGATACATCTACTGTGAACAATAAAAAAAAAAAAGCAACTATACTGACCCAGTCCTCTTCCATTTCAATCTCTCTATCCCTCTCTCCCTCTCTTTTTCGCCCACTATCATTCTTCCATATCCTATTCGAAACAAATTCTCGCATCTGTAGGTGGGAGAGATTTTATGAGCAAAATACCATTGCACTTTTCAGTTTCCTCTCGATCTTCTTCTTTTCGATTGGTTCACCCAGAAGAACATGGGTTCAGTTCGCGGTTAGAAAGTCGAAAACTGAGCGAGCTGGCCATGCGGATAGGGTCACGTACCTTTGAGCTTACATTCGGGAGATGGTGGGTTCGAATCTCACCGTCGGCAGCCCTGAAAATGGTTTTACATGGTGACCCATTTTCTTTTTCTTTTACAATCTGCTTCACGTAGCAGCGACACAGATAGGTTTATGGTGACGATATTATAGGAAGAGGCTAGGAGTGGGAAGGAAGCGGCCGTGGCGTTAAGGTCTCCCATTTTTGCACAACGCAAATGCTGGGTCTGTACCTTAATTAAGGGCACGGTCGATACCTTCCCGACTCCAGCCCTTTCGAATCCTTCCGTCGTACAAAATGTTTGATGTGTTAGTGCGACATTAAACCACCCGAGTAAAAAGAAAACTTTTACGTCCTACATATTATACTGTGTTATGTATTCTAGGAAAAGCATGGTTTATCCTTCATTGATTAAATTGATTAGTTTTTATTTTATTTTTGCCACATTTTTAAATACAGGGAAATATTGCTGTTCTTCAAGATGAAATCCACTCGTTATTTAATAATTTTACAATGGTTTGGAATTAATTCTCTCTTTCTAATTTTACTTTATATTCACTACTCAGATATTTAACCGTAACTGTGTCAGTCTCCCTACATACTCTCAATAAATGTGCCTCTTACATTGCTTCTCCACGCAATAAACAACGATTTTCATCATGTTTCACTCTTTAACCCGTATTATTATTATTATTATTATTATTATTATTATTATTATTATTATTATTGCTAGTGGCTTTACGTCGCTCCGACACAGATAGGTCTTAAGGCGACTATTGGATAAGAAAGGCCTAGGAGTTGGAAGGAAGCGGCCGTGGCCTTAATTAAGATACAGCCCCAGCATTCGCCTAGTGTGAAAATGGGAAACCACGGAAAGCCATTTTCAGGGCTGCAGACAGTGGGATTCGAACCCACTATCTCCCGGATGCAAGATCACAGCTGCGCGCTTGTAACCGAACGGCCAACTAGCCCTGTATTGTTATTATTATTATTATTATTATTATTATTATTATTATTATTATTATTAATATTTTTATACTCACCACGCCACACCTTTGACTTATCTATTCGTAAACCGTTGTTTCTTTCTCTTTCTTTCTTTCTTTCTTTCTTTCTTTCTTTATACATAACTTTCGGATAATTCCACAGAATTCTCAAAATGTAATTTTGATCACATATTATGCAATGGTCATTTGCTGCTCAGTATCCTTCACTCTACTCCTTTGCTCTCTTACTCGGATTATTATCTTCATTCTTAATCTGTTTATCCCAAAAGTATCCCATTCCTGTTCTTTCTATCATCATTTTTTTTTTTTTTTTACTTTGCTTAGCCAGAAATCATCATTTGCATGTTTCATCTGATGTTGGTATGCTACTTTCCATTTTTCCCTCGCGTTTTCCCTTCTTAATTTTATCCAGTAGTTTATAACCTTCAAGCTAAATCATTAAAGAATCCAAAACGAGAAGACACAGGTAGGTGGTTAAGATATCTAATTATATAGCCTTTGATGCCACAACGAATGATCTACAAGCCTTAGGGGCGATGTTATGTGGGGTCTAAAATGTTTTCTCGTTTCTTCCAAATTTTTCTTTACGTTGGTCGCACCGTCACAGATAGATTTAATTATGACGATGGGATAGGAAAGGTCTAGAAGTGGGGAGGAAGTGACCGTGGGTTTAATTTAAGGTACAACCCTAGCATTTTCCTGGTATGAAAACGGGAACCAACGGAAGGCCATCTTCAGAGCTGTCGGCAATGGAGTTCGAACACAATATCTCCAAAATGCAAGCTTCAAGCTAGTCTGTCCAAGCTGCGCAGCCACTGGTTCGGTTCGAAAATGCGAGAATGTGTTAATTTGTTACGAAGGAAGACATGATATGCAGTATGAACTCAGTTAAATGTAACTTAAAATACTTTAGTCTGTCGAAATCACATATTAAATATATTACACTATAATATACCTGTAAAAACACTTTATTAAGGAAGGAATAAAAATACACACTGTTAATGAATGACATGTTTCGTTCTTAAACAAACTTCATCGCATTCTACGAAGTCACACTCAATATTTGGAAATATTTATGTTTATTTCTGTCCAAACACATCGGAAGTGAATTTTGAAAGCATATAATGTTCTTTCCTTCCCAATGCAACGGAGTGGAGACAAAGTAGGACTTCATTAAGAAAAGTTTCAAATCTCAAATTCCTAGAAGATTAGACAGAAATAAACACAAATATTTCCATATATTGAAGTAGATAAACTGGATGGTTCAGCCGCCACCACATTTCAAAGGTAAGTAGCTAAAGAGGGTAGCACGGTGCTCTCTTGATTAAAGATGGCAGTTTGTCAAATAGAATTTTTCAAATTTTCCGCGGCCACATTTCAAAGGTATGTAGCTAAAGAGGGCAGCACGGTGCTCTCTTGATTAAAGATGGCAGCTTGTCAAATATAATTTTTCAAATTGCCCGCCACCACATTTCAAAGGTAAGTAGCTAAAGAGGGCAGCACGATGCTCTGTTGATTAAAGATGGCTGCTGTCAAAAATAATTTTTCAAATTATCCGCCACCACATCTGAAAGGTAAGTAGCTAAAGAGTGCAGCACTGAGGTTTGCGATGCAAGATGGCGGATGACAGCTGTCAAAAAAAGCACGTGGTTTTGTTTACCTATTCAAATCTCGCGCTAGTAAGGTTTAGTTGGTAGCACTGGGGTTTAGGCCCGTCAAGATAGCAGCACTGAGGTTAGTGATGCGTTGTTGTCGATGATAGCTGTCAAAAAGCACGTGGCTGTCAAAAAAGCACGTGGCTTTGTTTACCCATTCAAATCTCGGGCTAGTGAGGTTTAGTTGGCAGCACTGAGGTTTTGGCCCGTCAAGATGGCAGCAGTGAGGTTAGCGATGCGTAGTTGTCGATGACAGCTGTCAAAAGGCACGTGGCTTTGTTAACAAATTCAAATCTCGCGCCAAAATTCAAATTTCCCGCGGGAGGACAAGCGGACCCCTGGGAAGGCCCACCGGGAGGCGGCGGTGGAGCGGGCCCCTGGAAGGGCTGCGGTGGCGGCCGAACCGTCCAGTTTATCTACTTAGTGTGACTTTGTAGAATCTGATGATGTTATTTTAAGAACAAAGCATGGCATTCTTTGTTTAGTAGTGTGCATTTGTATTCCTCGTTTAATAAAGTGGATTTTTACAGGTATTTTAGAGTGTAATATTTTTATTAACCTTATATGTTCGAAAGACTGAAAGGCTTTAAGTTAAATTTATTCGTTTATTTATTTCATTTCGACTTCTGAAGATGCATCGACATTTCATATGTGTACCACTGAATGTAGAAAGTTAAACCCAACATAATTGTTTTATAGAGGTATTCCTAGGCCAATATTTACGTGGATCGCTGTAAGTACCTACGTGTTAATACAAGGAAAGGTCTGCATTGGGATAATCACATAAATGGGATTGTAAATAAAGGGTATGGATCTCTGCACATGGTTATGAGGGTGTTTAGGGGTTTAGTAAGAATGTAAAGGAGAAGGCATACAAGCCTCTGGTAAGACCAAAACTAGAGTATGGTTCCAGTGTATGGGGTCCTCACCAGGATTACTTAATTAAGGAACTGGAAAAAATCAAAAGAAAAACAGCTCGATTTGTTCTGAGTGATTTCTGACAAAAGAGTAGCGTTACAAAAATGTTGCGAGGTTTGGGCTCGGAAGAATTGGGTGAAAGAAGACGAGCTGCTCGACTAAGTGGTATGCTCAGAGCTGTCAGCGCAGAGATGGCGTGGAATTATATTAGTAGACGAATACGTTTGATTGGTGTAGGAAAGTAGGAAAGATCACAATATTAAGATAAAGTTGGAACTCTAGAGGACAAATTGGGGTAAATATTTGTCTATAGGAAGGGGAGTTAGGGATTGGAAAAACTTACCAAGGGAGATGTTCAATAAATTTTTAATTTCTTTGAAATCATTCAAGAAAAAGCTAGTATCACAACAGATAAGGAATCTGCCACCTGGACGACTTCCCTAAATGCAGATTAGTAGTGACTGATTGATGATTGACAATCAGGGCAGAATATATTTTGTGTTTGAAATTAAAATGTACAACGGTAGTCCTGTTTCTTGAGACGGGGTCGGCGATGAGGTAAGATAATTTAATCATCATCATCATCATCATCATCATCATCATCATCTGTTTACCCTCCAGGTTCGGCTTTTCCCTCGGACTCAGCGAGGGATCCCACCTCTACCGCCACAAGGGCAGTGTCCTGGAGCTTCAGACTCTTGGTCGGGGGATACAACTGGGGAGTATGACCAGTACCTCGCCCAGGCGGCCTCACCTGCTATGGTGAACAGGGGCCTTGTAGGGGGATGGGAAGAATGGAAGGGATAGGTAAGGATGAGGGAAGGAAGCGGCCGTGGCCTTAAGTTAGGTACCATCCCGGCATTCGCCTGGAGGTGAAGTGGGAAACCACGGAAAACCACTTCGAGGATGGCTGAGGTGGGAAGCGAACCCACCTCTACTCAGTTGACCTCCCGAGGCTGAGTGGACCCCGTTCCAGCCCTCGTACCACTTTTCAAATTTCGTGGCAGAGCCGGGAATCGAACCCGGACCTCCGGGGGTGGCAGCTAATCACGCTAACCACTACACCACAGAGGCGGACTAATTTAATAATAATAATAATAATAATAATAATAATAATAATAATAATAATAATAATAATAATAATAATAATAATTGTATTTGCTTTACGTCCCACTAACTACTTTTACGGTTTTCGGAGACTCCAATGTGCAGGAATTTAGTCCCGAGGGAGTCGTTTTTCTTGTCACTAAATCTACCGACTCGAGGCTGACGTACTCGAGCACCTTCAAATACCACCGGACTGAGCCAGGTAGAACCTGCCAAGCTGTGGTCAGATGGTCAGCGTCTCAACCATCTGAGCCACTCAGCCCGGCAAAGGTGAGATATTTTATGGCATGTGTTACTGTTGGATCCCCGTACTGACGCCAACCTCGTTAAACAGAAAATGAAGATTTAATGAATAAGGGTGAAAGGAATAGGATAAGCAGATGAAGAAATCGTTTGTGACCCATGGATAGGAACTTTCTCAGCATTTACTTGGAAGTGAAAATGGGTAATAACGGAAAACCATTGTCAAGGAAGCTGATGGTGGGGTTCGAATGGAGAGCTCCTGAATGGAGAGCTTGGCTCCATAGCAAAAGCGTATTAAACACACGCAGCAATTCCGTGAGCGTAATAACAACAATTACCTAATATTTTCACATGTATGCTCGCGCTATATTATTAAAAATCCATATCATTAATATCAATAAAGATGATACCAGTTAATCTCTTCTTTATGTCCTTACTTACAAGGTGTCCATAATTATGGAAACGTTTTTCATTTGCACTGTATTACCACATCATGTTCACTTAATGTCCGGTTGCATGGCTAAATGGTTAGCGTGCTGGCCTTTGGGCACAGGGGCCCGGGTTCGATTCCCGGCAGGGCCGGACATTTTAACCATAATTGGTTAATTCCCCTAGCACGGCGACTGGGTGTATGTGTCGTCTTCATCATCATTTTATCCCCATCACGACGCGTAGGTCGCCTGCGGGGGTCAAATCAAAAGACCTGCACCTGGCGAGCCGAAGTCCTCGGACACATACCGGCACTAAAAGCCATACGCCATTTCATTTTTTCGCTTAATAGCAGATGAACATCTTTTAGTAATAGAGAAGCTAATTCTGATCTGCAGTAAAGATGATCTGTAGTATTCACAATAACTGTAGGTTAATAGAGAAAGTTACACATACAAAGGGATTCCGTACAGGAGGAGTGGTGATTCATGCCAGAAATACACATTTTTTTAAATGTTTTAAAATAGATCCTAGAATTGACAGATATCCTAAAGTAAGTGTCAGAGGACGTGAGGGCTATTTGAAGATTGTCATCCAGGGATCGCAAGAAATCCTCAGGAGAAATCCAGGAAATTTGACAACATAACAGAATTGATGTTTCTGCGAGAATATTTATAAGGGAATTGGATCGCTCAGGAAAAAGTAATTTCTCAATTAAAGGCAGCGTGAAGACGTGTAAAACGGTGTAAGAGTATTAGAGCATGGACTGTTGATAGTTAAAGTTATCCAAAAAAGATTTGGCATTACCTTACTACGAGGAGAATGCAAAGAACATGACATAGAAACTTGTTGAACATTGCATGTATTTTCAGTTATTAGGTTTAGAAACTGCTCTGCTTAACATAAGATGAACCTATTTCAATGAACAATGAATTATTTTTAATGTTTTTGGAGCAAATTCAATGACTAAAAAGTTTGAAAATGTTTCCTTTTTTACAAAATTTCCAAAATTATGTCCACCAGTGTACTAACGTGACAATTGTACACTACCATGCCATTCATCTCATATTGTAGATATCACTGCAAAAAGAAAGCAAAGTGACTTCCGAACAGGCCAACTTCAGGGCCATTGTGAAATCTCGTTTCTTACATTTTTCGTCTCCTTGATAGGGATTCGAACCGAGTACCGTACGCCTTTACTACCTCGTCCAGGTAACCCTTGAAGTTATCATTTTTTTTTGCTAGGGGCTTTACGTCGCACCGACACAGATAGGTCTTATGGCGACGATGGGATAGGAAAGGCCTAGGAGTTGGAAGGAAGCGGCCGTGGCCTTAATTAAGGTACAGCCCCAGCATTTGCCTGGTGTGAAAATGGAAAACCACGGAAAACCATCTTCAGGGCTGCCAATAGTGGGATTCGAACCTACTATCTCCCGGATGCAAGCTCACAGCCGCGCGCCTCTACGCGCACGGCCAACTCGCCCGGTGAAGTTATCATTGACTGCTTGTTACTTGTATTGAACTGACAATACAACGTGCCTTTCTCTTCATCTTAAGTCAAACTTCCGCTGGGCGACGTTGTCACGAAAACCCAGCAGGATCGCCCCTCATCTGTTCCTACATGCATTTTTTGTCCTCCTTAAAATTTGATATATTTGAATTGTTCAGTTTCAATTCGCCATCCTACTGTAACCATCTGCAAGTGTTTCTCCCCTTGCATACTTAACTTACAAGCTGCCACCTCGGCGTTCCATAAACTAATTTCGCTGGAACAAATTCTCTATAACCTCCTATGTGAAAACCACCTACCCTTCAACTCCTTAACCACCCTAAAACTCCAGTCTCTCCACCCTCTCCTCTAACACACGCACATGAGCTAGTACTAATAATAGAACCAACGTGTAATAATGCCACGCAAAATATTTCTCCCACCCCGTCCCCTCCATATTTCATTTACAGCGAACAAGACCTTGGCGTGCACATTCCTTTGCGGAGCCATCCTACTTGCTTGGATCGCAATAGCTGTCAAACCGTGTCGACATTCGGATGATAAATTGACGTGCACCACTAACTGAAGTTCAGTGTAACGTTTACTTTAGCTGTTGTGGTGAAGGAATCATTTGTTTTCTTCCCCACACCCCATCGCGCGCATGCGCCCTTTACTAGTCCTCGATTAATATTTCCTCACCTCCACGCGCCAGTCTCTTCCTTATTCTCCAGAGGTGCTAAAAGGGAGAGAAGAGATATTTCTATATGCTATTATTCTTGAGTCTACGATTAGCTATTTAATTAGTTTCAACTGTGCCTTTGCAATTCCACCCTACCTTTTCATTCAAATATATCACAAAGGAGAATATAACAATTTACTACATTTAAATGTTCTATTTACCCAACTTTCCATGAATTTCAATGACGACAAAACATAATGGATTATATCATTCCCGCGTATGCGAATAATTTTACGAGGTGAGATCCAAAAGTTCGGAGACTTTGTGTGTAGTTCTTTGCAATAAACACTTTGAAACACTGATGTACAACTTACTACAAAGTAATCCCATTAGGTGTTATACATTTATGCTAGCGCTGGTGAAGCATCTCGAAGCAATGCTGGAAGTTATCTCTTGTAACCTGGATAAAACTGCAGGGTCTCTCCCTTATAAACCCGGACCGTCCATCAGTGTTTTTACTCCCCGAGACCTAAGCAGCTGAACGGGAGGCGCGTGCATAGTTCTTCACCCTGTAAGGAGCATGCACGTTTTGTCCTAGCATCAGTAGCCAGTCTGAATCTGAGCTGTTAATATGGCGAGACAGTTATCATTCCAACACTGTACTTTCGTATATACAAGTTATTTTAAGTACGACTCGGCTTGACGGGTACGTGATGCATTTGTTCAGGAATTTCCTGGTGAAGTGCCACCTTCACGAGCACAGATTCACGTAATCTATATAAATAAAGTCCGCAGTCTGTAATTTCGTATGTTTTGACAATGTTTCAGATACTAGTCCGTTTTGGGTCAACTCAACAAAACCGTGTCAGTGGTTTTTACTTTTAGTGTCTGTTTGTCTGTTTGTTCACTCATAACGGCGAAACAGCTGGATAAATCTAGACCGAACTTAATATCCAGAGCAGGGGCGAAGCGTCAGGGGAGACAGGGTAGACAGCGTGTACCCTTAACATTTTGTGAACGAAATACTGTCTAGTTAATTCAGTTATTTTTAGGACATTAGTTATTTTCACATTCATGACATTATTATAATCTCCGCTTTACTTATTTTCGTCTCACTTCGGCAACGTTAGGGCTCGCGTCAGTTACACGAAGCACGTAGGCGAAAGTAGACGCTGTCCATTCTGTGTATGATCTCTTTGATATCAGATAGAGCAACACTAACGCTATCTGTAGGTGCTGACTGTGGAACTATGACTTTCCTATAGCGAGATTTCTCCGCCCAGTAGACAGACTTGCCAGCGTCTCTTCTTGCTCTCATTGGCTAGTATTTGGACCCCAGGTATAAAGGTGCTCTTATTGGTTATCATCTCAGACATGCTTTTAATGTAGTTAATTTGAATTTATTTTATTATAAGACAGTATAAAAATAAAATAATCATATTCAAATACGAAATATAGCAAACTTACACCTAATAAATGAATGACAGCATGAAAAACCTTCAAGTACATGCACTTCCTTGCCCGCCATTATTAGTTAAGGTATTATAACCCCCACAACTACTGGCTTACATTCTGAATAATGAACTCCAGTGTGTGCATACGGAAACAACAAAATCGTTTAACTAGATGCCGTATATTCCGTTAACGTCAGTTTCTAATGAACGCGCTATTAATGCCTTGATACGAATTAAAACCTATTTAAGGAAATCAGTGATCAACCAGAGACTTCAAGACGAGGGGTAATAGATATATTTGCTGAAATGAAGGACAGGCGGATTGAACTCATTTACAAGAATATTGTTTAAGGTGACTTGTACGAAAATCTATTTATTTCTTATTTCTCTTATTAAATCAACATAGCAATATATGACAACTCCCACTGCCCATTTAGTCTATATTTAAAAATAAAACGAGTGCATGTAGGATTATAGGTTGTTATAGGATTTGTCTTAGTTTCAGTCATTAATATAATATTGAATGTAGATCTGTATGCGTCGAAAACAAAATTCCATATATACACTAATTAAACTAAAATTAAACTGATTAAAATAGTTTAATTTTTTTTTTAAATCTGTCTCCCCCCTTACTTAGTTCACGCTTCGCCGCTGATCCAGAGTATCCTCATCCATGGAAAGGTTTAGGTATGCATAAGATTTAAAAACCATTGAATAGACGGGTGTTTATGGGAAAACCACAAGAGTTTTCTTCCATTTTCTCTTATACTACTAATTTACTGTAAAATCCGGGGACTATATGTGAAACGCCCCTTCATTTTAAACAAATTTTGTTATGTACATAATTTCGCTTACTCTTCAAATGACGGAGAAAATTCCATTTTCTGTGGCTTTCATGCTCTGCATTGAGTCACCGACAGACCGACAAAGAACTTAACCAGTTACCATGGCATCAAACATGGCTGCTTGCCAGCAGAGAAGTAATGAATGTCATGTTCGTGATCATTCCTGTAAACTCGTGGTTGTTCCTTGGGTAGAATGCGAGACAGACGTCAAGCTGCCAAACTACGAGATATTTGCAGAATACCGTCGTCCTCGAATAGCACTAATATTTGAATAGTATCGAGGAGTTTAGTCTATTATTTCACACAGTAAGGTGTTTTCTGGCATTTGATATAATTTTTACTGTATTTCGCTTCTACTTCTCTTTTCCGCTTTAATTTCCTCCACTTCCTTGCCTCTTTAGACTTGAGTAATAACCCCATACATCATCTTCTCACCTGTTTACCTAAGAACCCCTACGTCTAAATTTCTCCTCTGTTACCGCCTTTTTATATTCGTAACTCATGTCTTCACCTTTTAGTGACGGACATTTAATTTTTAAATACATCCGCTTGGGATTTACATGTGTGTTCTCTCCGGATGTCATCTGTTATAATCTTATATTCTATTACTTTCAAATTTCTTAACTGCATTACTTTAATCCTTAATTACTTCGTATGTATGCGAGTGCTAATCCCGAAACCTGAATACTCACTCCTTCGAGGTAAAATTCCAAGCTGTTCAAATGTAGGCAATCACTTTTGGCCCCCGAAAAATATCGAAATGTGGAGGCAATTTTAATGACCTACGTTTCAGGGACACAGCTGACCTAACAGAACAAATTACTCAATCGCCGCTCATTTTAGAGATCTTCAACTTTAGGCTTATGACTTTTTTTCGTATCTCGATTCTTTATACGTTAGGTAGCGCTGAATTTCTCGATTATACTCAAATCTCTCGAACTCGACTGTGATTGTCATTAGGAAAAGGGGCCTAAGTTTTAGAAGAAACTCACAATCTCGATTGAGAATGGCAGTAGAAAATGTGTTCTGCTATTGTCATCAAAACTTCCCCAGTGCCCACCTTACTTAGGTAACGACGTATGGCGTCCTCCCGTTTTGTATCTCGGATAGCACCAAGAGATATGTAATGTAATAAAATCTTTCTCACTGTGTGTAAATTAATTTACGTAGAAATCCGTATACATTGATAAATACTGTAGCAAAGCACGGGTACATTTGCTAGTTGTAAATAAATTTGAAACTACTAGCTCAGTGCTCAATAAAATTATTCGCGCACACGAGCAGTTTTAAGAGAAAAGGTAGATGCCATTGGTGCGAATCTTGAACGGTTACTAAATAAATCACTAAAAAAATTTAGCACAACAGGTAGGAGTTCCGGTTTCTTCTGCACACACAGCTACAAACCTGTCACGCATCAAAGTATACAGGTTTACACGGGCCCATTGTTTAAAACCTGCTGATCCAGACACAAGAGTGAGATATTGTGAGTTGTACCTTGCATCATTGAATGATCGTTTCTTGCTTGTGTTATTTTCGGATGAGGCCTGGTTTCTTCTCAATGGTCGTGTGAACAGTAATAACTTTCGCTATTGGTGTGCAGAAAATCCTAATGGTGATCATGAAGTCCCTCATTATGAAGGATTGCACTTTCAGCACCTTTTATAAGGTAAGCTTGCACAATCGCGATCACAAGAATTCTGGTTGGAAAAGGAAACAGGTAACGTTTGGGCGACGATTTTGGCCAACCCTGAGGGTGAAGGAGAAGTAACCAAGGCTACGTCACATGTGTTCGTCTCCCAGGATGTGTGACTTGCCACGTTGCGTATTCAGAGGCCACTCCCAATCCCATTTTTTCGGGAACTGATTAAGATGTTCCTATGGTTAAATATCCGGGCTGTACTAGCTTTTCCCAATCAAGGAAAACAATTAATTAACTGTAATTTAATTGCGATGAAGTGTGCACGATGTAATCCCACCCCAATATATGACATTTAATTGTCTGATCAGCACTGACAATAACTTCATAGTGTAACGGTTCAAACCCCGTTACAAACATTCCTCTGTATTTATTATTATTATTATTATTATTATTATTAATATTTTAACTTTTGTTATTATTTAATTCAATTCTATCTTCTGATTTCGCCACATAAATCAATTATTGCTTGCTTCATTTTATTTCATTATGTACCATGTGTGTGTGTTTTAGCATTAACGAAGTGTACAATAAGATTTGCTGCTTTATATAAAATATGTATTTACTTTGTGAAACAATTTTTAAGACATTACATTACGTGGTGCAAAAATGTCAAATTTTCTGTCGAGTCATGCTTTATATTTTACTAGCTGATGTACCCTTGCTTCGCTATGGAATTCTACATTGTACAGCAGGGCCTCTCAAATGCCCAAAATCCCACGCGTGCAAATCGAGGCGCAAGAGCTCCGTGCACTGTGCATCGGTCCCGCTCGGCTGGCTCCGAGTATCTGGGCTACTCGACTAAGCTCGGCTCTACTCGGTTCAACTCAGCTCGGATATGGAGCGCTACGGAGCAAGTGGGGAAGATGGAGGCAGTGGGAGCGAGCGAGACAGGCGTGAGGAAAGAGAGAGTAAGCGCTATCGCTCCAAATCGAGGAGTGGGGGTCTGCACTCTGGTTAACCAAGCGAAGTCGTCTTATGCACCATGCACAGAGGCCCTGTTGTACAGTATACAGAATCCAAGGTTGCGTAGTGTACACGTTGTGAGCAAGATTGTATGAAATTGCATAACTCTGAACGTTACCCTAGAAACGCGACGAGGAGGTCACCAAACATTTTTTCTCATATGAAGACTGAGTTAGGGAATTTTCTCTATGATGGTAGACCTGCTTGCATACTATCAGTAACAGTCAGATTGGGGAGCTTTCATCATAATGGTAGCCACTCACTCTCCACCTGCCTTTATACATCCTCAGAAAAGCTGTCTTAGTAGTTTTACCAGCTGAAATGAACATATATTACAATGACGTCAGTAGGAATCGTGCGATTTAAAGCAACGCTTTCATACGAAATACTCGATCAAATTTAAAAAAAACATTTTCTCATTTTTAACGAATAGGACTAAGCTGCCGATCTAACAGTCCAACGTTCCAGAGCTGGAATGACCAAGCCGCAGACTGCTGGGAGCCGTGAACACTCTTCGTCCCTTTTCGGCGGGGAGGGGGTCGAATAGTGGCGACTCCCAGGGCAAAAACTATGTCCTTTTACTAATCTGTTTCCTAGGAGTACTCGATGAGTCGGAAAGTATCAATTCACTACACTGGCGGCGGAAAAATCTGTCTAACTTAGAGGAAAATTTTTCCTCCAAGTCAGAGGAGAAACCCCTATTTACTGCTAATTTGGAATAAAACGAATGTAGAATTTAATAAAGATGAAGAAGAAGCAGCTTTTCTTAAGAAACGGCTCTTTTCAGGGTTCAGTGTTGAGTTATTTAGTGAACTGTGGTGCTATAATTTGGAATAGCCCTAACTGTTGTTCCTGACCGGGCCATAGACCTTAAGAATGCGCACTGCTCACTCAAAACAGCGCGTCAGACTAGGGATCG